>NW_027210615.1:4755000-5270000 GCF_029030835.1 Brachyistius frenatus
AGCAAGGATAATTCTGCCGTTCTTTTGTCAGCAATTAAAAGAATTTCAGCAGCCCATTTTCTTCTGCTGCTGCAGACCATGCAGGTTGTGTTTGTTGTCCCAAATGGCCAATTTCTGCCTTATGTTCTGTGCTGTCTCAACAGTTGAGGCAGCAAAACAATCAACGTGTGTGTGTGTGTGTGTGTGTGTGTGTGTGTGTGTGTGTGTGTGTGTGTGTGTGTGTGTGTGTGTGTGTGTGCGTGTGCATGCATGCACGACCCACATCTCAATGTGTAGCCAAACCAAATCTCTGAACTTCCTGTTCTTTTGCAGCATAAATTCAATCAGCATAACCCCACAACTCTCAAACACACACACACACACACACACACACACACACACACACACACACACACACACACACACACACACACACACACACACACACACACACACACACACACCCTCCTTTTCCCCTCTTTCTCTCCTTGTGTATATTTAATGCTGGGCCAAGGTCAGAGTTGGAGTACTTGGTTCTTGTTTTTTCCGTATATGGCGCTCAGATGCAGATCTGTCTTCTGTTATCTGCAGTGCTGGTTAGACTCTCCCCGGGCTGAGGCGAGGTGTGGTAGGGACGTAAAGGAGGGAAATGCTAAAAAGGAGCAAAAGGGGAAGGACGACAGAGGGAGGAATAAGGCAACTGCACGACTAGAACTCCTGCATCATATCTTGCATACTTAATTTGAAGCACAATATATGTTTTGCAAACAAGTCTAAATGCGGACGGGTTTTGCCATGATAAAAGCCAAAAAAGGAAAAAAAACACATGTTCAAAATCTATACTTGATGTGTGTCTGAGGGATGGGTTTGCTCCATCTTGTTTATCTGTAATTCTCCTGCAGGCGAGCCCGCATAAAGCTCCGATGTTAAAGTACACTTCTTTGCAGTCTCAGACAGAGGAAACGATTTGAATGGTTGGAAGTCAATACTCAAAAATTCACATTGATACAATGTTGGCAGGTTTCTCCATGTGAAGCACACGCTCAGTTGTTAATGAGGCAGTTTGAATTTCACTGTTAGGTTTTCATCATTGTCTTTGGAGAGAATAGTGAACATCAGAGGGAATTGTTAGAATTAGAAATGGGAACTACATTAGTTTTTTAGCCTGTTAAGATTTGCTTCTGTAAAAGAGTTTTACATGACACCTGGGAAGAGAGGGAAAAAAAAGATGTGTGTTTTCTGGGTACCAAAGTGAAGAGGGGGTGAGCACGAGGTGGGTTCAGTGAGGTCTGTGAAGGTGAGAGGTCGGGTGAAAGTGGTAATATACAGTACGCTCTGCTATCTCCGTGTGCTGCTGAGGCTCAATGACGGAGGGAGGCGAGGGGAGCGGATGAAAGAGGCTGAAGAAATTGGGATGTTGTCGGAGTGAGGAGGTCAGACGGGAGGGTAATGATAGACGTTGCATTTCTCTCTTGCTGAATTTCAGGCAATTTTTAGGTAAACAGTTGTTGAATTGCAAAAACAACCAAAGACCAGCAGTGCGGACCTAATGTCTCCCCCTTCTGCCAGTGAGAGTAATTACAAAAACACTGTTGACACATTCTTAAGTCATAGGCTCCGCCCTCCATTTGAACTATTGTGGCTGTAAAACAGTGGATATATTGAGAGTATTACAACCTCTGTAAAATGACTCGTTACAGCATCAGAATTTATCCATTCAGTCCAATAACGTTTAGAAAGTCTAGAAAAGCTGCACAATTCAATTATTGTATTGTCTTTCGAGTTAAAGTATGGCTAAACCAAATGTTTGCTCAGCCAGTGCAGACCTCTGGTGATGTGCATGCTCTGTGAGCAGAGCGTGCCCAATAGTCATCTGACCAGCGCTGGAGTGTCTCACCAGACACCAGATTTACAAAGTCTGTATAAAACAAAGATATTTATCTGTCGGTGCTTAGTCAGCATAGTGTGAACTCATTTGGCTTAAATGTAATGGATGTTTATTTTATATGTAAAAGTCCTGCGCTGTAAACCCAATAAAGTGAGCCTTTTAAGCAAAGAACAGAAGATCAGGAAATATCCACAAGAAACTGAAGAATCCGGTGAGTGTGTTTTTTTTCTGCCATCTGACATGCTGTATGAAGATGAACAAATGTACATTATTTGACTGCATTTTAACCCACCACGTAAGCTAATCTAAGAACCTCTTGAAGTACTTGGAAATGTAGATAGTGACATATTTGAATTGGGCTCTGTTGAATAGGATAAGGGAAGGAAGAAAAATAACAGCAGAGGGAGAAACAACACAACATCAAGCAGAGCAAAGTCACGGAGAAAACAACTGAGGGTTAAAGAACGAGAAATGAAAGAAAATGAGTCCGGGAGGAAAAGGGATCTGGAGGCAGTGAGGCATAGAGAGAGTGACGAGAGTGACGGTGTTCCTGACAGTGTGTCTCGGATGAGAGGACTCAGAGAAAGAGGAGGGGACAGAAACAAAGGAACTGAGGCTGAAGTTGTGCAATTCTCATTCTGCTCTTTGTGGAGCTGATTAGGAAGTCAAAGAAGTGAGGAGAGAAAGGATGGAGCACCAGAGTGACGGAGGTGACTCACCCGATGAGACAGGCTTTCCCGTCCTTGCTGATTTTGATGACTATAGGCTTAGACTGTATAGTCGGTGGAGTCGACGTCAGCCTGCTGATGACATCTCCTAGGTTTTCCTTGTGTTGCTTCATCTCAGTGCAGCGAGGAGTTTCTGGCCAGCGCTCTGCTTAAGTGCGTCATTCAGTGAATCAACCCATATAGAAAAGCTTCTGATGTTATATTGTTACAATAGTGCAGAATATGTATACTGATGTTGTTTTTTGGACGGGATCTGAGCTCATCACTCCTGACAAGGAAGCACTGAGTTCAGCACAGCAGGGAGAGATGATGTTAGTGGCAGAGGTGAAGCTGAGAGGTGACAGACTTAAATGAGCAGTCACAGCAGTGATTGTACGGTGGTGTTTAGATGTCCTAATAGTATTTTGCCTGTTTTAAATACGAGTTAACAGTATTTCAAATAGTATAAAACAGTAAACTGTGACATCATTTTCATTACAAGCTAGTGTTTGTTTACTCGACTGCTTGGTTTCTCCCGCTGTCAAAAATAGAACAATCAAAAGTTTAGTCATACCTGATTCCCTCTGTGGAGCCAAACAAAGCTCACCGGGATCCCAAAACAGAGAGAAGGAAAGAAAAGAAGACAGAAGGACAGAAGGACAGAAAAAAGAAGAATTGGAGTGTTTCATCATGCTGCCAACCAAACAATTTACCAGCTGGGATAAAAATATAAGATAAACAGACATTGTCATCGATCTTGTGTTTTCAAACCTTTAGAGAGGGATCCTGGCAGCTCCCCTCTTGGCTCTGCTGCGCTGAAATGACAGGGATGACAGTTAGCGCAGAAATGCTTAGTCTGCAAGTACAATGACACTCCCCCCAATCATCACACAGGCGTGTGTGTGTGTGTGTGCGCACACTCGCTCGTCTCATTTTGTTGAGTGCTTAGTCAAACGTAACCGTGTGTGTCTGTGTCCGTGTGTTTGTGTGTGCGCGCGCGTGCATGTGTCTGTGTGTGTGTTTGTGTGTGTGTGTGTGTGTGTGTGTGTGTGTGTGTGTGTGTGTGTGTGTGTGTGTGTGTGTGTGCGCGCTGTGTCTGTGTGTGTGTGTGTGTGTGTGTGTGTGCATGTGTGTGTGTGTGTGTGTGTGTGTGTGTGTGTGTGTGTGTGTGTGTGTGTGTGTGTGTGTGTGTGTGTGTGTGTGTGTGTGTGTGTGTGTGTGTGTGTGTGTGTGTGTGTGTGTGTTGAGAAATAGGATCAAAGAACCATATAGGATGCGTTCTCTCACGTGTCTCCTATCACATGAAGTGTGGCTTAAAGGTCCAGCGTTTTGCACAAGGACGCTGCAGCAGGTGTCCTTGGATCCTGATGAAGCATCTGTAAGCACATGTACTGTAAATGTTGGCATCTGATTGGTTGGGACTTTGATTGTATAATTGATTTTGCAGTAAACGGGGTAATGACACAGTCAGTGTCTCTCTGTGGAATCAAACTCTGAGTCCAAGACCTTAAATGGACATCTATCTTTCTCTAAACTGAAGAAGGAAGAAGAAGTACAGCACACAGGTGCCTGAGTCCTCCTTCAATGTAACTGACTTTTGCTGTGTTGTGACAGATGAACTACTCTCTCGGGTCGATATATGAACCTCTCTGTTTGGGCCTCTGAGAACAAGTTTCCTCCGATCCCGCTCCGTTTCCTCTCTTCCTTTTGTCTTCTACTCGATTGTCGCAGCTTTAAATTCCCCAGCATTCGGGCTGAAAGAAGGATACGGCTGATAAGACACAGAAACACTGTAGTGTTGATAGTAAATGCTTCCACTCCCCCACAACAAAGTAAACCACAGGGTCAAAAAACATGTTCAAATCCATTTAAGGCACCTTGAGGTTTTCTGTTTGAAAGCGATAGTGCTCAGGCATCTCCTCGGCCATTGAAATTGCCCCTCGTATCACTACCTTTATAGGGTGGTGATGCATGGCAAACCATTTTAAGGCGATGCGGACGGGCAATTTAGCTTTTAACAGGCGTGTGCGTGCGTGCGTGCGGGGTGGGGGTGGTGTGTGTGTGTGTGTGTGTGTGTGTGTGTGTGTGTGTGTGTGTGTGTGTGTGTGTGTGTGTGTGTGTGTGTGTGTGTGTGTGTGGGAGGGGGGAGGGTTGTTGCAAATGGATGTGAATTGGAGAGAAAGTGTTGAGTTTGGTGGAAGCAGCAGTGACACGAGCACAGGAGAATCTTTTGTCTAGTGAGATGAATTTACTCAATAACCTCTGCCTAATGGGGCTGTCTATTATTTTCTGTTTTTGTGCCCGTCTCTATTTCTCTCCCCTCTCTCCACAGCTTAGGTATTGTGTGCTATTATTTTGTGTGTTATTCTCCTCCTGTCTCTTTATTCCCCGTCTGCCCCGCTCTCCCTCTCTCCTTATTCAGGATATTCAACATTGCTTTGAAACAGCCAGGAGAGTTCAGTGTATGTAAATGTAACCCCGACAATAACACAAAGCTAGTTTATTTAATGTCTTTTCATGAGTCTCATCTGGTGCTTTGTCCACTTTTCCATTTATCCAGATCCGAGTTGCTAGTAGAGGAAGCAACAGTCTAATGTGACACTGTAATGTATGTTTTCTTCAAAGCACATCAGACTGACTGACATTCTGGATCCAGGAACAGCACTGTGCTGTAGACTCCTCTTGGTTGTAGGTGGAAGTAAATCTTAAATCACATCTGATTTATAAGCTCATGTCATACCCTTGTGTGTGGATTGGAATGGATTTCAGTTTTTAAACTTTTTGTTTTCGACAGCTTTTGGAAGTGCTGCGATGCTTGTTTTCGTTTTATTGGTGCTATCGTTTAGTCTTGGCCTTTGGTCTCGTACGAGTACGGTTGGTTTTGTAGCCACTCTAGTATCGTAGCCCTTGGGATGGCGGTGTCAGCCAGCCGGCCAGTCTGTCCATCGCTTCCATCCAGACTATTCAACAAAATATGGGTGGATTGCCATGACATTTTATACAGACATTCACGTGTCACATGATGATTGGTGATCCCTGGGTTTTCCACCACCACCACCACTGTAAGGTTTTCACTTGTGGTTTTGAGTGATGGTTTTCCATTAAATATGGACCAGACATTCAAAGCCCCTTCAGAATAAATTGCAACTGGTGCAACTTTTTAGAACCTCTGATTTTTCATGTGGCGCCATCATCAGATCCAATACTTATGACAAAATACAGTTGTATATACAACACTTGACACCCCTGTAAAGGATAATGAACTGACTGGAACATCACTATGTTAGCAGTGCAATTGTTGGCTGACTTCAGGATTTAGCACCGCTCTGCCTACGTTCGGCGTCACTGGTCTGGTTGTCTGGTTTATTACTTTAGACTCAACTTGTCTCAGTCCTGATCTTTGGTCTCAAGTACAGTTACTTTTTTCTCTCATAACAGACTGCTTCTATGCCTTTTTGTAGTCTTTAAAATCATATGTACTGCTCTACTGTGTCATTCCCCAGGGCAGGTAAAAGCTGTTTTTCGTTGTGCGTCCGCCATTTAACAACGAAACCTCCTTATTTGAGAGATTTTGCTTTATATACAAATATGTGGAATGATGTCATGCTCATATAATTTGCCTGCTTCTAATTCAAGTTTTCCAGGGAAGTTGTCGGCAATAATTCTGTATGAAGAACATTGAATAAGCACTGTTTTTCTTCTTTGTTTCTTGATTTGACCTGGAGCCTCATTTGGCAAATAAACTTGCACCTTGAATATTATCAAACAAAACTTTTTGATGTCTCAAACACAATTGTGGCTTTTACTAAGAAACTTGTTCAGGGAATCGTGTAGAATCTCCTCAGTGCAGCAGTTATATAATGTAGATGGATGTAAAAATGTACATGAAGTCCAAACTGAATTTCTTTTCACTTGCAAATGACCAGCAACAGCTGGCAGAACTGTGCTGTTATCAAGTTTTCCAAAACAGCCGTAATGACAGAGATGCTAAAAACAAAGCACAGACATTGGCTGGAAGATGAGTCTATTTCCCAGCATCAGTATGTTTTGATGCTCCAGAAAAGCAGTCATTTTATAACGCGTTCCAGTTTCTGCAACTTGGCTCTTCTTGTTAAAAGCATTGAAAGTCATCATGCAGCAGTTGTCTTTTGCCCTTTTGTTCATGTTGCTCAACTTTGAATGTATTGTTGTTCAGTGATTTATAATCTTAAACTCCTTTCTTGTTTATAAGTGCGGCTTCACTTCATTTCGAGATGAACTGTCACATTTTGTAAAGTGAAATTAATAAATTTGAGACACCCTGAATACACTCAGCTTCTTCTGTGTTTGTACCATCTATTTATTTTTTTTACTCCTTCTGACTCCACTTTCTCTACAATTCAGCCTCCTCGTGTTTCTGCAGCGTAGATGGGGTGTATGACTCTCTCTGAATAGTACTGTTGGTTTTAGAGATCTCAGCAGACTGACTAGAGGAGGCTTTGCTGCAGGCAGCTCCTTCTCCCTAATGAGAGAAATGGAGCTGCATACATACCCTTCTCCATTCAGTGTGTGTGTGTGTGTGTGTGTGTGTGTGGGTGCACGTGTGTGTGTGTTGGTAGCCGCGTGTGTGTGTGTGTGTGTGTGTGTGTGTATGCGGTGGGAGCGTTTGAGTGTTTATGTATGTGGTTTTGGGAAATTGCTTGTGTGAAATATTGTGTGCGTTTGAGTCAGCGAGTTTCTGTGTGTAGCTGTGGGGTTTGTTTTTGAGCGTTAATGTGTGTGTCTGTGTGTGTGTGTGTGTGTGTGTGTGTGTGTGTGTGTGTGTGTGTGTGTGTGTGTGTGTGTGTGTGTGTGTGTGTGTGTGTGTGTGTGTGTGTGTGTGTGTGTGTGTGTGTGTGTGTGTGTGTGTGTGTGTGTTTCATGGCTTGCCTCTCCACACACTGTTTCAAATTCTTTCCTCTTGTGAAACCGAGGAAACTGAACAGTTTATGTGGCTGTTGAACACAACATTTCATTTTCCCACTGTGTGCTGATGTAGTCGACTGGCTTCCCTGTTTACTCCACGAGGAATTCAGCTCCATGTTTCCTCCTCTCAGTTTATGCATACCTGCACCTGCATCCTTTTGTGTGTGTTTAATATCGTACAATGTGCGCTTGGTGGATTTCTTAGACAGTTCAAATGCTCAGGTTTTAGTCCCCTCAAAACAAATCATTACTACTTCACTAATAAGCTGATGCCTGAATCTATTATTTATTTTCTGACAGACTAATGAATCATTTGGTTTAATTGTGAAAAATCATGAAAAATGCCCATTGCAACCTGAGCTACAGCTTTTGGTTCACCAACAGACCAAAACCTGTTCAATTGACTAATTGCTTCAGCACTAAGAGAATAAACAAACACAGCTCATGTCTAATTCAATGTTATATTTGTGTCTGCTGTGTTTTCAGAAAATAAATCCAATGAAATGTTTTAACCTCTGTGTTGTTACTGGAGACATATGTAGTTATCAGTCAGGTGTACAGTAGAGGGTCATCTGACACTAACCTGAATGCGCTTTTTGTTAACTTACATTGTTACTTGCAGCTGACGACGTGTTTTTTAATGTTATCGAGGGCCATGTTTGACTGATGCCAGATGTTTGAGGCAGATATTGCTACCTGACTCATTACCGGTCTGACTCACTGGATGTGGAATGTTGGTATTGCCTGCCAATAGACCTCCTCTTCAGCAATTTGTAAGTTACAGTCTTCAAAATCCCCGTCGCAACTGGAAACAACAACAACAACAACAACAACAACAACAACCTCTGAGCAGCACCCTACACCCTGAACATGACAAGTTTTGATGAAGATTTGGATCTTGCACTAAAGCAGCCCTGTTTGGTTCTTGCCAGTGCTCGCCTAACTCTTGTGTAAATGTTCCATCAAAACCACCATTTTACCTACAAACAATTTTGCAGCAGTATTGTTGCTGCATCCTAGACTTAACACCGCCCAAGATGATCGTAATTGGATTAAAGAAATACAAACAAGCCAGAATGTTTTTCCCTCCAGTAGCAGAATGAGATATTGGATGCAGCCAGACCGTCCAACACTGGCAGTGTGCAGAGGAGATACGTCTGGCAATGCAGAACTACTCTTTATAAATCTGAATGTAGTGTAGGGTACAATATTCTTTCATTTGACATAAACACGGAACGTAACGATTTCATGATTGAAAAAATACAACCAACAATACTGACGTTACAGCTGTCGTGAACATGAAGGAAAGCCCTGAGTCTGTTGTTATTAAGTGTTATTTGGTCACTTACGCCACTTTTAATGCAAAGTTTACATTGTTTGGGATGTCGTTATTGTGACACATAAGCTCCCTAAACTTAACTGTTAACTACAGTAGTGCAGGTCAGGGTTACATGTTTAGGATTAGTTATGCTAACTAAATGACACTTAACGACAACAGTCATAAACCTTCATAAGGAGTCCTTATTGTTCATCACACGTGTGATGTCATGGTTATAACAGTGTCAGGTTAGTCTTATCTTCACATCCTCACGCAGAGTGTTACAATAATCAGTCAATACAGTAGAATGCAATTTTGTAAACTTTGATTACTTAAAACAAAAATAACAATGACTTGCTGTCTTCAGCTTTTCAGATGTGAGGATTTGCTGCTTTTTGTTCATTCATTTGTAGCAAACACAATATTTCAACTTGTTTTATACTAAAAGTAGTCACTGTTTCCAGTCATTTTTGTGCAGTAGATGTAAGCAATGTGAATTTTGTTTTGAGTAAAAGTACATGAAAACTAAACTGCATTAAACTTGAATTTATGAAAAACTGAAAGTCAAATTTACTGTTTCAGTGTATTTCTCTGCGATTTATTTTCACGCCACTGTAAAGGTAGAAAAAGTAGCTGGAACACTTCTCCATAATATTAACAGAAAAGAAGCTCTTATGTGAGTTGTAATTGAAATCAATCAGTTTACTGCCTTAACATCAACAGTTTAACACCCAGCACTGCGCGTCTATCAATGTGCTCTTTATGTACACCATATCCATGTCAGTGTCTGTGTGTGATGAGTCTATTACACACGTCTGATGTTTTGCCACAGCACAGTGGAGGATTACTCCTGAGGCTGCAGAGAGTGAGAGGAAATAAAAAAAAAGCATGAAAGAGTGTGAATTGACCATAAAGCTGTGCCACTCTGAAGGGATTAGAAGGGGTTAAACTACAGGGCGCGAGAGACGGGCATTTCTTTTCTCTGTCACACACTTAGGCTGCTGTGTGTGTGTGTGTGTGTGTGTGTGTGTGTGTGTGTGTGTGTGTGTGTGTGTGTGTGTGTGTGTGTGTGTGTGTGTGTGTGTGTGTGTGTGTGTGTGTGTGTGTGTGTGTGTGTGTGTGTGTGTGTGTGTGTGTGTGTGTGTGTGTGCGTGTATGTGTGTGAGTGTGTGACAGAGAGAGAGAGAGAGAGAGAGAGAGAGAGATGTCCAACTAGCATGACCTACACGAAGCACATTGCCATTCTGGTAGATGTGGACGTGTGTGCCGATATGTGTGTGCATGTATGTGTTTTTGAAGAAGCGTGTGTGTGACCTATAACTACCATGAGGCAGCCAGGCAGTTCCAGAGCTGAGCAGCAGGGGATTACTGATGGGTTTTTCTCTGCATGCTGATGCCGAGAACCAAAAAAAAAAAAAAAAGAAAATTAAAAAAGAGGTTGCATGGAGATAAATACAGAGCAGAGGGCGAGAGGAGGATGTGGAAGAGAGGGAGTGTGTGTTTGTGTGCATGAGGGACAGCAGGCGAGACAGAGGGAGTGAGGAACTGCTGCTGGTGTGGCGTTTAAGAGTGACTTAGTGGCTGTTCGGGTTGTAGCATACAGCGGGAATACAGCGCAAAGCCTCAGTTCATTATCACAAATCTCTGCTTTGCTGTTGTGGCTGTAAATTTTTATGTTACATGAGAAAACAGAAAACATACACTCCCTCTTATCATAAATTAAAGGCTTGGATAACACTGTTAATACCCACTGGGACACAATTAATTTTCTTTCTTTCCAAACTTTATTTCAAAGATTTTTTTTTATTTTTTTTGTTCCCGCTTGCTATATCTTACATTTGAAACATCAATATGCCATCGTCAAATTGGCTGTGACACGTTGTTGTGGTTGCTATAAACAGTAGAAGCAGATGGCAGCTTCTGTCTCATGCTGATAGACCTGACAACTTTCCGAAATTAAAACCGCATTTCCCACAAACCTTGTTGTTTTACCTTGTTGGAAAGATGTGTGAAATAAGCCTTTAAAATGTTTCTTTTAAACAGATCTTCACTGTTCATTAATAAACTGCTTTAACTGTGATGGTAAAGATGAATTAATTTTGTCTGGACACTTTGTAAACAAACAAGGAGATCGTCGATATATCAAGAAAGTACTCAGCTGATTGATCAATAATTTATAAAAATCCACAGTTGCCGCTCTGGATACTTTTATGACAAAAGCTTGTACTTTTTATGACAGATGTTTTTCCAACGTGGATGCTCGTATTTTGTACTGACGTTTCAACTAAGAGGGTTTAATGCTCATTCATTTCCTGAAAGTTCTCCAGCTGCCATTCAACCACTCCTGTCAGTGAATAAAATGAGACTTTCATCTCTCTTTTCTATTTTAGACCTGCACAGAGTGATTTTTATTCCGTCTGCTGAATGGTAATACTTTATCTGTATGAAAATCCTCTTTTTCATACATTTAAATCATTTAAAGGCATGATCATTGTTGCTTTATTTGAGAGAGATTTCAACACAAGCAGTTTGCAGGATTTTGCAGCCCTTTCTTTTCTAACCCTACCCCACCCCATCCCTTCAGTTTTTGGGCTGCCTTGTTTGGGTTCTGGAAATGATTACCGTGCCAGACAGACCAATCAGATAAGACTCCTGCAGCGGCCGCCGAGGGTCATGGGTAGGGGTGAGAGGTCACATTCTTTCCTCTCTGATTAGATCCACTCTTCACACTGTCACACTGTAAACTGTCACAGCTGCATGAGTGCACCAGAATCAAGGCTCCACTGTAATAATTGTTTCAAGAAGACGTTTGGATGATGTCATAAAGACTTACAGACAGACTCGTGCGTCATGCACATTGTCATTATTGTACAGCAGGATACATTATGGCGTAAAACAATGAAAGATTGGAGTGGATTTGGGATTTGTTCATGTGCAGCTGTTGTTCTGAAATCCATTCCCCGCTGCCAACGTGAACCAAACCAAGCCGTGCCAGGCTAAGCCCGAACATGGCTAATGGAGCCATGGATTTTTATGTGTTTGTCCTGGTTCAGCGTTTCTGGCACTTTGCTTCACGCTTGGAGTCTCAGTGCATTTTTTCCACATTTTGCAGGCTGGAAAAAGAGGCTACAGGGCCAGAGCAAAGGCTTTATACCCCTGCACACACACACACACACACACACACACACACACACACACACACACACACACACACACACACACACACACACACACACACACACACACACACACACACACACACACGTTTCCACTCGAGCCCGTGCCCTCGGTTGACCTCTTCACATGGACGCTTGCACATGTGTCAACTGCTGTCAGTTTTCCGTACACAGAATGAGTTTGACTCACATTTCACTCGGTGCGCGTGTTGATGATGTCTTTACATTTAGGGCGGCTGATGTCTTGTTTACGTGAAATGTGTGCCTGCTGGCAAAAGACTGTGTCAGCCACAATGATACGGTGGAGGGAGGATTACTACTCAAATGCAACGAATATATCAACCCAAACATCTGGTTCTCTCTCCTGCGAGTGTGAGCCGTTGAGTGTTACCCCACTCCAGAGGTCCTTCAGGGAAATGAATGGGGCCGATGTGCTGAGCGGGGTCCAGCACAGCCAGATTAACAGATTTTATCTCCGTAAATGGAACTTGTTTTCACAATCTGTGGAGCTTTCCTCCTCTTTTTCACACAGTCACGCAGACACAATTAGTATGCATCACATGAACATGTTGAATTGTTTGTTTTCCTCTCCTTTCTCTTGCTGTTTAAGGAGATATCCTATTGGGCAGATGGTTCTGGTTTGGGTGTCTTACACCTTTTTTCAGTAAAACAATGGTCTTGTTCTGCTAAATTAGACAACTAAGCACAACCTAGAGACCATTATGCACCAATAGTTTCTCATGAAATCATGCTTCATGCATCTTAATCTCCAGAATGAGATACATATCCAAATGTTTAATACTGAAAATGTGTGGTTGGTTTTAAACTGTGGCTGTGGTCTTTGTTACAGTAGCGCTTAGTAAGCTGCTCAGACACTGTTATACTTCTGTATGTGGTCACACTTTGTGTGAACATATTGCTGATTATTTCTGCATTTCCTTTTGCTCTTTCTTTCAATTTTCAAGCAAAAAAAACCAAAAAAACCCCGCACAGCCATTCAACTTGAATTAAAAAGAAAAAGAAAAAAGTGCAACAGAAAGTGTCAATAGTTTCCCCACTGCTTTGTGATGGAAATGTTCAAGAAGCTTATGGGGCCAGACAGAAACAAATAAACAAATTGAGCCTGTGAGAAGATAGTTGGCAAATGCCAAGTTCCAGGAAATGAAAAAATGTTCCATGAATTGACTGAAAAGGATCCAAAACACTTGAAATTTGGGATGCAAGGCTTTTGACGGAAGCTATTACTCCTCTAACGCTGGCACCAGAAGCGGATATAGGTTCTCAAAATTGGAATATGGCCTCTTACTATGTGCCAAGAAGTCCTGGCAAATTAAACTAATGCTCATTTTCAGATTGAACGTTTTAGTGGTCCAAACATGTGACAGTGAAAGCTTGTACAGACAGACATGTTCTTGCTGTATGATTTAAAGCTGAAAACTTTTTATGAGTGTAAGTTATACCGAACTAGCAAACTAGACTGTTACAGAGACATATTGGGTTTAAATATAATAATTACAATTTAATAACATCATTTTGTATTCATTTATTACCATGAGTATTAATGTTATATGAAAGCAGGTGAGCTAACAACAAACCCTACATAACCTTAAACTCATTGCTTTAAGCTATGATAACTCGTCACCGTGGTAATGCATAACTACTTCATAAGCTGCGTTTCTTTCATTTTCAAAGTTCTTCAGATTTATGTTACTTCCTTTTTTAGTGTTCGTTAGCTCCAGTGACTGAGTTTTAGCCCAACGAATGATATTACTTGTGCTGTGATGAGTCATATTGTTGGCTTTGTGCATTTAGAAAACTCAATCAGTGGGTGAGTTGCACTCAACAAGTGGGGCTCATTCGATGTTTTGTTTTGTTTTGACTGGGTGCTTTTATGGGACTACCCAGGTACAACTCGAGCAAACCAGAACTGTGTTGAGAAGAGAGATGTGATGTTAGCGGTCAGTGAGGCTGGTCAGAGCTCAGTGGACACATATTTTCACTTAAAGGGATAGTATTTCTATTCAAATAGTACGGAGGGACATGAGTTTATACAGTGAATGTGTTTGCTATGCCATAAAGTTAACTTGCGTTCCAATATCAATGCTAACACATTATTTAGTATGCTAGAAAAGATTTAGGATGTCCCAGTTGTATACATATTACATGCAACAGTATATACTTTTTAAGGGCAGCTGCAGTATATACAAAAAAATACAAAGAAACAGTGTGTGATTTGGAATGCAGGGTTAACCTTGTTGAGAAAGTGGTCATTATGATAATTATATTTTAGTGCCAATAGAGAGATGGTAGGGAAGCCTCTCTGTCCTTTGTCCACCAGGGCACCCTGTGTCATTTGTTACAGCTTCATTGGTTGGACTGGTGCAGCGTGAGGTCACCACTGAAGATGCACACTTCCAAGCAGTAGCACCGTTTCAGCACTTTTAAGTGAGTAAGGGGATCTTTAGCAGCCTCCAAAAGTAGGATTTAATGACCACGGGTGAGACTAAACGACTTGTCAAGATGGACTCTGCTGGTAATAATCTCGGGAACTCCTCCGAAAGTCTTCTCCCAGCGTCCTCTGGGGCTCGTGTCTCCCAAGTTGAGGGTGGACGGCATGTTTACAGTGTCGGATAGCTGCAGATCCGTGGAGACACGGTCCCTTCGGTCTCTGTCTGTGTCCCCCGCTCTCTCCCAGCGAGGCCTTTTCTCTGCTCTCACGCCCCCCCATGACCCTCAGGCCCAGGGGTGTCCCCTCCACATGCCTGAAGGAAGAACTGTTTAACAGCAGTATCAGGAGGACACTGGCTGTAACATAGTCCGACTGAATATTTATTCAGCAGCAGCAGGTCTCTGTCTGTGGAAGAATGATATGAGCAGCCCTGACATTTTACTGTTCAACACTATTTTCATTTTCCAGTGTGCTGCTGGTATAAGCTTCACCAACCGGTCAACATCAGCCGTGCTGAGGGCATGTTTTTCCACACTGACCCTCTTTATCAGTGCTTTCAAACAGCTAGAGTTACTTTGGAAAACTGTTCTTACTTCAGCTTGACTGTCCTCAATCTGCTTTGATTTTAATCCTCGCAAACATTTTAATCAACGTTTTTACGTCCATATTCATTATGTTGTCACATAGATAATTTGAATATTTTATTTTTTGTATAATCAGAATACAGCATCTAATTTTATTTCAGTTTTTATTTCTCTAATGCAGCTCTGTCAAACTGTGTTGATATCTACTTTATGAAGAAAGGTTATTATTATCATTGTCAAGGAGGGCAAGCAGAAATAACAACAATCAAAACCCTATAATTTGGCTGAAAGTGTTTTTTTTTTGGTATGCACTTCAATTATGTTTTCCACACAGGAAGGAAGCAAAACGAAATGGAGTTCCAGTTCATCACCACATTCTGCCGCGACAGCTAACATATGCGGCTGATTATTTATGAACCCCCATGGGCGTGTGCCTGACAGTCTACACCACACCGCTGCACCCAGCTGAAATATTGCTTTAAGGTTAACAAGAGCAAATCAGGAGTAGAGTTGTAGCTGTGTTACGGAAATGCAACAAGCTGTGGGACGGCCTTCAGCTCCTCATGGCTGAGGTAAACGCACAGTCAGAGAGTTGGCTGGAAGGTTTGGGTGAAGATATTAACAAGAAAAACATCAGTGCGAGATTGTGTTGAGGGCTTTAATGCGTTTAAGTGGAACTTGATAAGTTTGCGCTAGGCTCTGTACAAAGTGCATATGCTGCTGTGTAGTAAAGCCAAGTGTGTTTGTGATAGTGACCAGGATGAGGAAACGAGGATTTGTTTTCAGGCAGGATGCCGTGTGTACATAAAGCATGCGTATGTCTAGCACCATGAGATCAGTGTTACCAATATGTGTTTATTACTGTGGACCAAAGGTGGGCTCCGAGTCGTTTTACGGCCTGGGTGTGTGAGGTTCATGTTCTATCTGGTTATCTGCTTGAATTCTAATCGTAAAAATGTCATTCACAGTCATTCAGTATATGAATTATTATTTTCCTGAATTTGGGTAACATCATTTTACTTTTCTCTGTTTAAATTCTGATTGTGTTGTCTGGTGTCAGAAAGAGTTC
This sequence comes from Brachyistius frenatus, assembly GCF_029030835.1. Classification (NCBI taxonomy): domain Eukaryota; kingdom Metazoa; phylum Chordata; class Actinopteri; family Embiotocidae; genus Brachyistius; species Brachyistius frenatus. The sequence goes on from NW_027210615.1 coordinate 4,771,115, forward strand.
AGGGCGACAAAAAAAACAACAACCCTGATTATAACAATTATTCATCAAAATTCATCAACAGCATGTTAAGAATTATGACAAACAGTAAGAGACTTGATTAAAAATAGACCTCTTGCACAGGTGATTACGCTGTATCATGCACGTTTTCTTGGATTTAATCCACAGAATAGTATACACACACTGCAACTGCTTGTGACTGTTCACAATCAAATAGACTTCATAATTGTTTAGCTTTTGAAGCAATGCATCATTACATACAGTATGTTATTACAATACGCTGTCTTTTGTCAGTTTTCTTTCAAACAATGAGTTTGATTTGAAGTCGACCTGTTCAGATGAACTGTGTTTTCAGTGCACAATCATAGTTATCAACATTAATCTTGAAGTGCTCATGAACCAAGCTTGGATGTCTTTTCTACCATTTGTTTGACTGTGCTACAAGTCATTGGGCTGAAATAACATCACTTTACTCCTTGTAGGAAAATCATCCTTTCACTCGCCCACAAGAAGGTCAGAGGTCAGGTTCAGCCGCAGAACAGCAGCTGACGAGCTGGTAAGGAGTCCGGCTTCTCCTCGAGGTTCCTTCAGCAGTAGATAGTTGATAGTTGCCACCATCAGGGTCTGTAAATTGGAGCAGTAAGTTGGGGTATCAACTTTCATACTACTATCAGTTCCTCTTTCATTCTGTCAAATAAAGTACTACAAAGCTGGGAAGAGCATGTGCACAATGGTTCAATCCTCCCCCCTGTGAAGCCGTGGCCCCGCAGCAGTGCTGGAGCGCTGTCGGATCTTAGACGTGATAATCAGAACCAGATTCAGCAACCCAGGATCCCGTCCAATTGCAATCAGGCCAATGCGCCGCCTCAAAAATTCGACCTCTTCCTCTGCAACTGTAACCTCATGTCAAAACTGTAGATCCCGATTTGATTAGCAGAGGAATTAGAGCAGAGTTTCTTTACTGTTTTTATGTCAGGGCCCCCCGAGTTAAGACAAATTAGGCCCCAGACCCCACGTTTGATAAGATTTTGTCTTGGGGATCTCACAAGGAAAAGAGGGCTGTTGTGGATTTAGTGTCAAATGTGACTCAAGTGAAATGTGCATCTGTGCAAAACGTAAATGGGAAGATGGTTCACGTTATCAAGCGTGGGGTCTGGGGCCTAATTTGTCTTAACTCGGGGGGCCCTGACATAAAAACAGTAAAAAAAAAAACTCTGCTCTAATTCCTCTGCTAATCAAATCGGGTGCCATAGAGTGACACGTGAATAGAAAATACATCATTCAGTTTCTAACTGGAAACATGTAGAGAGAATTCGGTTATGGCGTAATTAAGTTTTTAACCATTGTGACGCAGGGCCCAGGGCCCCCCCACTCAGGGACATCCGAGGCATATAGGGACCACTTTGACAACCAATGCTTCAGAATATATTACGACAGGAAATGAGGGTATGTTCGAAATGTTCTCTGTGGACACTGATTATACAAGAGCAGTCATTCAAAAGAGGCAAAGGAATGTTTTGGACCAAAGCCACTCAATGCATTTTGTTAACAAAAAAGTTGGAAGATGTAATTGGCACCTCCGATCACAGCTAATATACAGTGTGAGTTAAACAATGGGCATGGAGGAACTTCACATATAAATGATCTTACTTAACAGTTTTACTAAAGATTTACCTAATTGTTGTAAAGAAATGCCTTTATTTTGAATATTTTTGTTTCCTCAGATTTTATACTTTGCTTCCTTTTAAATTAATCTCCTTGTATAAAAGCCTGGCAGCCAGCCTCTGAAGTGTTTTCTTTTTACATTACCGTGAAAAAGCCCTTTGAGTTCATTTTGTAAATATAAGTGCTCATACTAATGAAACAAATTTATTCACACTGGTGTGAAATCTAATCAAAATGTCAGACTGGGATCATTTAAGGTTAAGAGCTTCTCAGTGTCTTTGAGACAAGCAAAGTGTGAGATCTGGTTCCCTGCAGCATCTTAAACTGATATTATTCAGATGTGAATGGAAATATTGAAGGGTTTTACTCATACAAGCTTTTAAATGTCAGTATTGATACTGTAAAAATAAAAGCTAAATATGACCAGTTTCATATTGAACATTAACTCAAAAAGACTCTAAAACCCCATTAGATCATCGGATTATAAGTCACTTAGCTGACAAGCTGAATGAAAGTCGGTACGTTAGCGCTTTAATTGATTACAGAACAAGAATCTTGGCATTTATTTTAACGGGCAATTTTAATGTTACCTTGGTTTTGTGTTAACAAAAGCACCATACTGGCAAGCTGATTTAGGCCCAATCCCATTTTCCATATGGGCCTATCCTTCGTTTAGGAGGGCCCTCTGGGTAGTGGCCCTTTAGAATGGTGCTAAAAGGTGCAGGGCTTGAAATCTTGGACTAAGAAAATAGGACACCAATCATTGCGTAGTAATTGGGATTAGGCCTTACTGGTCTGACCATTGTGAACAGTCGAAAGGAGAGAAAAGAACCTTTGGTTTAATTGAAGAGGAAGAGGATGAATGTGAGGGGTTAAATGCTCTGGATTTAGTTGAGCTCTTCCTCCATCTGATCTGAACTGCTGTGTGCTCTTTAATAAGCACTTTCATTTATATTAAAGATGCAAATGTAGCCTTTACAGAGAGATTGATATGCATGGAGGAAACGTGTGAGTGCGTTTGTGTGTGCAGTTTTGTATGTGTGTGCATCACTTTATCAGGGTCCTCTGTACATTAGCTCAGTGTAATTGTGTTAGCAGTGTTGCTGGCGGGGCAGGAAGAAAATATCTGTGTGTAAAGGTCACATCAGAGGAGAGATGACATATGGATAGATGACACACACACACACACACACACACACACACACACACACACACACACACACACACACACACACACACACACACACACACACACGCGCGCGCACACACACACACACACACACACACACACACACAGCATCCGTATACTGGCATCCGCACACGCCACAAATTTAGGCACTCACACAAACACACTCTCAGATGAAGACAGCTTTGGCTGTGCGTGTTTGGATATCTCTTCTTGCCCCAAGGTATGCATATGTCTTTATGTGTTCTTGTGTGTGTGTTTTTGTGTAGGTGTAGGTCTGTGTAGGTGTGTGAGTGGTTGATTCAAGTGGCAGTGTTTAATCAAGTGTGATATTCCTCCTCTCTAAGCTTGGCATCTGCAATGTAGGCAGCAAAAAGAGCAGAAACATGATCTCCTGTGGTATGTGTGCGCACGTTTTTGAAGGAAAATTCAGCGCTCCATCATACGAGATGAAAAAAAAAACAGTACAGTTAAAGGAGAATGTGCCAAAGAAATCGAGCAGTTTAACACATACAGCTTTTGAAGAGAGGATTAGAGGCATAAATAGCAACATACATGACAGTGAGAGGACATTTAGACATATGAGGACATAAAGCTAGCTCCAAATTTGTGGGTGCGAGAGCACTTTGACGTGATAAACAGTGCAGCTTGTTTCTGTGTAAATTGAAACTAAAATAACTTTCTATTTGTAATTAATACATAATATCAGGTCAGATCACACCATTTCCTCCCTACAAGTGTGTCTCCTGTGGGCACCTGTGTTGTATTAATACAGGATCCTCAAGACAGTAGTTCTTCACAATCTGATAACAATAACAGTATTGCAATCATTTGTTGGTTCCTACAGGGAAATCCTGTTTTCTGTTGTACAGAGGTCATCGTCGGCTAAATATCAGGAGAATGGAGGATTTCTTTTAGAAACCTTCAGGGCTGAGAGCAACATAGTGGAAGTGACTTTATGTGCAATACCACCGGGTACCACTAGGGGCTGGCTCTTTAAAACCCTCTGGCTCCTTTGTACTACCATTCAACTTCTGTCATGAAATACAACGTCAAAAGCTTTGCCACAAGTCATTTTGTTGTCTTGCACTAAATTCACTCCAGATGATTGTCCTGGTGGACTTTCTGAAAATTATTCCATAATCAATGCAATATTAGTGCTCAACAAGCAGCACGTTTGAGGGCGTGTCTGGTTTGATTGACTATGCCTGGGTTGCAGTCAGGTTTCCAATGTCGGTGGGCGGGAGTAGTGTCCTTAGGGTCCCAGTCGGATCGAGTCAGATCCACCGCTCGCTCCTCCCCAGTTTGTCCAAATATGGTCACTTCTGGCCTCAAAAAGACTCAAGGCTTAAGAACAGAAGTTCACAAACCAATGGGTGACGACATGTTAAGTTGCTGCTCAGGTGTGATAAAGGGATGCGGGGGGGGGGGGGGGGGGGGGGGGGGGGGGGGGGGGGGGGGGGGGGGGGGGGGGGGGGGGGGGGGGGGGGGGGGGGGGGGGGGGGGGGGGGGGGGGGGGAAGCAAAGAAACAGTATTGCATTAAGTGAAAGAGATAAGTGGATGCCGTTTGTCAAAAGTAGAGCCTGACCAAGTAACAGCCTGGATATTCAGATATTGGCCTATCACAGATTTACCGGTGTCGCCGTTTATATTGTCTGATATGAAAGCTTTTTTTTTGTAGAGCATATTGTAGAAAAACCTTCTTAGAGTGAATTAGAAATTGTCCTATTTGCGTGGTTTTTGTTGTTCATAGTTATTTTTATTCCATATCTTTGTCACAATTGTATCATAACCACATTTTGGTATAGATCTTGATACGGGGATTCTTTCACTCCTAATATCGGTATCGGCGTAGGCTCAAAAAAGCCGGTATCTGTCAGCCGCTGCTGCATGGCTCACTGGTTTGGCTCACTGGTTTGGCCCGATTGAGTCATGGGGATGAAGAGTACTTCTAAACTCTTGGCGACTTAATTTTTGTCTAAAATGAGAGTGTTAACTCATTCAAATCTGAAGAAGCAGGCGTAATGCACATATGTTTAGATTCAGTGTGACTTACACTTTCAGAGGGTACCATTATCTCTGATGCCACTTGCAAATAAACAAAAGTGGACCGGCTGTCTCACATTAATCTGTAAAATTGCTAAAAAACAAAACACGCAGCAGCAGTAAGGAGAGCACGCTAAGGAGCTGAGAACCACCAGGAATTGACCACAGTGTGAAAACCTTGTGTTTAATATCTACTGTAGGACACCATCAGTAGATACATCTCCAAAATGTGTTCACCTTGAATTTTTCAAAACCATAAAGGACATTCAAATGATGATTCGTGACCTGCCAGAGTGGCTGATGAAGTACGCAATTACCAAAATTTACCAGAATTTGGCTCCTGGCTGCTGTTAATTTTTCACTCAAGTAACTATTCTTCACAGCCAAAAGGCTTTCATCGTGATTATCTGCAGCAGTACTTATTTTAATCACTTTGTGCCTCTTTAAATGATTGGAACAAGCTGACCGTATTCAGAACAGAAAGCAAAGCGGCCCCGCTACTTTAATTGTCCATTACATTATGACGGCACCCATAGGTGACTTTAAAGTCAAAGTGAGACACTTATATTATATTGTTTGATTAAACTTTAGGCTGTTATTACTCCTACATTTGGAACCTCACAAAGAAAATGCTGCATTTAAAATGAGCTTATTGCTCTTTTAAAATTGATCATAATTCTGTCCGTAGTCCAAACTGGTGCTGTTGGTTTGTTATGCAAGGAGGTATCAGTTAACAGATGGATGGTTTCACATGTTAAAATGTTATTTACCAAGATGCTGGGTAACCACTGGGAATTCAGCAAGATTGAATGTAAGCTGTTGACAGTACAGAGTTTACTGATTTCACCTCTCCAATCTGCAGGGCTGTCTTCACGTGTAAACCAAAGGAGCTGTCAATAATGCTGAACTTAAGCTTGCTCTCAGAGAGAGTAGCAGTAAAGACAGAAGCCCCACAGTGTTAGTGTGAGTCTACAATAAATTAGTCTGTACAGAACTTACAGCTTTAAACGTCTCTGCGGTCACAGTGAGTGTGCAGCTAAGGTTAGAGAGTCTATAAATGATAAAACTGCGGCTGCTAAAAAGAAACCAGCCCGCACACTCAGCAAACAGAGGCAGGTACATCAGTCAGTTTTAACTACCAAGCGGAGGCATATTGGTTTTGATTTTTCAAAAGGTGAAGTCTGTGAGACTTTCACGAAGCACAGTGAGTGTCAAGTTGAAGCCAAAAAGTAGACTTAACTCATTGTAATGTTGCACTTGTGTTTTCACAGCGCAGCATAATCCATAACAATAACCACCACGACATCACTCTGTGTTCCCCTTTCTTTACTATGGCTGCAGTGAATATTTTTATATCTGTGCTCCATCAAGTTACACTCTGTTTCCCATCTATCACCGACCAGAATAAATGAAGGAAACAATCTCAAACTTCAGTGAAATGATCCTCAGTGATATCATTCATGTCATCAGGTGTTATCAGGGCTTTGGCTGGGACATGTCACATTTTTGTCAAAAAGCTTGTGTTTAAAAATGTGGTGTCGGAAAAACGTAGGCGTTTTCTGGGCAGAGAGGATGCAGCATTTTTGGAGTTTGAGTCATATGAGGGACTGAAAGCCAGGACATCTCAGCCTCGGTTGATTAGTCCACAACTTTGGTCCAGATTGAAATATTTCTGAAACTGCAATAGCCATATTGGAGATGGTGAAATATTTCAACATTTACATAGATTGGCAAAGAGTTTTGCATGGACCCTTGTGGTTACCCATTTCCTTCAGACGTTTTTTGCTCTACCACAAGGCTGGCATTTGATGGTGTGTCAGCTGTTTCAAGGAAAATTCTCCAAAGGTCCAATGTGCATTATCTGCCCACCACCTGCAGTCAGTGACCAGCTGATGAACATTGTTGAGCATTCAGCAGCTAAAGAGCCAAAACAATCAGTTATTGCAGGTTTAATCACTGGAGGACTCTGGCAAATAAGTTCCTGTAAAAAACTTTGATAAACATGTATTGCAACAGGGTTGAGGTAAATGTACAAATACTTCATCTCAAGTGTAACTGCAGTAATAAGTGTACCTAAAAGTATTATTTAATCATTTTATTTAACATCATAACATTTCCATTTCTCATTGTACAACACAATTGTTGTCTATTTACCATTGCAGATTTGATAAATTAAAATTGAATTATAACTTTATAATAACTGATCTTTGCTCAATCTCTTGCAAGACAGGCGTTGCCAGATCAGTTTGTTTCCATCTCCGCCCTCCTAATGGCGGATGAACATTTGTACAGACATCTCCACTTTATGGCCAGTGTTACGGCGCTACCGTGACAATAAAACAGGTTTCTATTGCAGCTCGAGTATAAAGTCTTTCAACCAAGATAGATGGTGATATTCTTCATGCCTCCAGATATGAAACTACAGTGTGCACTTAGTTTCCCATTTGTCTCCACACAGGCCGATCAGTAACGTTCTCCTTTTGCCCTTGTGTCATTGTGTCTGTCCTTTTTTTCCCCCTGCATTCATGTACCACACAACTGCAGTGACTTTCTTATTCCAGACTCGGATTGAATGGCCTGTGCGTTTTTTTTTGTTTTTTTTTGTTTTCTCTTTTCCTTCATCTCTCTATTCTTCATTGCTTTCTCTCTCTCATTTTCTTAAACTGCAAAATTGCTGTTCTGCGGTTGGGAGCCAGCTTCGATTATCTACGCCAAATTCCCTGATAAAGAACTGTGTTTCTGGGCCTATTCAAGCACTTAAAGCCCCTCTAAATGGCTTTAGCTGCAGGGTCCCCTCTTTGGTGACTACACACATGCACACACACACACACACACACACACACACACACACACACACACACACACACACACACACACACACACACACACACACACACACACACACACACACACACACACACACACACATATAGACATACACACACTCTATTGCAGAGATTTCAACACCCATCATGGGAATGATCCAACTGTAGAGTAATTTCTCTTTTTTAGGGTTCGTCAGCACATACAAATATCTCACACTCACATTCCTCCCCGCTCACAGCATCTGCTAATATGCACCTGCTGGACAATTAGTGTTTGTGCATACAGTATGTGGATGTCCATGTCGTGATATAAATATTTCTTTGTTTAGCAGAGGAATTGTTTGGTTTTTGTATGAAGGACACTGTCAACCTTGGACAAAGGACAGTCCCTTGCAACAGCTTATGTAGTTAAGCCCTTACATTCAGAAGTTTGTGGTTGTGTGGTTCATGTTCTATTTCCTATATGCAATGGTTCTTAAGGTAACTTAAACCTACAGAACAAAGACTAAACATACCACCTAGCAACAGAGAGGACTGAGCAGGCAACACGGCCAGATTGTTCTCATGATGGATGTGGAAATCTTTGCAGTTGAACACTATTTAACTTCAACTGAAATGGAATCATCTTGGTGCTGTCATATGCAGCGCCCAATGTTTCACTGTTGTCGGCTTAATGTTTGTAATGTACAGTATGAAGCTTATATTTATCAAAACATACATAGATATTACCTTCCAGAAAATATTTTCCTTCGTGTGAGTTACATGAGAAGATTGATACCATTCACGTCTGTATGGTACGAATCTACTGTAAACCTGCAGGAAATAGCAAGACTTCCTCTGTCTGGAAGGAAAATCTGCTTGTCAGCCACCATAAAGCTCACACATTATTATTTGGCTCGGCTTTTTTTGATTCTTACAGAAAGTGCAAAACTATAATTTGGGGTTTTAAAAAGGGCAATATAGTTGTCTACTCATTAACCTGACACAACAACTCACTGGAACAATAAATTGTCATTTTTACACGTTGCTGTGATTAAGGTAACCGGTGAATTATGGAGCCTCTTGTTGGCAGGTGTTTTTTATCTGTTTCCCCTGATTCCAGTCTTCCTGAGTGGATCTTAGCAAACCATCTGCTGGCTGCCAGATGTGCGAGTGGTATGAGGAATATACTCCCATTTCCTGAAAGATTGTGTTTGAAATTAGGTGTCTCTTCATCAAATAATGCTACGCAATTTCAAATAGGTGTGCATTATCCCAAAGATCAAGTTGCTCCACATTACCTGAGCGACTAGTAGGACCCATGAAAAACTAAAAAACCCAATCCAGCTGGTTTTGTTTGTTTGTGATTATGTGAGAGCGCTTTGAGTAGCTGCTCTACTTTTACCCTCCACCTTTTATTTTGAGGAGAGAGTACTAGAAAACTAGTGCTGGGGAAACACACGCGTACAACCATCAGGTACCAGTTGATGGATCTGAAATATTTGTAACAACAAAGAGGTGGCGGCGCACTCATAACCACATTCAACAAAAGTTGCTATTGACATTTCTACAGATAAAGAATAATAAAAAAAAAAACCCATCATGCTTTCAACAACCTTGATAAAATGTGAATTTGTTTTTGTGGTAGAGTAGATTGTGGTTTTGTTCTCCTCTAATGTACTGTATAATATTACAGCATACAAAAATACAAAGATACAAAAAGACAACTTGTATCACTGAACTATTTATCTGTATAATAATGCACTAATACCTTTTTTTATTACTTTAATTGTAGTGCATACACTACTTTTGGCTCTTTTTGAGGAATTTCACTAAAACCCAATGAAATTACTATAATGGTTTTAGTAGTTTCTTTAGCTTGGTAGCTGTTTTATTGCTTAATGTAAAATGCTTTCAGTACAAAAATCCCTTTCAGAGGATTAATTAAGTCTAAAATATGAACTTAAATCAAAACCAAAGAGAGAGTCCTCTCATTCGAGTCATCAGGTTCCACTGATGTTCAGAAATCCAGTGTAAAAGCACAGACTGTGGGTTTCCCACTCACAGCCGTATAATAGGTGTTTAGATTGAGAGGCATGACTCACCTTTTTTCACTTGATTGGGAAAACTCTCACCACATCGCTGCAATCATTATCACCCTCTCCACCTACATGTATAACATTTATAGCAAGTGCTTCCCTTAATGGGAGTGTGACTGGTCCAGTGAGAGCACCAATCCAAGCACATATGAGGCAGATTGAAATGAACCAAATACACCTAAAAAATGGAACAGAAGGTAAGGCTACACATCTTTTTTTAGTTTTTAAAATCGAGTTTGGTCTATCAACAACAGTTTGTATACAGCAGCATTTTTCCCGCTGGGTTAAAGGAATGACTTTGTGTTATTACAGATATTACTAATATAATTGTAGCTGGGGTGATTTGTGAACAAAGGTGTACAACAGTTGTCAGGGTCTTATTTTATCTGAAAAATCCTTAAACCCTTCCCCTCTGGGGAGCCTGGAGACGGAGTGAGAGCAGTGTAGAGGAAACTCAGTCAGATTAAGAATGATTAAGGCTCATCCACTCAGCTCTGTTCGCTGTGTTTGACTGCTCTTTCTGAACGAGTGATGGCTGAGCTTCACCTGTCAGCTTAGAAAATATGTGTGTGAGAGTGAGTTTTGTATCTGTGGTTGCGCATGCATTAGTTTTTATGGCTGTATCTTTGGTTGTGTTTATGTGTCTGTGCTTTCCTCTGCATATTGAATCCTATCTGGGCACACTTGTGCGTATGTGTCTGTGTATCCTTGTGTGTTTGCAAATGTATGCCGAGATGTATTTGCATGCATGTGTGTTCCAACAGCATGTAAGCATCTGTTTTCATGCGTGTGTGTGAGTATTTCTGATGAATGGAGTGGAGTTAATTGGCTGTTTGCTAATCCCTTTTGTTGTGGGGAAACCAAAGTGTGCGTGTGTTTATTTCACTGTGTGCAACCCCAAAGAATTGTTTTATGTTGAATGATTGCCATATAACTGAGCAGGGTGTGTGTGTGTGTGTGTGTGTGTGTGTGTGTGTGTGTGTGTGTGTGTGTGTGTGTGTGTGTGTGTGTGTGTGTGTGTGTGTGTGTGTGTGTGTGTGTGTGTGTGTGTGTGTGCGTATGTGTGTCTGTGTGTGTGCTTGCTTGTGCGTGCGTGTGTGTTCTCAGTGTGAAGCTGAGCTCTCCGCCTCCTTGCCAACCACTGTGTCTGTGTGTGCATATGCAGCTGTCTGTGGGGTCAGTGTGTCAGTTGTGGAATGTGACTGTAAATGAACCACTGTGTCCCCGCTGCATGATGCAGCAGCCCGCATACACACACACGCACACACACACACACACACACACACACACACACACACACACACACACACACACACACACACACACACACACACACACACACACACACACACACACACACACACACACACACACAGCTTCTAACTCGCATTCCCTTAATTCCATTCAGTCTCATACAAACACTTTATTTTATTTTATTTTTTTATTTCATACAGGCAATGAATACAGTTACTTTTGATGTCCCGTTATATTGACATGATTATCATCCATTTATTTTTCACTAAAGAAAAACACATGACAGATTTTTTTTTTTTTTAGATGATAAAATTTGTGCTTAAATTGTCTAATGGATGACTCATCACAAATTGTTTTTTTGTTGTTGTTTGTTTCAATTTTGGCAAAATGGCACCTTTTAAAATATGCAGAATTTGCAATTAACTGTTCCTGTTGGCAGTTTAATCGTGGATGTGCAGAAAACTATCATTTTGTTACTTTAATACTGGAAAACATATCAATTTCAATAAATGTCAGGCAAGTTTTGTTTGTATAAGAAGCATCTCTAATCTATGATTTTAAACAGATTTAGAAGTTTAATCTCAATATTGGCATATGTAAGCAAAAACACTAAATACAATGAAAGGTTGTTTTTAAAACAGGATTATTTTGAAGTGTGTAAATCTGTTGAATCAAGGTCTGCTTCCGCCTTGTCTTTCTTGATCTCCGTCTGTCTGTTCAAAACCAGAAAAAGAGACTGTGAGTCGACTACAGTCTGCAGCATTAGCACTTGTCAATATTATACGCCTTTTGGAAAATGGTTTCCAAATAGAAATCTCCACATTCAAGTGATTGTCTGCCTCGTGCCCGTTCTCATATCCCCACCTCCCCTGTCCTCATCTGACTGCACTTTTTTCTTTAACTTTGCTACCATCTGTTTCAATAAGCCATAAATTAAGAAGTGAATTGATCTGATCAAATTCTGTATGCATACTTTGACCACGTTTATCTCTCTGAATCTAAGCAGATCATTTGGTGTATTAACGAGTTTTACAGCAAAAATGAAATTCCCTTTCATACTTAGAGCAGAAATTTCCAACTCCACCTTAAAATACTGTCAGTTATTCATTAATCCATACCTATTACGATCTAGACATACAAATGTATTGGACTTTATTGGATCATATTGTGGCGTATTTGTATTCCCTTTACAATTCTCACATACATTTTATCCCCTGTTTTATTCCTAGATATTCATTAAATTAGGTAGTGTGTACAATTTTTTTTAAGAGGCAGCTTTCATCATGTATCCATCATTGATTATTTCTCGATTGTTGACACTGAAAAAATCTGCCCATAGAATGACAAAAGTTTCAATTTTGAAAATGCAAACCTCTCGAATTAAGTGATATAATTGCAATAATAGTAAGTTTATCCCTCTACTGAAATATATTGTGTTTGGATTGATGCTCAATATGTATGAATGAAGCCGTGTAATGTGAGACCAACGGTTCTGTTAACATGATTCTTGGCAAAACCAGAAAACAGTAAAGCAATTCAATATCATGACCTTTTAGATTTAACACCATGCTCCTGTGCCCAGTCAGTTTAAACTTGGACCTTACAGTCCTCATATTTGTTTAAATAAACACAGTTATTAGATCCCATAGTAGTTGCTGATCAGTTTTCTGATCAGACATCTTCACACAAACAACACAACACTATACTTTGCCTCAGCACCGTGCTCTGTGTCCCCTCCATGTCACAAGCACAGTTTCTATCCTGTGTTGAGGGGGCTGCTTTGCTGTGATCAGTCTGCTCATGTAAAACACACACATTTGCTTTAAGTCACTCTTTCACAATCACTGGCATCTTTTCTTCAGGTTCAATTTCTTAATTAGCTATAAACTGATAGCACACACTTTTAAAGGTCAGGTGAAAACAGGGTCAAAGTTCAACTCACTTCAACTTTCAGCTTGAGGTGTAAAATGACTTGAATTTTCAGAATGAGCTGTAAAGCCTGTTTAAGCTGCGGCATCATGATTATGCCAGTGAATATGTGTAGAAACCAAAATCAACGGGCTAATAAACGTAGGCAACGGTTCCAGTCCAGCTCACGTCTCCAACAGTTCCTCACTCAGCTCCACTTCGTCCAGAAAAAAAATGTTTAAATAGAATAGGTATCAATGTAAATGTTTATACTTTGCCTGTAGTTTGTAAAGTTATACTTCTTATGTATGCCTTGTGTATATACAGTTTACGTATAGGCGTATGTGTCTGGACGTGTGTCTGCGTGTGTTTGAGTAATAAGAAAGATTGACTGGGTGCAGGGTGCATACTCACGCTTGCACACAGACAAACACACAGACAGCAGGCATGGATGTGAGCTCCATGCTAAAGAAGTGCTGCGTATAAATTTGCCTAAGTGTTTGGCCAAGGTCTGTGGCTGTGTGTGCAATCGATGTGCCAAGAGCAATAAATCAGCTCAGGACAGACCTGAGCGCCTCCACAGCTTCATCTGATGTAGCAGGTGGGCTTCACGATGGCCCTGACACACACACACACACACACACACACACACACACACACACACACACACACACACACACACACACACACACACACACACACACACACACACACACACACACACACACACACACACACACAGAGAAGTGAAGACCTGGATACTTCAAGGCTTTCATGGATCAGATAAGATGCTGATCAGGTTAAGAAGTCATTGATACGATATATTGAGTCATAACATTATTTTCACATTTTTTCAAATGCAAGGTGGCTTTAAATGCTATTTCAGTGTAAGTTACAACCAGATAGTGTTATTTTCATCACTTCACAAGCTTATAATTTGGTTCTTATATCAATATACTGCATATTGTAGCTGAACACGAACTATATGCGACTTTACCACACATAATGTAAATGGAGCAATGTGCACATATATACTGTCTATAGCCTCATACTGTCTATGAGGTGAATACATAAAATGTTAACACTTAGAAAAACTAAAACACAATTTAATAACAACACATTAATTGTCAGACCGTTTGAATGAGGATTGTGTGCACCATCACAGACAGAAACTTTGTTCCCCATTAGCATATTCTGTCCCATATTTCATTCTTTTTATTTTCCTTCTTTCATCATTTATGTGTCTACAGTCACTTTTCGAACAAATTATTTTACTCATAAACACCATTTTCTCCTCTTGATCTAATTCAGACATTAAAGAAAGACTTTAAAATCACCAGCCGGTTTTTATTCAGTTCGCAGACATCTCGTTCTTCCCTCTCATCTCTCCGTCCCAGTTTAGTCAAACAGCTCCTGACATCATCATCAGCATTCAGCTCCACCGGCTATTGAAGCCATACTGCCACTCAGTCTATGTGTGCTGTGTGGTTTTCACTTATTTATAGAATTTATGAAGTACATCACAGAAAGTGAGATGAAAATTTTACAAAAATAGTCTTTTTATCATGTCATTTTGATTAGTGAGGGAATTTTTAAAGTCTTCTTCTGTTTTGTCTTCAAGTGTGTGTTTATGCTTGCGCCGATTTGTTGTGCAAGTGCATGGGTGGTGTGTAAGTGTGTGTGGGGAGGTCAGTTTATGTGTGAGTGTGTCGGGGCATGATGAAGTCAATGGGAGCTGTGTGAGTGTTTTAAAAATGCCTTTGACCACATACTGTACGTGTGTGGTGTGTGCCCACATCTTGTGTGCGAATGTGTGTGTCCGAGATGCTAACAGTGGCTGTATTGTCCTGATGGGACGGGCATCAGCATTGTCATCTGGGCCACTGTAATCATGGCTGGGCTGGAGATGAAAGACACTATTGACAAGAAGAGTCTGAGCAAGGAGAGAGCGAGAGAGAGGAATGTAATGAAAGAGAGGAATAAGGAAAAGCAGCAGAAATAGGAGACAAGAATAGTTTGCTGACCAAACGCAATTATGAAACAAGCCTTTGCCTTGTGCTCCGTACTTAGTTGCGCATGAACCGATGAACTAATGAAAAGAAAGTTGGACAGTGCTGGATGTGGGTAGCCCTTGAACCACTATTTTGCTTTTGTGCCAGATAAAGACTGTTTGACAGACATCTCATATTGTGGAAGGTGACATGTGGACATCTTCCTGTTTTGCTTCCATCTTATGTGGCACAGAAAGCATGTGGATCACTGTCATTTTCCAAGGACCCGCTGTGCTTTTTACAGTGTTTACATATGTGGTTGCACATACATGGGTTTTACAGATATGTCGCTTGTAATTTTGTGTAGGCAAAATGTTGTTGGGGCAACATGGGACCCTTTTATGTTGCAGTACCCCAGTTTACCACCGTGACAAAGTGGGCAACAAGGCTAACTCTGCCATGGTATCCGGAGGTACTCGTACATCGTGAACTGATCAAAGTGATTCTACATAGACATGAAGCAAAGCCTAAACTGATTGTCTCTGGGTTCAGCAACATGTACAAGTGGATAAGTTTAGTCAAAACCAAAAATTTTGTTTTTATAGAGCCTGACTGATACTGGATTTTTGGAGCCCATACAGAAATTAGGTAGTAATTTATACAGTATATACAGTATACTTATTCTTTATAAGTATATTGTATACAAAGCACAGATAAACACATATTTTGCAATGATGCCTCGTAGTTATCAAACAATTTTGAGACTTGTGACAAAGAGATGTTATGGAGACAGAATCTTTTTTATTTTTTTATGTCCATACTGACATCAGTGAACTGAAACTGTAAACTTCACACTGAATATAATACTTATAAATAACTATATAAAAAACTAAAAACACATAGAACAATTTCTAATTTACCCTATGTATCTCTTATAGCATTGTGCTTTGGGAAAAAAAAGTAGAATATATTTTGTACCTACCATATTCATACAGATATATCTGTGATAGGCTAATATTGGACAATAAAATATTTTGGTCAGGCTCTACTTTCTCATTTACATAGCTGTGTACATTTTTCATAATCCGGACATTTCGTCGTCTCCTCTTGCAAGCCTTGTGCTATCAACATTTCTGTCTTTAGCCAAACGGATTAGCTCTTGCATGGCAAAATAATGCAGTATTCATTGCAGTGCACTTTCCTTCCTTTCACAGAAAATGAATGAAAATGATTTGATTACCTGGATCATTATATTTGGTCTGCCTTGCCAGTTAGAGTAAGATGTGTCTGGCCATGGTGACCAGTTTTGCTTTGAGTAGCCAGTCTCTGCTGTTCAAGAGTTTCTTCTTGAAATTATTTACACCAGCATAGTGGGAATTTTGGCTTTCTAAATTCTACTTTTGAAAGTAGAGATACACATTTTTGACAAAAAGGTTTCTCCTACATTTCAAAGTCTGTTGAGCCGAAAAGTTTCTCTTTCTCAAAGTAAATCTTCCAATAACATCCCTCATCTTCATCACATCAATGATGGTAATAATAGCAACAGTGTGTTGATCCTTGAGCATGTGGCACAGCCATATTTCTTCTCAAGACTTTACCTATCCCCAAGTGTATTCTGGGATGAGCCCTAGCTTCCCTTGGCCCTGAAGCGGATGAGCGGATATAGAAAATGGATGGATGTAATGGGAAATAGATGGATGGTCAATCTTCTTTTCTTTTTCCTCACTCTTTTTCTTAGTTTTTCATTTACAGCAATCTTTCTGACCATATCTGCTATTGAACTGGTATGAAGCCAGGTATCTTTGACTTCTCTCCCTCTCACTGTTTCCCCTGTTTTATCAGGTTGGACCACTTCTTTCCACTTTCTTTTTTAGAAGCCGGCAGTCTGCACTTCTCAGCTCTGTTCCTCTGTAGTAAATTTACTTCAGGTTTATCTGTGGAGCCCTGCTTGGAATTTATGGATGTTTGCCTGCCATCACACTGCTGCACATCTATGGCTCAGCTGTGTGTGTTTTTGTATTTGTATTATTTGTAGGTTTTCTTTTCTGTATGTGTCTTTTATGCACCACACTTTTTTATAAGTGCTCCTATGCTTTTTTAGGTTTGTATGTATTTCTGTGTGTGTATGAACACTTTGTCTGCTGAATCCTTTTAATACCTCCAGACAATCAATACGCAGAGGAGCAATGTTTGGCCCTGTCTTCTTTTAAAAGATGCACTCCACTGAGTGGTGCAAGCCAAGAGGCGAAAAGTCAATAAAACAAAGCCGATAGTGCCCTCATTTGTTTTTTGGGATTTCAGCAGTGAGGTCTCAGAGTCTGAGTCTGTGGGCGGATATTTAGTGTCTTGTCATTTTGATACAAATAAGTGAATCCATTTTGTCAGATCTCTGGAAGTGCAAAACACAAGTCCATGTATGTATTGACATCTGTGTTTGCTAAGATTTTGCTTTGTTTCTCCTTCTCAGGGCTGGTGGCAGACGATGCTGAGGATCAGGGGATGAGGTTATAAAAACAACGTCAGAGAAAGGAGGAAAAAAAGGAAAGGGGAGTCGATTGCTTGGAAGCTCTCCTTTTGTATCATTGTGCCCTGCAGTCCTATAAGGCACCGACTGACCCTTTAAAGGATTACACTCTCAAAAATACCCACTAACACCCACTTGCTCACACATCCCCTCCCCTCACCGCCATGTCTTCCCACCTCAACCCGCCCCTCCTCATCCTCTTCCTTCTCCTCTCCCTCTCCATGACTTCCACCTCTACCGCTCCTTCCTTTTCCTCCTCCTCCTCTTCCTCCCTCCTCTCCTTCTCCCCACCGGAAGGAGGTCTAACACACTTAGTGGTCCACAACAAAACTGGCGAGGTCTATCTGGGCGCTGTCAACTGGATCTACAAGCTGTCCAGCAACCTCACCAAGCTACGAAACCATGTTACGGGCCCTGTCACGGACAACCCTCGCTGTTACCCTCCGCCTGGTGTCCAGTCCTGCCCCCACGAGCTGGTGCAGACCTCTAATGTCAATAAACTCCTGCTACTTGATGCTGCCCACAACCGTTTAATTGCATGTGGGAGTACTTCCCAGGGAATATGCCAGTTCCTGCGTCTGGATGATTTATTCAAGCTCGGCGAGCCCCACCACCGTAAAGAGCACTATCTATCCAGTGTTGCCGAGGCAGGCACCATGTCAGGTGTCGTGATCTCCCCAGATATTTTTGGTGGTGGTGGGAAACTTTTTGTCGGCACTCCCATTGACGGGAAATCTGAGTACTTCCCCACACTGTCGAGTCGCAAGCTCATGTCCAACGAGGAGAACGCGGACATGTTCAGTTTTGTCTACCAGGATGAATTTGTCTCTTCTCAGCTCAAGATCCCCTCAGACACGCTCTCTAAGTTCCCAGCATTTGACATCTACTACATCTACGGTTTCAACAGCGAGCAGTTTGTGTATTACCTCACCTTACAGCTCGACACCCAACTCACTTCGCCTGATGCAAGTAGCGAACAGTTCTTCACCTCGAAGATTGTCCGCCTGTGCGTTGACGATCCCAAATTCTACTCCTACGTTGAGTTCCCCATTGGCTGCACCAAGGATGGAGTGGAGTACCGCTTGGTTCAGGATGCTTATTTGGCCCGGCCGGGAACCCGTTTGGCACGCTCACTTGGTATTCAAGAGCACGAGGAGGTTCTATTTACTGTGTTCGCCCAGGGTCAGAAGAACAGAGCCAAGCCGCCCAAGGAGTCGGCTTTGTGTCTGTTTACAATGAAGCAGATAAAGGAGAAGATTAAAGAGAGGATTCAGTCGTGCTACAGAGGAGAGGGAAAACTCTCCCTGCCCTGGCTGCTAAACAAGGAGCTGGCCTGCATCAACTCGGTGAGTGTTTGAGACAGAAGTGTTTTTGTGATTGTAATTTGGATTAGCGATCATGCGCACCCATAGAGATTGTTCTGGGAACGTGATTGTGTTCATGAGTTTGTGTACAATTGCCAGCACAGAACAAGGAAATTCTCATCTCTTCCATGCACAAGAAGTCTTTTGTCAGTTTTAGGTAATTCGTTTATTTTAGTTACGACTAACTTTGTTTAATAGGTTGTCTTTGCCTTTCATGGGCTTAGGGTGTGGAAAAATCAAGTATGTCTTTTCAGGCTCTGTCCAGGTCAGACTAATTTACTAGTAAATCATTTCCACTAGTTTACAAGTTACTAACTTGCCTTTGGGTGACAATACAAATAACTGCTTCCTTGTAAACTGTGCAGTACTTTTTTTTTTGGTAGTAAAAACATAAAAAAACAAGCTTTATGGGAAAACCCCCCTTAAAGGATGACAGGTTACCAAAAGCTGCTTCAGCGTCTGTTTGAATTTCCTTGGTTAACCTGTAAGTGGAAAGAATGAATCTGAGCATATCGTTAAACGCAGCAGTCATATTTTCCATTTTGGTTCGACTTGTAGGTGCGATTTCACATTTAGTACCACATGGAATAAATGCTTTCCCAGTGGCATTCATATTTGAGAAATATAGCACTGACACTATGCTTATCATGATCACCCTAAGAGAGAAGCCTTATTTATTCTAAAGGGAAAAGCCTGCAGTTTACCTGCAACACAGTAACCAAAGGTGCACACCGTGTCTAATTAGCCATGTGCACCTTCCAGATGTGAAAGTACAATAACTAAATTATAATAAATTGACTTTTGGTTGTCAAGTACTGCAGGAACAAATCTCGTAGCACTGACGGTGGCAGGAGCAGGAGGGATGGAAACATATTCTCCCATCATGAATTCATTTTAATATTCTCAACATGTCTCAATATTCATTTAGTCTGAGGACAGGACAGCTGTCTCTCTCTGAGCTCCTGTCTTTTTTTATTATCATTATTAAATAATTTCCATCTACTACCTACCTTTACTGGTAGATGAGTTGGCCTAGGGGTGTCTGAGAGACATAAGTGTGTGTATGTGTGTGTTTCACCTGCTCCCGTCAGCCACATGTCACACACACTCACAGCCCTGTATCCTCATGAATAATTCACCTGGTCTCACCTTCTGTTATTCAGTCGGTGCTCCATAACAACCTGCCATAAATCTCTGGACCGCTCTCCACCTCTCTGTCTCCAGTTCCTCTTTTTCTCCCCACTATTCCATTTTCTCTTTCTCTCCAATGTCTTTCTCTCTGCTTCCAACATTTGCATAACAATTTCTTTCATTTGGCTAACCCTATTCTCCCTCTGCTCCTTATTTAATCTTTTTTCTTACACTGCTTCTCTCTATCCCTCCCAACTCCTCTCCTTGACCTCTTCTCTTTGTCTTTAATTTTGGACCTTTAACCTTCTTTTGGTCCTTTTTAGCTTCTTCCCTCCCGTTCCCATCTCTCTCAAGCCTTTGCTCTTTCACCATCTCGCTCTGCCCTCTCCTTGACTTTCCACTGAGTGATGAGGTATAGAGTGACTTAGTGTGTAAAGCCAGAGCCAGGATGTGATCTGAAAATACAATGTGGAGGGAACAGACGATGCAGTGATAAAGGGGAGCGGAGAGATGGGGAGTGACAGAAAGTGGGAGTCATCGTTTTATGGGAGGTGGGGGCAAGGTTTGTAACGAAGAGAGGAGGTGAAGAGAGGGCTGGGTTGAAGACAAAATGGGAAACAAGAAGGAAAGAAGGGAGGGAAGGTGTGAGGGAAAGACAATACAATAAAATAAAACATAATTAAGAAGGAAGAAGAGCAGAAAAGGTTTGGAAACAAATGAGGAAATACTGAACATAGAGAAAAACGAAGAGACAGGGATGCGAAAGAAGTAGAATGGGAGGAAATCACTGGGTTCAGTTGGACACAAAATTGATTTTCAAACAACAGAATCCTGTTCAGCATGTAATTGTTAAATTTGCTCATTCCTTTTTCTTTGCAAAAGTGTCACAAGACAATTACAACATCTCTGTCAGATGCCCACCGGTGCTGTGTAAGCACCATGTGGCCTTGTACTATAAAGTGCACTGTATATGCATGTGATTATGCTAACGAGCTAACAGTTACATGAGTGTCCTTTATGGCCATCTGTCGTTCTGCCTGCGATCGATCAAGGTTGTGTCAGCAAAGCTCGCTCTGGGATGTCGCGGTGATGAATTTATCATCTCCTCGTACAGGCGTGTTCAGTGTTTCCCAGCGAGAGGGGTAACAGCTCGTTGCCTCTGTGCTGGTGTCATGTGGAAACTTTCACATCGGCTCATTTCAAGAGACAAGGTCGGGTCAGTCAGTCAACACTCATCTCTACCTGGAAGCTATCAAACTTTAGCACCTGGGAGAATCATTGGCTCTCTATGGAGCTCTATATTTTGTTCTATTATTATATAAAAAAAAAAAAAAGATCGAAATCTTTCCACCTTCGTTACTGCTTTTTACGCAACTCCTACGTTCCTGTGACACTAGATTATCATCGACCACTTCTACAAAAATTATAGCTAATAAAAGCAGTGACTTTATGATGACAAGTATATGTTCATGCTCTAAAATCAATCAAATTCCAGTTTTCCTGTTACTGCTCAGGGAGTATAATACGAATATAGAGAAAGTCATCTCTGATATCTGAGTTCTTGAGGGTCTCTACAATGTCATTCATACAATAAGTTAAGATTTGGCACTCCCTTTGAAAGCTCAGAGTATACTGTGGACCTGGAGACTGTAGCTCATGAAACAGACTAAAAAAAGAGAGCTTCAACTGGAGGTAAATTATAGCCTAAATTTGTGCTCCAGTGTCCTGTCACATTTGAGAGGTTTGTTTGCTCAGTTTGCTTGCTCGCCTGGTGGTCGGTAACGGCAGAATGAACATATATTGACAGGAAAACAGTGATCGAGGTGAGAGCAAAGGGAGACATTAGATAATGCAAGGAGAGAGATGGACACAAAGATGGACAGAGGTTTAATTTTCAACAGTAAATACTCACCTATTTTATGCTCAGCACTAAAGTGTGTCTTTGAACTTGATGAACGCAGGGATCTCACTCACATTTAGCTGCAATCAGCATAACAGTAATAGTGGTATTCTGCTGTCCATTGTACATAAACATACCTAAATTTGTTCAGAAATAATACAAAAAAAACCTTTATAACTATAGACCTCTCCAAATAATCATCAAAAGTAATTAAGGTGTCGTCCATCGATGGCAACATTGTACACAGGAACTGCTCGGCCGATGCAGTGTGACTGTTTATGGTGTATTTTTTTACCAAACTGTAAACGCTGGACCGGTTTATTTATTGTTGTTGATATTCTTAGTTGCTGATGCGTCCCAGTGTACCTCAGATTCCCTCTGATACTGACTGTGTTATTTGTGTTAATATAGGTGTAGTTATAGGTGTGGGTCTCCACCTGTAACTACATGTCTCTTCCTGTGCACATCTTTGTGTCCACTCATTATCAGGGAGAGGCCAGTGTTGGTCCTGTGGGAGTTAAACTGAGTGGTGGGTGACCTTCTCTGGCTGTGGGCTGCTGTCCAGCTCTACAGCTCTGTGAGCAGACCGACCCGGCAACGCTACGGCCTTAGCATGACTAATGAGACTGATTCAGACAGACAGGAGGAGAGAGCGAGAGAGCGAGAGAGAGATATTATCCTCTTTTTGAATGTGTGTGTTTAGGACTTACTTTATCTAAATTTTTCTGCGTCTCTGTATACTTCTCTGAGTGCTCATTTGTTTGTGTGTGTGTGTGTGTGTGTGTGTGTGTGTGTGTGTGTGTGTGTGTGTGTGTGTGTGTGTGTGTGTGTGTGTGTGTGTGTGTGTGTGTGTGTGTGTGTGTGTGTGTGTGTGTGTGTGTGTACGTGTGTACACCCACCTCTTAACCTGGCCTCCAAAGAAGCAGAACAAAACGGCGGTGAAAACAAATGGACTGATAACAAGACTGTGTGCGTGCGTGCGTGTGTGTGTGTGTGCACGTCAGTCTGTATTGTCTACAAGCACACAGGGTGGACGTCAGAGGGAAATTTGCCAGCAATAACAGGGATCAGGAAAACTCTCTTCTATTGTTATTGTCCCCTTTCTCCGCCTGACTCTACCTCTCTTTATCTGTTCTTCCTCTGTCTCGCTCACTCTATCTCCATTTTTCTCAGAGCATAATAGTGTTTATTAATATTTATTAGCGTTGATCACTTCTGGCCAGGATTATAGTCTATTTCTGTGGCGTTTTGTATTCTGTCTTCCAGGCGGCTGGTGGCTGAGTGAGTGTGTGTGTGTGTGTGTGTGTGTGTGTGTGTGTGTGTGTGTGTGTGTGTGTGTGTGTGTGTGTGTGTGTGTGTGTGTGTGTGTGTGTGTGTGTGTGTGTTTATTTGCGTCCGTTCACTGCTTCATTCGCTCTCTATCTCTCTATTGTATCTTTAGTCTCATTACTGCTGGGTCTCAGTGGATGGATCACCCTCATTGCATCATGCTTTGGGTCTGCTGGGTGGGGAATATTGAGGCTCTAATGGGTGCACTTGCATCATGCACTCAAGCATTACCTTAATATTTGATGCTGCAAAATTATCTATCCATGATGCATTGAAAACACTATATCTGGTTTATAGTAACATATATAGCACATATGTCAGTGCAAGCCCAGTCTTGTGGAATTATGGGTATTTTATATAGTGATGAAGTGGGAGAAGCTATTTCAGGCACCCAGGATACCACAACTAAAAGTCCCATTAATTTTCAGCAAAGAAAATGTGTTGTGACTTGCAGTTGGAGCACTTCCAGTTGGCGTGGATGAGCATGTAACTGTCCTGTTGAATCATCATTGCAAAAGATGAGCAGCTATGCTAGTGAATAGTTGATTCAATAAATATAATTATGTGTGTAGAGCTAAGAAAAGTCCAGTCACCAAGATTAGAATAGTTAAAGTTAAAGTGTAAGTACGACTAACTGTGTTTACATTAGACGGATTTAACAAACATAGTGCGTCCTTCTGGCTGGAGCTCATGGGTAAGTGAATTACTGTCCAAAAAAATGAAAAACATCCTTTCTCAAAATTAGTTTAAATAAGTGCATCTGTTGCTGCATTGAAATGGGCTCGTATTTACCGCGTAGACAAAAAGAGTCCATATGAACAACCACCTCTTGTGATTTTCATGATGTCTGACCTCAAAATATTCCATTAGCCTGGAGGTATATGGTGCACACGACTTGACCTGTAACTACAAGCTCATCAATTCCATTTCAGAGCAGCAAGTCCAAAAGTCCAATATTCACTTCTCCTTTTTGCTCGATTTTAGTCTCCACCAGCTCTTGAGGGAAATATGTTTTTTTGTCCCAATTTGTTCACCAGCTAGCCGCTAACGTTTTCTGTGTGCCCTGATGTGCTGAGCAAGCAGCATGCAGAGTTTGCTCTATTTTGATGCGAGTGGCAAGACTGAAACAAAGCAGCACATTCATTGACCATAAACACCAAAACAATGTGCTGAAAGATGACAAAATGCTGACATGTTTCAGATTTTAAATTGAGGGTAAAACCTTTGAAATGCATAATACAATTTTTAAGGGGCTTAGAAGTGGGAGATGACAGAACAATTATCCATTATGGGTTCATAACCATCATTTTTCAGTAAAATTGTGACTCATTTACCATTCAGTCATAACCATAAGGGAATTAATGCAGTAATATAATGCTGCTTATGAAGTGCTGCCCCATTGTAGGGCCATGTATACAACTGTAGTATATAACAGCATTACCAATATGCACCTCTACATAAATGCAGTCATGTCTACAAAAAGAGTGACTCATCCTCACATTTTCCAATTGTTTTGCCTCGTTTTACAACAGTTGACGTTGTTACAGAAGAGCAGGTGAAAGAACTCTGGAAACAGAAAGTGTTATTTAAGGCCACAGGTAGAAGTTCTCCATTTAAGAAAAAAAAAAGATTTTATGACTCAATGGGAGACTAAGTGACTTGTAAAGATGGATTAGTTTATAGTGCAGTGATAAATACATGCGGCGTGGAGGTGAATTGCTGTCAAATGCTGTCTAGAAACAGCCCATTGGGGGAAACATTCTGATGAGGTGCACTTTCCTCTCCCGCCTTTCGAGACGTTTTGATGCATGACACAGCAAAATGTTACATACCTCGAGGCATTTTAATGACTTCAGCTGTAATATTTTCCCATATGTTTTTGTCTTGTGATATTTTCCGCTTGGGGCTGAGTCTCGTGTTGCCCACCCTGCTGTAAAATCTTCCTAATTTATAGTAAATTCTAGTTGGGGGGAATTCTCACATCCAACTTGAGTATGAATGGTGCCTGTGGACTAAATCCAATGCACAGTGGTGTTCATTATTAACTGCAGCACATGACACAATGGATTAATGGTTGAAATAGGGCTCATGAGAGTGTCAGCTTTTTATGGATTTGGAGTGTTTTGGAGCTTGTGGCTGCTTAGCCGTGAAGCTGTTTTAGTTGGATCTGAAGTGACCTTTTTCTCGGAAACTCACCAGCAGTCTGAAGGAGATTTCCATGTTGGCGCTGAAAAGAATGACCAGCAGTAATACTGCAATTTAAGAACCTGTGTCCCAGATTTTAATATAAACAGTTCTTATCTGTCAAGAAAGGCAGGAATCGGACATGAAGCAGGAAATTACTGTAACCTAATCTTTGCTGGTCTCTGTGTTAAATATCATTAATAAGATCACCAAACAATCTGCTCTAAGATACACTGCTGTGAGAGTCAAATTCATATCTGTTCTTACTAGCACTTTAACAAAGGTCAAAAAACCAACAACTTCCTGCTTTTACATAAGCCTGTGCTCTCCGTTCAGGACGCAAATCTCTGCAGCACATTCACAAACTGCTGACCTGCAGCATCTAATGAAGAGTGTAATTATTTATTGATAGGCATTTATGTTGTGTTGTGTTTGTGTGGGTTTTTTGACAGGCATGTATGCGTTTTTGCCAACACATGCATTCATTACTGCATATTTGCTTCTTTAATTATTCATATCTGTGTACGTGTGAATGCAAGGGCGTGTGTGTGTTTGTGTGTGTGTTTGTGTGTTTGTGTGTGTGTGTGTGTGTGCACATGTGGGTTTGCAGCAGTCTGTCTGAGCTTTGTTTGGGTGTTTCTTTTAGCTGCTCAGCAGGCGCTGTGAAACAAGATAAAGCTTGCAGACATCTCTTGACTTCAATTTCTTTGTGTCTGATAATGGCGAAGTGCACACATGTGCACACACACACACCTACACATAACAGTAAACTGCTAATACTGAAAATAAGGAAATAATGCATTGCATACGTTGGAATTCACATCAGGGGATCCTTGGCGTTTCAGCATGTCAAGGTCGTTTAGCCACTCGTAATTCTGTTAAATTGTGCATGCTTGGTCCTTCAGTTCTGTCTGCGTGTACCTCCATGTGCACACATGCAGTTGGAGCTGTGTGCCTGTGTTCTCTGCCTGCATTGTTCTGTGTCAGTCTATGGCCTCCACTTAAACCATACAGTGGTACTGTGTTTTACAGGCCGTC
Source organism: Brachyistius frenatus (assembly GCF_029030835.1). Classification (NCBI taxonomy): domain Eukaryota; kingdom Metazoa; phylum Chordata; class Actinopteri; family Embiotocidae; genus Brachyistius; species Brachyistius frenatus. Next base: position 4,797,536 of record NW_027210615.1, read on the forward strand.
ATATTTGGGTGAATTTCTGTAGAGGTCTGTAATAATTGGATTATGGCTGTCAGGAAAGGCTTTAGTTGAGATTACACAGATTATAGTCTGCAGTGCTCAGATGGACAGAGTGGCTTAAAGAGCATCAGCTGGCTCATGTTACATAGAAAGTGAATTTTGGCAACCTCACAAATGTGATGTTTGCCTACATTTGGTAAATGTAGGCCACGAGCAGCAGATGCGTTACAGTATCTGTGTGTCTATCTCTTTGTCTAGACACCTATGATGGCCCAATAAAGTTTCTTCTGCCCCAGAAGTCCTTGAATATTAGATATCGGCCAGCACCAAGTCCAAACCAAGACTATTACCTATTGTTACCATTTAACACAAAGGTGTTAGAACTCAAAGTCCTTCACAACAGTCTGCCCCAACAATGTTTTGCATTTACAAACTGTAGTGTTCACTGTGAAAAGGCCAAGCTGTTGCAACAGATGGCTGAGGTGGAAAAAACACAGTAGGATCAACATTCAGTAGAAATCTATTAAAATATGGCCAGATCAAGCCAAAGAACATCTGAAAAATCAGTGAGGCACATCTCTGATATTTATTCAGACATCTAGAGATGTATCTTGAAAGATCAAGTAAAGTATCGAGAAAAGTAGTCATCCAGACAAACACACAGCAAAACCAGCTACCAGTTAGCTGCTAAAACATACTTGGATTTACAAACTTATATCTGACTCAAATGCAGCTAAATATGTACCATCAAAGTTTGACATACCAGCAAGCAAAAGTGTCATACTTTCAGTTTTTAATATTTAACCACAAAATATATATATATATATAAAAAAAAAAAGAGTCTTGGGACTTTGAACATTTTGAATATATGGAGTCTCAAAGTCCTGGTTGCATGTTGAACTACATCAGAAATATTACAAACACAGACACGGAAATGCACACGTACAGCAGCTAAGTGTTAAATATGTGCACCACTGCTGTCAACAAATGTCATGCTGTGCCAGAAAAAAAAAAATGCCACACCAGACCGGAGCTTTCCCTGTGGAATTAGCTCAGTTGCTGTCTGGGGTAGAGTAAGCTGCTGTCCCACTGTGGCACATTAACCTATATGGCCAACTGACACTCAAGTGTTGGAGCCAAGCCCTCTCTTCCCACAGATCTCGGCCTCCATCTCTTTGGGATTTCCCTGCTTTGTATGTTTTGTTTTCGCTGCACACCGTCGTGAAATTATGACCCAGAAAAGTTTCCCGGTGGGGATCAGTCTTGACAATAGCGATTTTAAATGTGCTGCATGCTTGTTTTTTTTGTTTTTTTATTCACCATTGTGGCACTTATAGCGACGGGGCTCGCATCCATGAGTCCATCCTCTTCGTTTAAATTCTGCAATTAAACCAATTATCCCAATCGAGTGTTTCAAGGTGTTTTAAAGTATATTGAGTGCGACACATATTGGGGCTGATGAGGCTTCCTGCATCTGTGGGTCCCTGCATTTAAGATTAGAGGAAGGAGGAGGGGATGACTTGAGAGAGGAAGGTAGATCATTTTCAGGCCAAGACAGATTTTTGTAAAATGTTTTATTATGTTTTCCTTTTATAACAGCATAGCTCGTGTCAGATGCTGTTATTCAGGGAAATAGAAGACAGTTAAATAAATAAAGTTGTAAATTGGGTGATAATTGAGGGTTTTTGACAAACTACATGCTATTCAGTGTCATACACAGAAATACAAACTAAATCCTCCACACACACCCACCCACACACAAACACAAACACAGACACACGCACACACACTTGTTCACACTTGCAGGTCAGCCAAGTTTTGTGTGTTTTTGTGTGAATTATGTTTTAACTCCTCATACTGGCACATCTGTTTTCAGTCTGAGTGGTGATGGGGGAAGGGAAGGGTTCAAGGAAACAGAGGAAAGAAAAAGAAAAAGTGAAAACAACATAGGAATGACACAAGATTCACATACAATGAGGAGAGAATAACTGAACCAACAGAGCAAAGAAACTGTGTGGAATAAATCTAGCTTCAAAATAAATGTTGATCTCCTGGCATCCCAGCTATTCCTCCGACTCTGACCTCCGGGGCTGAAGTCTCTTCCTCTCCTTCGCCTGCAGCTTTTCATTTTACCAGAGCACATCTCCGCGCTGCCAGGCTCTCCCTCCATCTCCAACTTAATACTACTCATTTCAACCAAGCCAAAACAACAGATGCTGAAGTGTCGAAGTCCTTTCCCTCCACTCGTGAACTTACAGAAAAATTTGTTTTAAAAAAAAGTATTTTGATTTTTAAGGAATAAAAAGTATCCAACCAATCATGCAAATGATTAAGATATTGGGTCTGTTAAGTGTTCCTATTGACCTTTTTGTTGCTAAAATAAAATCAGCGATCCAATGATATTTTCACATTTTTGAACAGTTTTTCAGTATGATTTTTTCCACTGTGAGGGGAATGTCCCAACACGTTTCAAACTAATCTGGAGGAGATTTGGATTGCTTTTTGCACATAATCGAGCGGATTAAGAAACATTTTCTACCTTTTAATTCTATCCCTGTCCTAGACTGGTAAATGTCTAAAAATGTGATATTATTTCCAGTATTATTATTTCCAGTAGTGATGCCATGAACCTCAGGACCCCTTTCGAGCAACTTCATTGTGAAACCAACGCAGTCCAGTTTTTCTGTAAAACTACAGGATTTTTAATGCATTTCTCTTTCACATTACTTTTAAAATATTTGTGAAGGCAGTTATTGTTGATTTTTTTCAGCATCAGGTATGTACATTTTTACATTGGTGACCCACCAATTGTTGATCAGCTGATTAGGGCCAAACAGGTGGATTATATATTTACATCACCTGCATGCTTGTGTGCACACATGCTACTAAAGCATATAAACAACAAGAGGACTTCTTCATCAAAGCTTTATTCCATATTACGACCATCAGCCAAAAAAGACCTTTAAGTGATGAAAGTACTAAGAAATCCTACCTGTGTTCTTTTCTAATTGGCCCCAGTGCTCCACCATAGCTGTTATCCGTAACATATGTTTTTGATAATACACTCAATGCAAATATATTCAAGATTAAGCATCAGTATCTGAGCTACTTTCATTTTGTATTGGAGTATTGGCACAAAGGCCGCTTGTAACAAATCATGTCTTTGGTATCCCGCGCTCATCCAATTAGATTAGTTGTTATACAAACTGCAGTAATAGGCCATCATGGGTGTGCGTGTCTGTGAGTGTGCGTGTGACAGCATGCACATGTGTGTGTGTGTGTGATATGCAGATGCTCACAGTTCTGTTGCCATTAGAGCAGACTGTTCCGCCAGATGTCTGCACTAAGTCCACTCTCAGTGTGTGTGTGCGTGTGTGTGTGTGTGCGTGCGTGCATGTGCGTGCGTGTGTGTGTGCGTGTGTGTGTGTGTGTGTGTGTGTGTGTGTGTGTGTGTGTGCGTGCGTGCGTGTGTGTGTGTGTGTGTGTGTGTGTGTGTGTGTGTGTGTGTGTGGAGCGGGAGTGGGAGTGCTGGTGGTGTGTGTGTGTGTGTGTGTGTGTGTGTGTGGGGGGGGGGGGGTTCTTGCCGGGGCACTACACTTTCCTCTTGCCCATTGCACACATTTAGCTTCTTACCTACATGCACACAAATGCACATGGAGCAACAAACAGTGTGTGTGTATGTTTTTGTGTATTGTATAAGCAGGTCAAAGCTTCAAGTGTTTCAGTCTGTTAGACAGATGTTTTAGATCCCCACTGCACTCCCTACATGCTCACACAAACACACACTGTTTTTCTCTCTTGTTTGGTTGTCATATGCACTGACAAACGCACACACACACACACACACACACACACACACACACACACACTCTCATTAACAACCAATTAGAGAGCAGATATTGGCTCAGTGGGGGAACCTAAAGGCCAACCATTGCTGTCCGCCGCCTTCTCCGCCACTCACAACAAATACTTGGATGCAGGCCAGTGTGTGAGTGTGTGAGTGAGTGTGTGAGTGAGTGAGTGAGTGAGTGAGTGAGTGAGTGAGTGAGTGTGTGTGTGTGTGTGTGTGTGTGTGAGTGAGTGAGTGAGTGAGTGAGTGAGTGAGTGAGTGAGTGTGTGTGTGTGTGTGTGTGTGTGTGTGTGTGTGTGTGTGTGTGTGTGTGTGTGTGTGTGTGTGTGTGTGTGTGTGTGTGTGTGTGTGTGTGTGTGTTGTTGACTTCTCCACAAGTACGGCAGTCAAATATCATCCCCTTTCTTTATTAAAACACACACTCGCACTAACCTCACATCATTAAATGCATTTTTCCACTCTGCAACCCCTGTTGTTCGTTGCATCAGCCGGCGTGGCTCAGCAGTACAACTCTCGCCTCGCCATTATCATTCTCACATGGGAAAGAGGCACGGGCTATGTTTAACATACACACACACCCTCGGTAACCTGTGCACACACTCGCTCATTCTCCACGGGATCAGAGCGATGTGTTTATGCCAGTGTTGGATGAGGAGATGCTCGAGGCGTTCGTCTCTCTGGAGAGCATGTTGACAACATCTCTCTCTCTCCCCCGTTCTGTTTACCTCCATCACTGTCTCTAACTCGCCCATCCCCTCTTCGTCCCTCTCTTTGTAAGCAGATTTTCACTGTTCACTTACATCTCTGCAAATGATTTGAAAAAGAAGAAGAATTGGGCTGACAGTTTAAGTTGATTAGATTGACAGAAGATGCTTTCATTCCTTATAAACTACGCCGGGAGAACAGAGCGAGTTAGAGCGCTTCTTATGTATTGGCATTACAATTTTACTCATCAATATCTCTCTAAAAACTAAATAATATGCAATTTTAGAAAAAATTGGAAATCTGTTTAGAAAATATTCTTTTGTTCTGAAGTTATTTATTCACTCCACCACACAACAAAAATATTTTTTCACAAGTCATCCAAACAATCTCCAGTTATATGGAAACAGAATTACTATTGCAAACAAAAACTTAATTATGTATTTATTTTAAAAGGATTGAACATTATTTTGGTGGATTATAGAAAAAAACTTTTGAAACGATCATACGTATTGCAATTTTTAAAATTTGCAAATTGTGTATAACAGTATTTGCCAGTTTAATTTGAACATAATGCTCATATATGTAAGGAACAAACTGATTAAAAACTGACTGTCCATACATTAGAATCTTTTTTTGGGTTAAATAATTAGTTTTATCTGTACTTCAAACACAATTTGCTTTCAACATCCTCATCACATTGCAAACCCTACAGTTTTGATCTGTTTCACTTATAACACACAAAAAAAATAACAAAAACATATTTTCTTGGTCAGAGCTAAGAGTGAGCAATTCAGGAGTAGTAACATAGTGTGCTTGAAAAATATTTAACCATAATATGTTTAACACATGCACATTATAAGATGCATTTTAAATGGAACAAGTAATTTTAAGCACACACAATAAATGCAGATAAAAGTTGATGGAAGTGTGAAGTCAGAAACAAAAAGGTCAAACAGAAAGAACCTGAAATAGTAGTTTTATGATGGATGTTTGTGTGTGTGTGGTTGGAGTCTGGATGGGTTCACTGTAACTGCGGTAATGTTGGTAACATGCTCTTCCCAGCGCTACATAGTTGGAAACCACAGTGGTCACTGCTGCTCTTATGCTCCACGGTTAATGAGCAATTCATAGGGCTGAATCCAAACTCAATCTCTCTGTCTCTTCCTGGCTTGAGGCTCATTAGTGGTGACAAGAGCACTGTTGACCCTTGAGTCTTCCCCTTCGTCTCTCCTCCCATCTCCCCTCTTCTTCCCTTTTTTTTCTCCCCCCATCTCCTTTCCTTTCCCCTCATCTCACTTGCCCCTCTCTTTCCCTCATCACCCCATCATAATTCACCCAGCAAGAGTTTGGCAGGGGTCGCGCGCGCGCGCGCGCGTGTGTGTGTGTGTGTGTGTGTGTGTGTGTGTGTGTGTGTGTGTGTGTGTGTGTGTGTGTGTGTGTGTGTGTGTGTGTGTGTGTGTTGCCAGGGGCCTTCCTGTGTACAGCAGAGGTCTTTTGGTAAGGACAACACTGGGGACTCTGTCCTTGTTTAACCCCCTGTAAATAGAACAAAGGTGTGTGTGTGTGTGTGTGTGTGTGTGTGTGTGTGTGTGTGTGTGTGTGTGTGTGTGTGTGTGTGTGTGTGTGTGTGTGTGTGTGTGTGTGTGATAATACTATGTACAGTGTCCTGAGTTTGAGCTATAGCTAGTAATAATACTAATAACAATAATAGCATGGTCAGAGGTCCAGTAGGCCAACAGGGACAAGCCACACCGAGCCTATAAAAGCACTAATAAAAGACTACAGCAGGTCACCTTATGTTGGGCTCACAGTAAAGGATTATTGCACTGATTTACACCAAACACAGTAAAACCGCCCAGGTGAACATACTAAATTCGAATTTTAACATACAAAAAAACTAATACAAACATGGAAGACAGTAATGTTGTTCAAGTACTAATGAAGTACATTCTCAGTGGAAGAAAGTGCAAGCAGTAAATCATTCAGCTGATGATCCACCTGGTTTGACTGTAATCAGACTATTAAGTAGATGGTTTTATTAACAAATTTATACCAAATATATGTGCTAGTAGGGGCCGACTAAGCCTACTGATAGATTCAGGAGGCTATTATTACCCATTTATTTCACTGATCCAATGTTCAGACTAAGATGGGATAGGCTCCTACCTGCAGAAACCCTGGTCAGGATAAAGTGGGTACAGATTAGAGGTCTCCAACCAGAAGCTTGCGAGTTATAAAAGAAGCTTATTCATCTGGTTTGGTGGAGCTCAGCTATGTGACTAAATGTCACGGTGTTCAAGAGCTACGTGAGTAGATCTCTGACACTCCCATATTGTCATAGTAGCTCTGAGGAAAAATGTACAATAAGTAACTTACAGAAGTAAAGTAACCATGTACACCGAGCTTGTCACAATGTAAACCTCTGGCTTATGGCTGTCACTGCTGCTGCCCAACATAGTTTAATGTCTTATTCATTACGACCTACTGAACCTACTTGGAGCCCTAATAGGCTCCTACTAACCCAGACTGTATATTTGGGACAGATGTGTGACGATAACCATCTATTCTATAGTCCAACCAGGTCGATTTTTGAAGTATGATTTATTTAAACACTAAAATAAAGTCCTGTTATCATGGACATCTAATTGTCATTAACGTCATATCTAGACATTAACAAAATATGTGAGGACAAATGGCCATCAGTTAATTAGTGACACTTTTATCATGTTGCATGTTCCAGTCAGTAGCACAGAGTTTTAAAAACTCAAGTGAAGTTCCTCGGACATATTTTTGCCAGTTCCAAACTGTATTGTCAGTTCTTTATTGAGTGCATGTGTTTAAAAAACGTCTAACATTTAAAATGTTTTTTTTTTCTTCACTTTGTCAAATGAAAGAAGGTTTACTTATATTGACATCATAATGTCACAACTAAGTGGTCACAGGTGTTACAGTTTGAAGGAGTAAAGCTAACATCTTGGATAGCACTCAGCTTTATAGAGATTGGGTCGCTATTCAATCCACTTAAGGCAATTAGTAGTAGTGTAGTGTGAATAGAGTCAGAACCTGGACTTAATTATTACTTGTGTGCAAGTAATATTTGGTTTAACATGTGTATTATTATTTTTTAATGAAGCTGTGAAGTCACTTTCACATCAATGGCTGACAAAGCTTCAGCGTCTCCTCAATGAGAAGCTGTAGAGGAATGATAAAGTAGGCAGACTGTAGGAATTACATGTCTACAAGGCACACAACAGCTAGCAGATGTCAGGTCTGTGTGAGGCCACATTTGTCTGCAGTGAAAACACGTCGACTGAACGCTCCACTGTGCCCCAATCTGAGCTGTTGACTCTATGGTAATGATGCAAGTCAAGCTAAACATAACAAACCATTAGCGTCCTCAGCATGCTGGGAAGATGGCGATCTCACGTCTGTGTGTGCGAGCTTGACAGACACTGGGAATGCAAAGTTGTTTACAAGTACGAGCCGCCCGGTATAAATACATTCAGGCTAGATCATGCTATTATTAAGATACTATTGTAAACTGTTTCGACACTGGCGTCATGTTCCTTAAACCTTCTGCTTTTGGTTTCTATGCAGTGAATGAAATTCAGTAGCAATGGTTTACACACAAGTCATTTTTTTCCCCCCTATTCTTGCATTGGTTGAGAGACCTCTGGAGCAGCATTTAGTTATTTTGCTCAGCCATCATGTAAATATTTGCAACCCGGGATTATCACCCTGTTAATGCTCTTAAAGGCGAGTCGGAAAGAAGGAAGGAAAGTTGGTTTGAAAGAGCTGCGGGCATGTGAAAGCAGAAAAAAAGATCAACCCTCTGGGACAGACACCATTTCCCACTGGCCTGTCCCTGTGAACTTTAAAAAAAAAAAAAAAAAAAAAGCGATGAGAAAAATATTTGAAGGCAGCAAAGAAAAGGGGGGCAAGAGAAAGGAAGAGATAGAGAAAGACAGAGGAAATGAGAGAAATAAATGAATGGAGGTCTGGTTGTGCTGTCTTTATCAGAGGAAACAAGGGGAACTGTGTGGCAGGGCCCCCAAGGCCAGGGTTCATACTGTCACTGAGCCGTGGCCATCTCTGTCTGTCCAATCTTTTTCTTCTTCCTTCCACTCATGCCTGTCTTTTTCCTCTCTGTCGCCCTCTTGACTTGATTTTTCCTTTTTTAATTTCCTTCTCTCCCGCTCTTCATATCTGTCTCAATCTTCTCTGCATTGCCTCACTGGCCGTCCTTTTCTCTCGTCGCTCTTGTCTCTTCCTCTTTGTCCTCTTTTCCTCCTCTCAAATTACTCTCAAAACTGTTCCAAAATCGACAACATGTTTGAGTAAATCGTACAAAAGCCAAAGCTGTTGTGTGCGTTTATGTGCGTCTCCCTCCCCCCATCACTTTGTCACTTTGCGTCTTTGTTCATAGAAGTTCAACTTTGCTGCGTTTCTGGCTGCCTTTGAAAGTTTGGTAGAAGGCAGACAACGTCCGCCACAGGCATTTTCTCAACCTTTTTTCAACCTCTCTCACTCACTCACGCACAAACACGCACGTTCCCTGACAGCTTCGCTGTTTTGGAGGGGAGGGGTGATTGATTAGTCTCTATGGAGACGATACGTCTAGTAATGAACAAGAGAAAGCTGGCATGTTAATTTGTGACGTGTGGGAGGCTTAATCAGGCTTGTGTGTGTTTATGTGTGTGCATGCTTTGTTGTTTCTTATGCATGTTTTCATATGCTGCTCTATGCATGGCTCTTTCTGTGAATGGGATTTTTTTTTTTTTTCTCTCCCTTCTTAATATTGTTGTCGTGTGAATTTCCTCAATGTGCGTACCTGTGAATGCATGTGATTTTATGTTTGTCCTTGCGGATGTGTGTCATTGTTGAAATGTTGCCAAAAGTTTTCAATTTGTACACATTCAAAATGTAGTGGATGGCAGAAATGTGAACTTTTAATAGTTGGATATATTGAGACAGTAGATCTATTTTTTGTTTGTTTTTGCTAGCAGGGGATGGGGGGTAAGTATTGGGAGTTGTGGGGGAGGAATTTGAATCTAGAATTGGAAACTTTTAAATGTAACATAAAAAAAGAGTATCTTTCTCACACAACACAGCCTCTGTCTGGGCAGCTGCACAGAGAGACGTTTGATACGGGCTGTGAATTACCAGGTTGCAGTGACATTTAGGTTATTTACTTAAGGATCCGTGTATGACGAAGTTTGAGGGCCATGCAAATTATAGATGTTTCTGAGGAGATACAACAAAATGGGAGGGTGCTGAGAGATGGTCTTCAAATATGGGAGAGACCTGGGCAAATCATTGGCAGGTATGTTGGCAGGGTTTAAATATCACCAAAAGTTTTAAGGTCAAGGTGGAAAATGTGCTGAGTTGATACAAACTAAATTAAAGAAAGAGCAATGAAAACAGACTTGGCAAATACATTACTGAGTGCATCAAGGGTGTCACTGAAGAATTAGGGACACCAATGTCCAATATTCACATAACAACAGTGGATGGAAACATTTCTGTTTAATTTGTTGCTAAATTGGAAGGAAATGTGTGCATACACTATTCTTTATTGTGCTTGTCTCTGTGTGTGTGTGTGTGTGTGTGTGTGTGTGTGTGTGTGTGTGTGTGTGTGTGTGTGTGTGTGTGTGTGTGTGTGTGTGTGTGTGTGTGTGTGTGTGTGTGTGTGTGTGTGTGTGTGTGTGTGTGTGTGTGTGTGTGTGTGTGAATGCACATCTGTTTACGCTCCTCTCAGATTTGTGTAGACCTGGAGTTGTGTATTTCTGAGTGTGCATCTCCGTATATGTGTGTGCGTGTGAGGTTACCACGGCGATGCAGATGCTGTCGATTATCTCTGTTAAACATGTCAGAGTCAGGGGGAGCTTCTGATGCGTACACAGCTATCACATGCTTTTAATGACAGGCCTATTACACACCCTCCCGCACACACATGCACTATGTCCATAAATCAGCCATAACATGTCAACACATCAGCGTGGTGATGAGCCTATACAAGACACTTTGATTATGATATGCTAATCTGACCTATAATTTACTTCCTGTCATGTCTCCCCTCTGGTGTCCTGCCTACGTATTCACCCTCCTCTCCATGTGTTTTCCAGCTCCATTTGACTTACACACTGTATTAGCTTGTCTCTTGTTAGGAACTACATCACCAAAGCTGTAAGAAATCAATATTTCAAACATTAGCAAACAACTGTTCATCCATTCAGACCATGCTGAGATCCTTAATTGCTTGGATTGACATCATGCCCGATGAAATAATTAAAGGCAGTAATGAAGGAGAACGCACCAATCAACATCGGCCTCAACTGCTGCAGGATTGCGCTTTCTGTTCTTAATGAAATACAAATGTCCCTTTCCACCCCTGTCTGTCAGTTTAGAAAAAAAAAAAAAGGCTGAACAAACTGAAGTAAAGTTTTCCAGTAACATCCAACAATTTCATCCCGTTTCTCCGTAAATCAGCAGCAGCTTGGCTCCTCTCCAGCACCATAAAACCTCTGCTAAGTGCTGGGGAGATTGAAAGCCTCCCCCTTTAAGAATTAATGTTAGTTTAACGAGAAAAAGGATTTTGAAAGTGTAAATGGTTGAATTAATGGTTTTCTCTCCTTTCCCCCTCCGCCCCCACAGCCGCTGCAGATAGATGATAACTTCTGTGGCCAGGACTTCAACCAGCCTCTGGGGGGCACCACCGCCATCGAGGGCATCCCGCTTTACGTGGACAAGGACGACGGCATGACGTCCGTGGCGGCCTATGACTACCACGGGCACACTGTGGCGTTCACTGGCACGCGCAGCGGACACATGAGGAAGGTAGGAAAACTGGAAATGGAAGACACTTTTGCCTTGCAATTTTGTATCACTCATTGATATATTAACTTTGATAGAGGGACTGGAAACTGATCAAAGGCAGCAAATATTCATTTAGCTCAGAAACTCTCAGTATGCATCGTATATACGAAATATATCATAGATACAAAGACTTCACCTGACAGTAGTGTTTTGATGGTAGCTAATAAAATGTGGCTAAAATGGGGATTCAAATGCTCCTGCAAGAATACAAGAATGTATGTGTGTGTGTGTGTGTGTGTGTGTGTGTGTGTGTGTGTGTGTGTGTGTGTGTGTGTGTGTGTGTGTGTGTGTGTGTGTGTGTGTGTGTGTGTGTGTGTGTGTGTGTGTGTGTGTGCTGCATGTGTATGTGTGTTCCGTGTGCTACACAAAACCATTTTCACTTTGAAGCAATTTTGTGTCATTTTATGATGTATTTTCAATGGTCATTGGTTTTGGCATTGCTGACAAATGGTTTTGTCATCAGAAGCCATTGCAGATATCAGCTCTGAATGTTCGCATATACAGTATGCTGTGTGTGTGTATCTTTAATGGCATTTTGTGTTTGCCACGTCTTCAAATGGCTTGTCACTACTTTGCCGTTGTCACTGAGTGCTTTTAAAACAGCAAATAAGACACATATACCAACAAAAACAAAACAACAACAAAAAAAAAAAGTAAGGCGGCAGCTCTGGAGATGCAAGTTTATTCCTACAGAGCGAGATTGTGTGTGTGTGTGTGTCTTTTTGGGTGATGTGTGGCTGGCTTGGAGCTCACACTGCTAGACAAAGTGGAGCTGTGTGGGTTTCATCTTGCCGAGTGTTGTTCTGCGGTCTAGTCACAGGATTGTCAAAAGCCAGTGAGTGTGTCTGAGTGGCTATAAGGTGGGTGCAGATGATTTTGAATGCGTCTCATGAGTACCATAGATGCAAACATGTGTGCATGTATCTGTGTGTTCGTTTGTGTGTCGCAATGGGGACTTCAGAATCTTTCCCCAATAACAGGCAAGCAGTAATTTCCCCTCATGTTCACCATGCACACAGCATGCAGTCCTTTTGTGTGTGTGCCTGTGGATTTACATTATGTGTGCTACTGGAGTACCCGTGTTTAGTCGACTGCATGGTGTGTGTGCCAATCAGCTGCTCTTTCATCTGAGATCCAACTGAGCCGTCTCAGAATTTAATATTTTTTTCTGTTTTTACACTTTTCTTCTCAGCAGGACTCCTCCATACGAGTGTGTCTGTGTCACTAATACTCTTGAGACTCAATAAAACACTCACCTGAGGATAAAAATAATTGAATAAATACATACATAATGAAAAAAAAAAAAAAAAAAAAAAAAGTTAAAACCACATTTCACAGTGTGCGGCATTTAACTTTGAAAAGTTTTCCAGAATGTTCCCCAGAGTTTTTGTACTTTTAAGTCAAATATAATTTTGTAGGTGCCGATGTCTTATTTCAGATGGCGATGTCTTTGTGCGGAAACCTTTGTGTTTATATCTTCCTCTCTGTCATATTCTGCTAAACTCAGCTGAAAGGACTTGAATATTCAGCTGCTTCAGTTTCAGATGTGAGTTTGACAGTTTAAGCATTACTTCTGTGCGTCTCGGCAGCCTGTGGAATAGCTATTGCGGTAATGCTGCTGTCAACTACTTTTTTACAGGCTATGATAATATGCACACACACACAGACACACATGCCTCCTTACGCAGCTTCCTGTCACTCGAGTTTTGCTAAGTCGACTGAAACCCAGCCCGCTAGTCCTTGCGCCTGACCCCTGGACTGTGTCTGTGGTTGCGTGCACCGACAGATGATTTGTGCGCGTGTGTGTTGAGAGTGTGGGGGTCAGCAAGATCCTGGATGATATCCCGCTGATCGGAATCCCATTTCCCCTCAGCCGGCGTGTCTTCCTGTGCTCGAGGATGGAGGGAGGAAGGTGAACATGGAGGTGGAGGCTGCCAGTGTCCTCACACAGATCAATGCAGATGCTGCAGTAAAAACGGAGTCGTCTATATGAGCGGGGAAACGGCGAGACGGGATGACAATTACTATAAATCAACAGCGATTCGAGCTGCAGCCAGTGTATTAAGCTTCCCCATTTGTTGGTCTTCCTCCGACATAGGAAGTGATTAGTTTCAGTTTTAAATGAGGTTTTCTCAAAAGAATTGGAGAACAACTTTTAAATGACTGAACTTGATGCGTACAAAATAAAATTTGAGGGGAATAGAGTTGGATTAGAAAAGAGGAGGAAAAGAAAGTGTGGCTGAAGCAGATGGAGAGAGATGGTTACAGGTTTTGTGGTTTTATTGCTATTCATTGGGAGTTAAACTGCACTCCTTGGCCTAATGAAATGTAAAGCTGCAGTGTATTGATGTCTGCGCACACACACACACACACTCTCATACTCATTAGGATTCCTACAATGTGACTGTTGTTAAATGTGTGTTTGCCTGCGTGGACATGTCTCGGCTGCTAGACTCTGTATTGATTGATCTATGAATATATAATCACTAGTGTCGAACTTAAATCAAGGCACTCCCTTGGATAAATGTTGGTGTCTTTGTCTGTCTGTCTGTCTGTCTATCTATGTGTGTGTGTGTGTGTGTGTGTGTGTGTGTGTGTGTGTGTGTGTGTGTGTGTGTGTGTGACGGTGACGTAAACCAGGATAAATCAGCTCTGCTTTACATCAGAATGACTAAATACAATGCAATGACTGAGTAAGCACATGACATGATTGTGTAAAATACCTCGCGAACATCTCCATTAATGTTGAGTTGATGCTTTGTTTACAGGTCGTGATTGTGACTGCTTCATTAGTGGTCATTCCAGTCAACAATTTTCCCTTTTGAGTTATATCTAATCAGAGTAGTGTTGATGACAGACAAACGATTAAAGACTCTATGTCAAAATAAAGGGTCACTGAGTGATTTAATGTTGTGCTGGAGACTCCATTTGGGTATAGTTGCTATTGCATTGAATGACTAACAAGAACAAAGCAGAAAATAATAAAATGCTGCTTCAGCATTTATCAAATACAGCATTTGACTGTATTTTGCTATAAGGCTACAGAATATTGGACATAACAACCGCACAAACAGTAATTGTGAGGTTGTTTATTTCTATATATCTTTCGAACACAATATTGCGTACAGTGTGGGGGTTAATGCTAAATGCTAAATGCTAAACCAGTGCGACAGCCGCAGAAGTATTGAATAGTCATTGTTTATTGAGGAATTGTATAGTTTGAAAAACTCGAGCTGCGCTGCTTTTAATTGGATTTTATAATAATACTCAGCATCTGGAGCTTTCTCAGTTCTAATGAACCACTGGCAAGTGAGGAAGACTATCAAAAGAAGCTGACTTTTTTTTTTGGGGGGGTCAAGTGACATTATTGACTATAACGCAGCATTATATACATAATTTATGCTAACTGTTAACATTTGCCACCATAAGATACTGGTCACATCAGACCACAAGTAAATCCCCATCATAAAAGTGACCCACTCTTCCTTTATGTGATTAAAAATACTACTACGAATCCAACTCAAGTCATTTTTGTATTTTACCTCTTGCTACTTCAACAGCATGCTTATGAGCAGACAGCAAAGGTAATACTAACTGGTGCATATGATGTTTTCATATACAGAGGGACATACAAGAGAGTACAATACTCAGGACGCATGGTTACAAGATGAAAGAAATGAGACATCGGCTGTCTAATAGAAGATCTAAACTTGTACAGTAAGATGTGTGATGTGGGTATTGGTGCAGAGAATTGTCTCCCCACACGCAGGGATGTAGGATGGAGTGTTTTCACACACATGATGACGAACAGGCTGCTTCTATTCTGCTGGGTTCTCATGCCTACCAGCTAACAGCAGTATACTGTGCACATGCAGTATATACTGTTGTTCATTGCTCAGTACTTCAAAGTCACACGTGATTAAAACATTTTTTAACGCCACAGCACATCACTTTGCTGGGAGATAACATGTAGGTTGGGTACTGAGTTTTTAACAGCATGAAATTGCACTATAGGCTGCCTTCTGCACTGTTTGCCAGAAACATCCCAAAAAACCCTCTTCAGATCTCAGTAAAATCCTGGAAATCCTTTCATTCCCCTCATTTCGTCTCCTCTTTTGTCTACCTGGGAGAACAAGGTGCTCTCGCCGCATCAGGCGAGATGAAAAGAAACTCTCAACAGCCTGAAGTATTTCCAGATTTTAGAAACAAAAAGAGCCAAGCAAGACAGATGGAGAGAGAGCGTGAGAGAGGGAGATTTACTCACAGTGGTGTATAGGTGTGTGAATGTGTCTGTGTGTGTGGTGGGTGAAAGGGGTATGGTTTCATGTCATTTCATCATTTCCCAGCTCGCAGCAAATCCAATTACTTTTCCTTTTCCTTTCTATCTTGGAAGATAGCCTGAGTGACAGGACTGATTGGAGTACAGCGCTACTGAGGTAACTGTGCCAACTGGTTGATTGACATAACACTGGCACTTCACTGCCTCCAGACAGGGACAAGTGAGACTGGTTAGACGTCAGGGTATCTCGGAGCTGCTGAGGTGGACCAGAAGTTCAGCAGACCTGCTCCTTCGATCGCTCATCCCTCCCTCAGAGATTATAATTCACTCTCTGGCAAGATGCTCCACGTGCTCTCTGCTGCTTCAGCATGACAACAGTGGCATATGGTATATTAGCCAATCCTATCTATTGTCTAACTGCCACACTCCCATCTGACAGCATCTCACCCCCTAATGATATCAACCCTTTACGAAGATAATAAATAAGCAGTATATTGCGTGAATTAAGTCACAATCTGCCCCCGATTACTTGAGCAGTATATCTAACAGCTCACCACTTCTAAGCAGCATTTAAAGGATACCACATTGTTTATGTGGACTGTGAATTAAAATTAAGCAGTGCCTTCTTACAACAATAGAAAGTACTGTTCCACCCTGGTATCACACCAAAGCCTGTAAAACACCTGTCAGACACCTAGAAGATAATGTGTCAATGTCACGTTTTGCATTGCCTGAGCGTGAAAAATACACGCATGCATGACCAGCACCCTCTCATTTCCAGGGCTATTAAGAGGGACGAGACCCATGCAGACAGGACACGGGGTGGCTTGGATGGAACAAACATGGAAACCGTGTACAAAACAAAAGTCAACGTGGACTTTGTTTGTGACATTTACTTACATGAGTACTTTTTAAGTACCCTTCTTTTAGATAATGCCCAATTAATGTGGAATAACACAGTAAGGGTCCACTGACTCACTATTACTATCTGCCATTCTATACTCTATACTAACAATATGCATGCTATGCTCATACACCAAAGTAAGAAACCACCAAGAACAAGGCCTTAGCAACAAGGTGAGAGTGTGCAGTATCTCACTGGGTTTATCAAGTGGACGTCTCCATTCACCGGTGTTTTGTTGAGTTCGGCCCACGACACCTTGGTAAGGCTCAACAGCATTCCCGGCATCCCAGAACTACTCCACTTAATACTCACATCCACCACCCCTGCACTACCTGTTTTAATTGAAACTAGTAGAACTTGTGCCTACATACTTTGGCAACGTTATCTTTTCACAAAGCCACAAGGTCATACTTGTTACCCATGACCACCAACACCATTTCTTATCCACCAAATCCAGAGTTTACCCTGCTAGTATGACTTGTGCCTATATACTTTGGCAACGTTATATTTAATCATACTTAAAGATTAAATAAAGGAAAGATAAGGTCTATAAGTAACTTTGCAACCATTCAAATA
Source organism: Brachyistius frenatus (assembly GCF_029030835.1). NCBI lineage: Eukaryota > Metazoa > Chordata > Actinopteri > Embiotocidae > Brachyistius > Brachyistius frenatus. The sequence goes on from NW_027210615.1 coordinate 4,814,723, forward strand.
TTCATTATTTTGTGACCCACTGGACAAGTTCCAACTCCCTGGTTTGGAACCACTCGTCTAAGCAGCATACGGAGCAGGATGTTGTTATCCGCTCTTCGCCTCCCTGTATCTAGTGAAAGAGAGTGCCTTGGATCTCGTCCGAGAGTTTGAGATGGCCTTTAATGTATTGGCTCTGCGAGCTTAGCAGTAAAACTAGCTGTCAGAATGATTAAGCCTAATCAGGAAACATGGGATGGGAGGTAATTTAGCATGTGAATGCTAATTAGCACTAGCATTTAGACTGGCAGATGATGATTGAAGCAGCGCATCGGCTGCTCAGGCTGGTTAAATGGCAAAAACACCAGGCTGGTAGAGATGATTGATAATCTTCGGGTCGGGCTGCTGTCTGTTTCTCTGTCTGCGAGCAAGTGTGTGCGGATCAGAGTTTCTCTTCCCTCCAATGTAAACTCATAATGAGCAGATGAGCACAACACCTGAACACTCTAATTCCATCTTTATCCCATTAACAAGAAGTTAGTAGAATAATGTCCTATTAGTTTCTCAGAATACACAACAGGCTTTTTTTCAAGCCGTGTGTGTGTGTGTTAGACATATCAGTCATACCTGGAGCTTCTTCCTAGTTCTCCACAAAGCCGAAACACACACACACACACACACACACACACACACACACACACACACACACACACACACACACACACACACACACACACACACACACACACACACACACACACACACACACACACATATTGCTTTTATTCATATTCACACATTCAAGCTCAAAAGGGTGATTTGAGAGTTTCTACAACAGCAGTTTGGCATTCACGCTGTGTGTGTGTGCTGCAGTGTGTATGAACGAATATACAGTATATATCAAGTGTCAGTGGATGGATGTCTTTGTGCTAGTGTGTGTTATTCCCTATAAATGCCCGTGTGTGTTGCTGTTGTAAGAGCCTGTTGAGGGAAGACTAGTGTGTAAATCTCGCAGAGATAATATTACTGCTGCAAGCGGTGCTAGAGTTTGAGTGAATTATCATCCCATTCTCTCCACTAGTACTTTTCTGCTCTCCCTGTCTTCGGGCCTTACAGTTTCTCTGTCTACAACAACCCTCTCGCTTCCCCTCCGCTCCCTCTCCCTCTCGCTTATATGTCACCTTCAGCTCTCTCTCTCCCAACTGAGGTGGGCTAGTTGCCCGCAAATCTGCCTCCCTCGAGAATTCCCTGCCTCATCTGTGTGTGTGTGTGTGTGTGTGTGTGTGTGTGTGTGTGTGTGTGTGTGTGTGTGTGTGTGTGTGTGTGTGTGTGTGTGTGTGTGTGTGTGTGTGTGTGTGTGTGTGTGTGTGAGAGAGAGAGTATGTGTGTGGCGAACTGTCCTCTCCTCTACTCCTCATTCCCTCTCTCCACTCCCTCATCCTCCCTATCTCCTCTATCCATTAGTACATTAGTATACAGTATGTCAGCCAACAAAAAAAGTGCTGTCTCTGTCAAGCCTTGCATGAACGAGAGAGACATAGAGGGAGAGAGATGATGAACAGATACAAAGACATATAAGGCCGATTAAAGTGATGTATAGACCTACTTGTATATAATCATGTTGCTCATCTGCTTTATAGATGTGACTGTTTAAGATAAGACAAATTGGTAAAATGGATTGTCCCTTATGTACAATATCTTTAAAGAGCACTCCGCCAATTTAGAATTGCACTCCGATAACATTGTTGGACTGATGATGGAGTTTCAACTGGAGACGCTCGGTGCCTATATTACCCACAAAGCAAATTGAGCACCATCCAGTTTGCTAGATGTCTTTTTCTGAACTAAATGGAGGGACTAAATGCCCTTGCTGAGTGACTGGATGTTACATTCTGGGAGGATTAGGATTAGGGACCAATTGAATTAGTGTATCGTCCAATCAGGATGCACTTTCCTCATGAGTATGAGTTTTTACTAGCTACCCTGCACAAAAAACAAAACAAAATCCTGGCCGGTTTAGTCTGGTTTAGAGATTCATGGGTGTTGATGGTTAAAGCATTGACTAACGCAGCTGGAGCCTCCAGCCTCTCTGCTTGAGTCCGTTCCTTATTATACTTTTTTTTTCAAACTTGTAGTCCTCGGCCCCAACCAGATTTTTCAGACACTGCACAGATCCCTCGAGAGGAGTAAAAAGCCTTTGTACAATTTTTTTTCTCCCTTGATTATGTTTAGGGGCATTTGAAGACCACATTTTTAATGGAGCTCAAAGCAACATTTTTGATAGCTGGTCTATCCAGTGTAAACAGAGGATAGTTAGGGATTTATGTAATTAATATTAGCAGTTTAAGAAATAGATTTTAACCAGCCAAAGCACTTTACATTTGAAGCATGTAATGCAAAAAGCAGGATTTGTATAGTGTTAAAATATCTTGAACGAATGAGTGGGACTTCATATATTTAGTGAGTCAGCAAAAAAGTGCGATTTAAAGTACATGTAAAGTGGATTTATTTCACAGTACTTTTTTACACTCTCTTTTTACTGCCACATGATTCCATGCAGAAAATGAATACATTAGTGTGAAAATGAATCAGTGGGGCTGCATGTTAGACCGGCTTCCAAACGTAAAAACGGCTCCTTTATACTCATTGAAATCCCCAGCTGTTAGATATTATAGGAGGAAAACAAATAGACAGTAGGTAGATAAAAAAAAAATAAAAAAAAGAGTAAAACCTTTTTCTTCAAAGTCAGCGCAGCATCAGATGAGGATGGAGTGATACAGGAATCATCCTCCTTTAGTGCCGGCAGAGTGATCTGAATTACAACAGCAGGATCTCTGCCACCTCCGGGACCGAGGCTGATATGATACTGTTCTGCATCACTTATTAGAGGCAGCTACTGCTAATGTACCATTGTGGTTGTGGGTTCAATTCCCAAGTGGGCTATCATTTCATATGTATTACACCCTGTGTCCTTGAGCAGGGCATTATCTCAGCAGTCCCTGTGGAGGAATATGGCTCAGTGTTAATGGATGGGCGATGTGCATGGAGTGCTAGATGGATATATTAGTGAGCTAATGAATCTTTGATAAGTGGGAAGGCTTTGTGTGTGTCAAGAGCCAAAAGGAAAGATCACAGCTAAACCTATCAGCCGTGAGACGGCTTTAATTCACAGAAAACCTTGCAGAGTTTGACATTGGAGTTGCCATCGTGGAGCAGAGTGATGTGAGTGTTGGTTGCACGTAACAAATCCATATGGAAAAATGGGAACAGCCAATGTTTTTCTACAGACTTATGCCTAAATTGTTCTCATAGGTCATTATAAAATCAATATTTTCTTGTCAGTGAGAACAACAGTGTATCAAAAGTTACGACTACTAAATCCATGTAACTTTACCTTAATTGGTTTGTGCATTAAAGAGTTTGTTCTTTTAACTGATTGCTGACACATTGATTAAATGCACATCACTGTATATTACCATTCAATTGACGTTTTGCTCTATTTTGGTCTCTTTAGTGCAGCAAAATGATCTTTGTAAATTAGAATTTATACATTTTTTTGTGCTCTCTCTCTCTCTCTCTCTCGAGCGATTAGGTTAGCTGAAGAGATACATGTTAACCTTTTGGACTGGTGTTGGCAGACCCAAATTCACTGCGTGAATATGTCGGTCAGGCCTCGCTCCATTAGAGATTTTTTTCCAGTCATTGCATCCTAACAGGCGTAGACCCCAGGTTAATTTTGAAACTACTGGAGCAGCTTTTCATGAATCATCATTGACCGTCATATGATGTATGTTGTTGGCCGTAGCTCACCAGGCTGCAAACAACAGAGACCCTCCTCCAATGTGAGCAGAGTGCTGCGCTGTGTCGGCAAATTAGCGTTCCAGACTTTGCAGACTCCAGCTCCAGCTAGCATTACTACAACTGTGCGCATTGTTTCATTGAGCTCTACCACAACCGCCATTGTTGGAACTGCATTAACAAAGAAAAGGTTGAGTTCAACATCGTAGCATTTAACAACTCCGACTGCACGCTGATTGGTCTGCTGAGTGACCCTTAATGAGCCCTGACTGAAGCTGTGAGAAATAAGTGGGCGGAGCCATGCTAGTAAACATCAACCACACTTATTTACATTAAACAAAAGCGGGCTTGTTTTATGGTAGTGATACATCGACACAGTAAATGAGATAAACACTATTAATAGTGAGAACAATTAAAATAAAAAATGCTTTTATTGTATGAATGAACCGGTTGTCATTTGTATAGTATAGTATTTTGGATGTCTGACCTTATCTCATTTTCCAGTGTGTCCATCTGCCGCACTGTCTTCCAGGGAGAGCTTCCCTCTTCATGATGTCATTCACACATTGCTCCAGTATGAATACAGCATATTGTGATTGGAAGAGAAAAATGTGCAACAAGGGAAAAAAAAGTGTTGATCCCGTGACCCCAGAAATCCAACCCCCTTTCTTACCCAATGTGGACATCAGCAGTCCGCCAGTCAGAATGTTTCCACCGTTGGGGCATGTACGGCCGGACAAACAGCAGACACACACACATATGTGGATGTTCAGCACCAGCCAGCGATGCAGTCAGACAGCTGTTGGGCTGATGACCGGTGTCAGGTGCCAGTGGCCTGATTCAAGCTGGCTAACCTCCTCACATCACAACATGTGTCTGCACAGATACAGGAGGTGATGGGCGGACATGTGTCTCTGTGTCTGGCGTGCATCTGGAGAACAACTGGCATGTTGGGGGTGGCTGTGTGTGTGCTGCGTTGATGGTTGTGTGGCAACGTTTTGCTTCACACACACTAGTATCTCTTGTACGTTGTCTTAGGTCGTCAGGAACGATGCATCTTAGCAAGTGTGTGTTTAAATATCTTCAGCTTTACCATCAGGGGAAAGATGCTGCCTGGGTGTGTGTGTGTGTGTGTGTGTGTGTGTGTGTGTGTGTGTGTGTGTGTGTGTGTGTGTGTGTGTGTGTGTGTGTGTGTGTGTGTGTGTGTGTGTGTGTGTGTGTGTGTGTTCATGTCTGAGTGTGTGTACAGGAAAGGGTACAGTGTGTGTGTGTGTGTGTGTGTGTGTGTGTGTGTGTGTGTGTGTGTGTGTGTGTGTGTGTGTGTGTGTGTGTGTGTTCATGTCTGATTAGAGGGCACATACAGGAAAGGGTACAGCCTGTGTGTGTGTGTGTGTGTGTGTGTGTGTGTGTGTGTGTGTGTGTGTGTGTGTGTGTGTGTGTGTGTGTGTGTGTGTGTGTGTGTGTGTGTGTGTGTCTGGGATTGCAGAGGGCCAATTTTCCTTTTGTTTGTGTGCACATGGGCAAATGTGTGTGCGAGAGTTACCGATCCTTAGATTACAGGGAATCACACTCCCAATGTAGGTATGAGAGTGCATCATGTGCGCTGTGTTTAGTGTAGGAAATAATGTGCGTCTACATATTAAAGCAGCTGTGTTTTCTTCATGTTGAATGGGAGCTGCCCACCTGATGCCAGGGCAGCTGCTACACAAACAGCCCACTGCGCACACACACACACACACACACACACACACACACACACACACACACACACACACACACACACACACACACACACACACACACACACACACACACACACACACACACACGCGCGCGCGCGCGCGCGCACACGCACACACAAATGGTGCCAGTAGAGAATTTTTTGCTTCTCTGAGTGTGTGTTTGCTTCAGAGGGGAAGAGAAAGGGGCAGCTGCAGTATAAAGCCTCCATCAACTGTTCCTCTAGACTGCCCCATCTGTCTATCCATTAATACACACACACACACACACACACACACACCCTAATGCATACACACGGTCCTTCTGTTGTCTTATCAGTCACACATGGTGTACTTCACACTCAGTGGGGTCTGTCACGACAATGATGTGTATTCTCTGATGTCTTCTGTGGGGAGAATATGTGTGTGCTTGTGGGTGTCAACCGTGTCTGACACCATGAAACACCATTTGTGACATTTCATGTTAAGATCCAGGGTGTGTCATTAATCATCCATCCATCCATCCATGAGGTGAACATTAGAGGAGGAATCCTTTTGCGTGTAATGAGGAGGGGTTAAAATCCAAATCTGCACAAGCAACAATGTCTCTGAGTGCCGATGTACTGTTTTAAGAGACCTGAGCAAGTCCTCGAGAGAGCAGAGAATATTTGAGTTTGGGGTGGAGGGGGGACTTTTGAGAATATTACAATATTTAATCATGAAAACAAGAAATCATGCTCTCACATTTTAGTTGCATGCCCATGACTTATGGCAGTGATACACCCCGATAGCAGGGCTAGATGAAGTCACATAAACAGTTGTTGCAACGGCAGCAACTATCAAGGAATTAAAGCAGGAGCCTGCAGTGGTCATTAAAAAAATGTCCCCTTGGGGATTAATAAAGTAACTACCTAACCTGACCTAACCTAATTTACCAACATGGCGTCATACTCTTCTCATATTCACACTGTGAATCTGGGTCTGGTAGCACCAGGACCGGGAGAGTGCTGTCCACGTACCACTTCTAAATCTAGAATGCGGTGATATTTGGTGATTGTGAAAGCCAAAGAATATAATTTGTACCATTTTATTACTTGTACATTTTCATCAGTGAGACAATGTGTTGGAATTTATTGATGTTTATTTGTCCATTCATTTGTTACCAGAGAGCACTGTAAATGAGAGGATGCATATAAAACGTATTACATAATATACCGTCAGCCAAGTGTTTTACTATGTTGAAGTCTTTTTCCAGAAAGACAGTAACCAACTTTTGATAATTACAACTGCGTCTTTTTTCTATGGTTGAAATCCACTCCTCTCTGCTATGTTTTGTAAAACACGAGCACTTCTTTAGTCCATTGTTGTTTTTGCGCAGTCATTGTCCTCACCTTGGTTTCCCTGTATGTGTATTTAGTCCAGTTCAAAGCCAGCTTGTCAGGCAGCCACAAGGACTTTGGGCCGAGGCTCAGCAGCCGTATGTTAATGAGGGAGAGACAGACAGACACACAGCCTGAGAGTCGGTCGGGGTCGAGGACATATAATGAAATAGAAAATAAGAAGGTTAAGAGTGAGAGACAGAGAGCGCGTGCATCAGGGAGTCAGAGCATTGTCCTTGATGATGTTTATGATATTGATTGCCTGCTCTCCAGAAGCTTCCTGATTTCTGATTTGGACACTTGTGAACATTGTGATTGCTGCGAGAACATCTAATGTCTCGAGTGGCCTCCGCAATCAAGGACAATGACCCTTAACTCCATGCACATACTCTCTCTCTCTCGCCCTCACACACACACACACACACACACACACACACACACACACACACACACACACACACACACACACACACACACACACACACACACACACATCCTTACTTGAATACCTTTGTATAATGATCTTTTTCCGCCTAGATTTTTCATCTGTTGTTTCAGTTTCAAATTGTTATGTTGAATGTAATCAAAAGATTATTCTGATATTGAGAATTCGAATGGAAACAACAATGTTGAATTTATCATTAAACTTTGTACATTTGGAGACATTATCACCTGACAGTTTATCTTGCTTGCCTTAATGAATTCTCCTGATCTGAGCATTTGTCTCAGTGAAAACCATAAAAGTAAGACTTTAAGCTTTCAAAGGTAACAAATTATAACACCAGAGATGTAGTTACTGTATTAGCTAATATTGATTAGTTATGTAAACAGACAAAAGGTGATATAAGAAATCAGATTTAGTGAGAAACAATGGCTGAACAGACAAGTTAATTTTTTTTGGTCGTATTAAATGATAAACAGATAAACATGCATTAAGGCAAACAGATGAGCAGATACACTAAAGAAGAACTACAGAGAAAATACTGTACAAAGGTTGATGGTGAGTGAACAGAGGAGGACAAAGATCCGGTGTTGTTCAGCCATCTGGTGTGTATGTATAAGTGTGTGTGTGTGTGTGCGTGCTTCTATTGTATCTGGATACAGCGGAGAGAATGAGTTAGATTACCAAGACTGATATCAAAGTCACACTCTAGGACACGCTCCAACTGCCAGCCCCGCACACACACAAACACACACTCGCTTTCTCTCTGCAGCCTTCAGGTCTTCACTGGGTAGTGTGTGAGAGCGTGTGTGTGTGTGTGTGTGTGTGTGTGTGTGTGTGTGTGTGTGTGTGTGTGTGTGTGTGTGTGTGTGTGTGTGTGTGTGTGTGTGTGTGTGTGTGTGTGTGTGTGTGTGTGTGTGTGTGTGTGTGTGTGTGTGTGTGTGTGTGAGCGTGTGTGTGTGTGTGTGTGTGTGTGTGTGTGTGTGTGTGTGTGTGTGTGTGTGTGTGTGTGTGTGTGTGTGTGTGTGTGTGTGTGTGCGTGAGCCCGAGGTCTCTAGTCTAATTGAAGTGTACAGTGGCTTGGCAGGCTGCCTGATGTTACAGAGTCATATGGAGGGACAATAGAGGAAGAGAACGACAGAGAGAGAGAGAGGAAATAAAAAGGGAAGGGCTGGATGAGTAGTAGAAACCTGTGATGGGAGAAGAGAAGAGAGAATCAAGGGTGGAGGAGGACAGAGGAGAACAGGAATTAGCTGATGATGGAGAGAATTAGACAGTGACAACAAAACTAATGCAGTTAGTCCGTCCCCAGTGGATGATAATGCAACAAAATTACATATCACATATACTTCCAATGTTTGGAGTCATATTTCTAGTTGGCTCAGATCCTGTATGTATTTCCTGAGGACATTCCTGTGAGCTTTTTATTACGCCAAAACTGATTACACATGCGCCATGTACCCAGGTGGGTGTAGGAGTTGAATGCTGGTGGTCCTTCTCAGAAGAAATCGAGGCAACTGCATCCCATTGATAGCAGCCCAAATTAGCTTGTGGCACTTCCAGTTTGCAGTGGACGCACAGATGTCACTGGATTTATTTGATACTGAGGAAAACCTGGAAACAGGATGATTTTCTTTTTACCTCTATGGCAACTTATTTGCAATAGACATTTGATAATAAAAACCTCAGAAAGTGTGAATCACTTAATCCAAAACATGTGTATCATGCATGTGTGTTTAGATTTGACAGACTTATAAATCAAAAAAAGAGTACGGTTGTTGACAAACATTGCGTCAATCAGACAACAACTACCTACCCGTGACATCAAAAACTGTGTGGCAGTAAGTGACCCACCAGCCTGTCTGCGTAAATTGCGCTTTCATGTGGCATCTCAGGTGTTACAGCTTTATAACACACACAGACACACTCACACTAATTAACACTCTCCATCCCCAAAATGAGAAGACTTAATCCAATCAGTCTTGGCGCTCTCTGAAGAGTGTGTGTGTGGTTGTGTGTGTGTGCGTGTGTGTGTGTGTGTGTGTGTGTGTGTGTGTGTGTGTGTGTGTGTGTGTGTGTGTGTGTGTGTGTGTGTGTGTGTGTGTGTGTGTGTGTGTGTGTGTGTGTGTGTGTGTGTGTGTGTGTGTGTGTGTGTGTGTGTGTGTGTGTGTGTGTGTGTGTGTGTGTGTGTGTGTGTGTGTGTGCGTGTCTGCAGGATTTGGTCTTGTGCTCCTGATCGCCTGCTGAGCCGAGCAAGAGCCATTCAGCCTTTTGAAACCATGAGGCGTTCAGCTCGTCTGCCATGGTGTGTGTGTGTGTGTGTGTGTGTGTGTGTGTGTGTGTGTGTGTGTGTGTGTGTGTGTGTGTGTGTGTGTGTGTGTGTGTGTGTGTGTGTGTGTGTGTGTGTGTGTGTGTGTGTGTGTTGTGAGCGTCTTGATTCTTTCACTCAATCTTTGTCCATTTACACCACACGCCAGAACTCTTGAATCTGGTTGTTAGAGGTGTTATATTTGTCGTGCAATGAAATGTTTATTTGCAGTGTAGATGCACAGGATTAGAATAAAGCAGATAGTAGCACAAAATGGATGGACTATATTGCTTAAAATTAATTTTCTTCTCGTTTGGTTTGGTTAGTTTAAAGGCTATATTTTTGCTTTTCAACTGGCTTGAGTTGAATGTTTTTTTTCTGAGGCACTTTAGTCACTTCTTTTGGCACTTTTAAGGTGAGATATTATTTTCTTCTCTTTGCCTTAAATTGTCCCTCTTTCCATTTCCTTGTCATTGCATTTGATCTCTCTCTCCTCTGCTTCCTTGTACCTCTTCTCTCTGTCTTTCACTCAGCTTTATTTCACATGTATTGTGCGTACATATGCAGACACATTCAAAGAGTAAAGAAGAGCAGCCGTAGTTAAAGCCAACGGTATTGAAGCAGAACCATCGACTGATGAGCCAAAGCGGTGAGGTTAATCCATCAGATTACAGCAGATTACAATGCACCAGGGATGGCTGAATGGGAGATTATAACAGAGAGATGAGGGATAGAATAATGGGATGGATGGATGGCGGGGAGTGATAGAAGTTAAACGATCAAGGATAGATAAAGTGACGGATGTTATGTTTATGCTTTTCCACCAGTTTCTCCGCAGAAATACAAAATGCACTGCACAGGTCAGCCTCGTTTGACCACTCAGTTGTTACTGTTTGTGACATTATTGAGGTCAAGGATTTAAAAATATAATACCTCAATAGCTCAGCTTTTCTTCTGTTGAAATACATTTCCAACAGTGAGAATGTAGCAAATAAATTGGAGTGGCTTTGGTGAAGGGTATTTAACATTTGTACCAAAGTACCAGGCTCCCAATACGGAGAAAAGCACAAGATTAACTGTAACTGCACACTTCAAATACCTCTACAGTGAAGTATAGTTTAACATATAACCACATCACGCAAACAGTAGCAATAGGCTGTATTGAGATACACGATAAACCTATGTACATGATGGGCAACACATCTGTGGGTTCTGAAAATATTAAGAAGAAATGTCGTAGTGTGAAATAAACAATTTATGAAATGTGAAGCAGCAATACTGATCTGCAACCATGGTGACCAGTAAATTGTCTGGTTATATTGTAGTATAAACAGGAATGGGGTATGCAATACAAAGTGTAAAGAGACTTAATTAACTATGGTTTGGTCAGTGTTAGATAAGATTAATATTTGTATCAACATTTGTTTCTGTCTTAAGAAAGATATGAGTTATTCAATTTAAAGTTTCCTTTCAGTATAAATAGTGGGATGGATCATAATTCAGTTTGGGGTGAAAAAAAATCACACTTGGTGAAGAAGGGGAATTGTGAACTTGGCTGGGGAGAGCTTGTTGGTCACAGTTGATAGACAAGTTAGTAAATGAAAATGTTAACATCGTGTCAGGCGTTAAAACAAACAAAAGTTGATGCAGCTTTGCTCGTGAGTCCGGTTTCATTCATACGGCGAGTCAGTGTTGACATTTTTCACCGTGACCCCGGTGTCGTGACATTTAATCCTTGAGCCGGTCACGCCATCAGTAAATGGAACCATGAGACCTTTTGAGGCTTCTGACCAGGTCAGTGGACCACACAGCTGCCTGCATCTGACCGCCGCAACATATGACTTCATCACACTGTTAGAAACAAGGGGGCCCTTCACGGGATATTGGTTAAAGTAGTGGAACTGTATGATACGGTAATAAAACAACAAACGCCTGTTATTTTAACGATAGTCACAAAACCCATTATGTACCTCTTTATCTTTATCGTGATGTACTTTATCTTACATTTTCCATGCGGCACACTTTCTGTTGTTCTTCGTTTACCTAAAGATTGGAGTGTTTGACTATCTTGGTGGTCTACAGCAGAGGCTGCACTTGGGAAACAATACTGGGGCAGTTTCTGGTTAATTAAATGAAGATAAAATTAAAGTAGTCAACATTCTTCTTAGAGGCCCACTGGTGCACGTGCATTGGTGTCCCCAGATCTTTGTTGGAGAACCACTGGACAGAATAGTATATCAGATTTGTTCAGTGTTTTCAACATGGAAACACTATCTCTAAATCAACATATTCTCATAAGCGCTGTAGCCTTCATTTTTAGTGTCAGCAATATGTCAGCATGCTAAAATATCTAGTATATTATAGTATTATTGTGTTTTTTTGACTTTTTTCTTTCCTCTCCCCATTCTTTAATTTTCTGCTCTTCTTTCAATTATCTGATTATTTCGTTTTACATATGTGTGGTTTACTTTGCTTCACTGAGTAGAATGAACATTGCTGATTTTATAAACAGCATGGAAAAGAAAGTGCATAAGGACAAAGTTGAGTTCTATGCAGACCGATCTAAAGAGGTAGAGGAGGGAGCATAGGCAGGCGAGAGAAAGGAGAGAGATTAGAGATGAGAAGGCTCTCCACATACTCCTGTATCTGTCCAAACAGCATGCACACCAGCCAAGAGTCTGGCCATCTCTCTCTCTTTCTCTCTCTTTGTCTGTCTTCCTCTCTCTGCCAGGCTGATGACAGAATGTGGAGCGAGGGATTAGAGAGGAGGGATGCCTGGAGATGGAGGGATAACAGCCTCTGTAACACCACTGGGATGTTAACATTTAGAGATCTCCTTGTGTGCGTGTCTGTGAGTTTTCAGGTACATCTCAAGACCAGTAATATGAGGACACCTAACCTTTACATCAGTACAATTTATTCAAATGTTGAGTGGCATTAATCTGCTGCTGTAACAGCCTCCACTCCTCTGGTTTCAGGATTATGTCCCCTAGCTGTGAAGATATTCTCCCATTTAGCCAAAAGTGCTTCAGTAAGGCTGCACACTGATGCTGGGTGATAAGCTCTGGCTCACAGTCACTATTCCTACAGGGAAAAGGCGTGTGTTGGGGTTGAGGTCAAGGCTTTCTGCAGGCCAGGCAAGTGTTTCCACACCAAACTAGGAAAATAAAGTATTTGTGCACGTTGCTTTGTTCAAGCATGTCAAAGCTAGCCAGTCCTAGACCATTCACAACATTAACCCTCACGTTGTCCTTGGGTCAAAATGACCCGTAGCTGTGTTCAACCAAGTTCTATTTTATTTTCATATTTTTTGGGGATCATTGGTGACAAGGAGGCTGTGAGGGTTTCTTTAAAGAATGATGACTAATGATCCCAAAAAATATAAAAATATAAAAATAAAATAGAACTTGGTTGAACAGCTGCGGGTCATTTTGCCCCCAGGACAATGGGAGTCATAAGTCATAATGGGAGTCATAAGTCATCATTCCTACAGGATCTTTCACAATGACATAACCGATGAGTTCATAAATCAATGACAAGTGATAATTAGCACTGGAGACATTGGTCCTTAAGCTTGCTTACCATAATAAAAAAAGACTGTTTTTTGCACTTTAGGTTAAAAGCAAAGTATCTCACAAAGAGATACTTTACCATACTGATAACATAATGAATGACAATTATTGCCGCATGTTAATTATGCTGATTGTACAACTTTTCATAATAGTTTGGTCACAAATATCAGTGGAGAATGAATAGATAGAGTTTGAAAAATAATCCATTTAGTTTTCATTTTGGTATTTAGATAATACTATTAGTACTTCATACTTGTACGCATTTCATTTGCTGTATGTTACGTTTTGCCACTCTAAGAAAATAGTGTCATAGTTTTAACTTCATGTTACTCCGCTTATGGTTTTTATCATATTATAAAGAGCTCTGACTCTTTGAGGCAAAGTATCAAAGCTGGATTGTGAAACCAAAAGTGATTCAGTTGACTACTCCCTTCATGATAGTAATGATCCTAGATTATTAATGTGAAGCCTGATAACCCAAAAAGAGGCAGACTACAATTTGTGCTGGAGGCCAGTAGTGTGTGGCTCATGTTTGCATATATAATATGTGTGTATTACACTGGATCCCCATTTAGATGCATAATTGCTTAATAATAAGAGATTTACATTGTATGTCCCCTCTCCTTCTTTGTACTGCAACTGTTTTATTATCTTAGACAGTAAAGCACAAGAACATAAGAAATGTTGCTTCAAGTACTTGGTATCAAGCGGGATTGGAGCCCATGGGGTGACAGCGGTCTGTTTATATATATATCTTTCTCCCCTTTATTGTTTATTTGGAATTGAACCAGCAATCTGCAGTGTTACTCCCAGGTTGACCATTGTGAGTTGTTTACTTTGCCGCAGAAAAAAAGAGGAGCACTGTGAAACATTTTTAAATCCTCAGTCAGCCTCAGGGCAAAAGCCTGTAGACTGGGTTCAAAAGGCAAAAAGCTTCACTTTTTGAGTTCCTGGGGAGCTGGGAACAAGGAGGTCAAAGGTCAGCCGGGAGGAAGTTTAATAAAGAAGGAAAGGGAGGAGGTGAGATAGGGTAGAGGGAGGGTGTTTGATTGATTGTTTCCTGTCTGTATCCCAGTCTGCTCTCCCCATTCTCTCATCCCTTTCTACAGCTCTGTCCACTTGACTGTCTTAAATGGTTGTTTATTAGGAAGTATGTTGCCATAGCAGTGTATAAAATACAGAGAGCGGCTCAACAGTTGTAACAGTCAGACTACACTGAGCTGATAAATTATTTGGCTTTAAAACATTTACTACACAGTAAATAATCCCCAAAATCTATAGTTCTGTGAAACAGTTGTAAAATTGGGTAGCAATAAAATAATTCAGAACACAGAAAAGGCAATTCAGACAATGCAGTTGGCACTATTTGTGATTTGTTTGTGTGTGTTGGGTCGACCTGTGTCTCCCTCTCTCTTTCTTTTTCTGTCTCTTCCAAAATAAAGCAGCCATTCAACACATTCCTTTGTTTAACCTTCTAATTGAAAGGCGTCTAGCAGGAGGCACAGCCCTTTATGGCATCACAAGACTGATACACACACACACACACACACACACACACACACACACACACACACACACACACACACACACACACACACACACACACACACACACACACACACACACACACACACACACACACACACACACACACACACAGGCACACACAACACGGTGTAATCTCCCACAGTGGCTGTGAGGAAGGAACAAAAAGACAGAAGACAAAAAGATCAAATTATCAGCTACATTTAATTACCCACAACTAGACAGACACAATAACGGTGCTAAATTCAGATTTGTCTGGGCTGGAACAGAAAGAGACAGGAAGAGAATTCAGTGAGACTGAAGCTGTCGCTCCCATCTCCCGCCCTCCTTCTATTCTTTTTTTTTTTTTTTCATATTTGAAGGCATTGCTGCAGAGTGAAGAGATGACAGCTTATCGGATTAGGGATCGCCGGATAATAAATACCCTTGTTTGATTTCTCCACCCATACTCCTTAAACATGATTACTGCTTACTGTTACCGCCAACATCACATTATAGCGCGCTGCACGGCAGCACAGACATTTGCATAATGTTTATAGAGATGGTAAGAAGTGATGGCTACAAAGGGGACGGATGCTGAGGAATGCATTGAGCTGGCACTCCCCCTTTGTCTTTCTTTCTCCATCTTTGTGTGGGCTGCTGTTCTCTTTTGACCTTGGCTAACACTTCCTATGAAAACACATAGAGCTGCCGTCCCTGCCACTGCATGAGGTTTTGTGGTGCATGTTGGTTGTGCGTGCCTTATCCCACCACCAATATTACTTACATAACAATTATTGTAATAAAAGGACCAATATATTTAAATATATATCACAACTTTTGGATCCTGGTCCAGTTGGCAAAATGCCTGGATTCACTAAACTCTGAGGCTGACAAATCTCCTCTGTAATTCTTAATTCAATGTTTTTTGCCATTACTTTTTTGCCAGTTGAAAAGACAAATGTCACCCCAGGGAAATTAAATCAACTGCAGATAATAAGTGATAATTCCATTAAAAAATTTGATCATAGGCCAAAATAAAATTACTTTTTTTTTTTTTTGTCTGGTCAATGCGCTGTATTTCAGTTCCATTGTGAACACTTCTTGGTTGCATTTGACTTTTTGACAGATAGCTTTGTGATTCCACCTCAGATGCATGAAGTGTAAATGGAGTCTCATTCGATGAGGGCTTAAGAAGGATTTGGATTTGATAAGCGGATTTGATAATGGATTTGGAATTGATAAAACACTATTGAACCCCAATCTTAGTTGTCATGCATCAACTAATATTGTGCTGCTATATACCATTTAAACCCATTGTGTTATTGACTGTTTCTACAATGTATGATCCCATGTGGGTGCATTTGAACTGTGCAGTCTCAGCTGCACACCAGGCCAGTGTGACCACAGCTGACCAAAGAGCTATCAGAGTTCCTACTCGACCACAGTGACACTCACCAGACGCCCGACTATCTGCGT
Source organism: Brachyistius frenatus (assembly GCF_029030835.1). Lineage (NCBI taxonomy): Eukaryota > Metazoa > Chordata > Actinopteri > Embiotocidae > Brachyistius > Brachyistius frenatus. The sequence continues at coordinate 4,830,919 of NW_027210615.1, forward strand.
GTTACATTCTTGTGTCATAGCAAATGTGTATTATCAGTGTGTGCGTGTGCACAGTGCGTCTTTATACCACATGAATGTGTGTGTGAATGTGTGTTGAAGCCACGTTCTGCACTTGTGACCCCACTCTGAACTTCAGTCCACTCTTATTGAGTGAACATCACAGAAACCCTACTAACATCATTAGCTAATTACAGCTGGGATGCTTGTTACTTTTATTTTCTAACAGCTCTTCAGCACACACATGGCTGAACACGTAATGCACCCTCTCAGCATGACTCGAAGGCAACGCCGTCTAGACAGACATCGGCATGACTGCTCTTTTTCTAGAGAAGTCATCTGTTGAAGTCATGGTGTTGACTTGTTTAACGGTGGAGATGTCAGAAAAATTAAGCCTTGGTGTCTTGCTCTTGCTCGATGTCCATAGATTGTTGGAAAACTTATTTGACATGGAACCAACTTTAACCATACCAACTTTAACCAATACAAGTAAATGGTTAAAAAGTACATTTTATTGATTTTAATTCAATTTTTTTCCCAAGATTGACAGATACAGAGAGACAAAAAGAGTCATATAGATTATATTACTTCACTTAATACTACTGATTTGACAACATGGACTTCTTTCATGTCATGGCAATGAAGCAGTTTATGATGTCATTTGAAGAGAAGTGAAAAAAGCGAGAGATAGAAGGGTACTAATGCGTAAGAGAGGGAGAGAGGGACCGAGACAGATGCAGGCTGACAGAGAGAAAATGTGAGACAGAGAGATGGTGAAAGAGAGAGAGAGCTGTTGTCAACATCCTCCAGGGAGACAAAGGTCTCCATTGTAATTCAGTTGTTGTACTGTATTTTGTTTTGATGTCCAACGTTTTGGGCTTTTTGCCTGAGCCCTATGTCATGAAATGTCTCTGTGTGAATGTGTATGTGTGTGTGTGTGTGTGTGTGTGTGTGTGTGTGTGTGTGTGTGTGTGTGTGTGTGTGTGTGTGTGTGTGTGTGTGTGTGTGTGTGTGTGTGTGTGTGTGTGTGTGTGTGTAAGGGCCCATACAAACCAAACAGGACGTCGGATGCTCTCAGGCCGATACTGTGGCTGACCAGCAGCTGTGGATTTTTGAAGTGTTGAGCTGCTCTGCTGATCGAAAATGTTCAACAAGCTTGGCAGAATGATTGATGGGCCTTTTAGCCAGACATATGCACAATTTCTTCCATTAGTGTTAAATTTCCTGAGTTTTTTTTCCCCCTTCTTTCACAAACTAAATCGGTACCCAAATTGCCTTTAAAAAAATGTGTCTTAGTTCATTTCCAAGCAAACACTGTTGCAGTTAGATTTTGGAATGAAAACAAAAATAATTTGACCACCGAATTTTTGATAGTATGAGATATGAGCATTAATTGCAAACTACTTTTCTCGTGAAACAATCTTCTAAGTGATCTGTATATTCAATGTATATATTCATGCAAGATCAGTATGAATAAGAAATGGATCAGAGTTCTCAGTCTGGACCAAATTAACCGAATTACAGATCTGACGGGAGTCTAAGAGGCCGAACCCAGGACATGAAGAAACTCTCCGAGTAGAAGTAGCTACACAAAAAACCCAACAGGGATGTCAACACACTTAGGCCCATCTTGTGTGTTTCCACTCATGCAGGTGCACAATATGTATCCATATACTGCCAATAGCTGGCTGACAGACGGAAGTTTTGTGCTGTGTTCAAGTACAACTTTTAACAGAAAATGTGAGGAAGTGCAAAACGTTGGGATCAGTCAGCCATTGTCGGCGCCAGTTCTTTGAGGTCCGCTAGGTGTGTCTGGGCCTTATCAGAAAGAGAGAGAGGGCTTACACCTAAACTGCAGGCAGTCATCACAGCTCGAGACACAGTCAGGCTGAACAAGTAATCTCCAGAGAAAAAAAATCATCTGTTCACTTCTTTCACCAAGCAGGAAGCAATGTTTTTCACTGCTTGCAAATATGAAAAATGCCAAATGTTTTTCTTTTTTATGGATTTGACAGTTAGCATAATAAAGCAGCACGTGTCAGATATCTACCCGGTGAAACATGCTGTCGACTTATTGACTTTCCAGTAGGTCTGTCTGAATGCTTACTGCCTGCTCAAGTAGATGCATTGATGTGTGTTTTGGAAAGTCTTTGCATTGGCTGGCCGAATCGACTTGATCAATTAATATTTGATATGCTGGATGTATGCTGACAGCATCATACGGCACTGCAGGAGTCAACAGCACTGATAAATCTGAATATAAACTAAATAATACAAAAAAGACAAGCCATTAAGCTTCATGAGCTTGAAAATGACCCAGCAAAAATGACCTATCTTTAAAATCTTGAACAAGCGCTGCTTTGGTGAACTCTAAAAAAGGGAAAAATGGTAGATACATTTTATTATGAGAATTTGGATAAAGTCATATTTTTGACAAACAAATACCTAGTATTTTTTTGCATTATCCTAGCTTTTGCTTGTACTTCTTGTTTTTTAGCATCTCATATTCAAACACTGCATCTACTTCACTGCAGTCTAATTTGATTGAGCCTTTACTTGGAGGCGATGCATGGATCTTTTGCAGAACATTTCCTATTAAATCCATTTAAAGTAGTTCAGATGAGTGAGCAGGGAGGGAAGTAGGGCTATTTGGCCACAACATTGTTTGTGTGCATGTGTGTGTTGTGTTTGGCGGACGTGAACTTAGCAACCCTGTCACTAACATGATTACCCTCTAGCCATGTGGCCTAGGATTTAACACAAAATGCCCCCACACAAACACTTGCAGATATACACACAAACCAGGCCAGGCTGCACTGCCTGTTACTCCGAGTGTCCTGGCTTGGAGACCCAACAGAAGCAGACAGCACCAAAATATCACTGCAGGGTTCCCATGTCAACACTGGCAGATGCAACATTAATTCAATCAGCCACGGAAAGTCACTGAGCGGAATGGCTGCGAGAAGGCCAGCATCAGAGAGCTGCACTGATGCTGTTGTGGAGACTTCAGGAACTACACAGTGTTTTTTTTGGTAATTTAGTAGGTGCTTGTTTTTAGGAAACCCGTCCCAAGTAAAAAAAGGAGATCAGAAGAGAGAAATCTTTTAATTTGTTTCCTGATATTACATCACAGTCTTTAATTTGATCCTGGTTTTGTTTTTTCATGAGTGAGTTTATTGGACTTTTCACAATTCTAAGTAGTTAAGCTTTTAATCTACCTGAGTCTTTTTAGACATGTTTTCAGTTATCACCATCCTGTCACAACACAACGTCTGTGCCTTTCCAGCCAAAGGTTTCCAATCTTTTTTTTTGGCATCGCGGACCGTTTAATGTTGACAGTTTTTATGTCATGCAGATGGGGTAGCCGTGGTGGGTAAAGACAGACCGATTACCTCCCGTATGGATGACCTACTTAAGTTTCTGTTTCTGTGGGTGTCTCAGGGAATGTGGCCAGCCTGTGCAAAGTCAAGTTTAAGGAGTTACTGCATAAATTACCTATAAACCTATAAAGTCATGTAATTAAATTGTTTCCTCTGTAAATGTTCTGTTTCCCAGTGGTGGTGTACAGCCCAGAGATCGGGAACTGCTCGTCAATATTCGACTTTGCTGAATTTCATAATTAAACCCATCTGATTTCATATGTATGAATCACCACCTGCATCTCTAATTGGTTGGTGATTCAAATAGTTCTCTTGTCGTGACTGTCGACAGCTGCTTTTGCCATTTGGGGAAACAGTTGACCAATCAGGAGAGGGATTTACAGTGAGGTTGTATGTACTTCAGAGAAGTTATCTTACTTTTCGCTGAACTGTAATTTGATCATTGGGGGAAAGCGGTGGGACTGTGCATCGGTCAGGTGTAATTCTGATGGCAACCAAGTTGGTCAAGTTTTTTGGGCTTTTAATTTTGTGCTAAATCCTATTAGAAGTATGTTTGGACTTTATTTTAAATTGTCCTCAAGCATGTCACAGAGGCAATTCTGTTTCCAGAAGCATCAGCTGGATAAATAAAATAACTGGGTCGGTAGGAAGAGACTGCACTCACAGCAGGTAAAGTGCAAAAAAACAACAACACAGCAATGAATGCTTATCACCAAAAATAGGGATGCATTGAAAAAAATACCTAAAACACATCAGCTCTCACTTTTCTTTTGTTGTCATCTCTTTATCTTTCCCAGCGTGTCTCCCCTTTCTCTCTCTCTCTCCCCCTCTCGTCTCAGTCTCAGTGGAATCTGAAACAGATTTAATATTTGCAGAGGGAGTATTGGATGACCTGTGAAAGAGAAACACAGGTGGGTCTGTGTTTGTCCAGCTAATCTGTGAAACTGAGAAAGACTGAACGCAGCGCGCTGTGGCATTTGTGTCTATAACTAGTCACACTTGCAAAGAAAGGTTAAGTGTGAACTGTCCATGGGTGCATTCATTCAAAGACAAAATGCTTCAACTGTTGTTTATCCTCTGTGACATTTCCAGGGAAAAACATGCCTGACAAAGTGTGTGATTTGTAGATGTGTTTAAAGGCTGTTGTGTATCGAGGCAGTAAATTCGTGACTTTCAGAGGACTGCTTCGGTTAGCCGGTAACTGTTCTCGAGCATACAGCATGCTGCGTTCTCTAATCCATCTTCATCCTTTTGGTGTCATTTGCAGTGAGAAGTGCTGCACTGTGCAATCTGGCTGACATTAAGCATACCCTGCCATTCAGCCCTCTTCTTTACCTCCTTGACGAGTAGCTTACTGTGACACAAGCTGTCTCCTGCATTCTTTCTTAAAGCTTTTCAGCCAGCGAATGTTTGCTGATCACACGTGTTCTATGACAATTCATCCTTCTGCTTTGATTCAGGGTAGTTGTACACATTTAAACTTGCTCAGCAATGTCACATTTCACAGTAAAGTGTTCTATCACTGGGTAAAGGGCATGTCTTTTGCATGTGTTTTTAGGGCGGCACGGTGGTGCAGTGGTTAGCACTGTCACCTCACAGCAAAAAAGGTTCCGGGTTCGAATTCGGTCCTGGGCCTTTCTGTGCAGAGTTTGCATGTTCTCCCTGTGCTTGCGTGGGTTCTCTCCGGGTTCTCCGGCTTCCTCCCATCATCCAAAAACATGCACCTCAGGTCAGGTTACCTGGCGCCGTGCTAGTGGCAGCCTGCTGCAGCATCTCCCCCCTACTGTAGTGAAGAAATTTCCCCTCTGGGATTAATAAAGTGTATAAAATAAAAAAATGTGTTAAAGCTGCTTTAAAGTGTTGGGTCACCCACATTCCGGTAAACAGCTTTTATTGGAACAGCTTTGTACTGCGGAAATAGTACCCTTGTGCAAGTATTGTGGATTATTTAGAGTATTGGGGTCACTGGAAGTAGTCACGAGTTTGCTGTTCGGTTTTGCTTGAAAAATCATGTTTGAACTTGGAAATAAAAGGTTCAATAGAACCAAAATGTTTCAAGCACAAAAGAAAAATGAACCTGTACAATAGTTTCAATTAAAATGGGTCCCAGATTGCTTTAACAAAAGTAACAGCCTTAAGGACCAAATTTGTTTGTCCATTACATATCCAATTTAATTCCAATTCAATTCAATATGATTTATATCGGGCCAAAGCACAACTTAAGTCATACGTTATCTGAGGGCACCTAACATACTGGAGTCCTTACAACAGAACCTTATGATCCAAAGTCTCCAAACAACTCCATCCTTTCAATGAAAGGTCGTCCCATATAACATGTACAGGTAAGTATATTTCATAGTAATAAAATTGGAATTTGACAAAACCTAAAGTCCACCACAACTCAGGTTCCTCATCAGCAGGCTGAGTACGTTTGATTGTCATGGAGATGACTTATTTGTCATTTTATGAAATAAGTGTGGATCTTCTGTTATATGATAATGTCACAGTCTCTGCCCTCCACTTTCATCCCACTTGAATAGCAGGACTGAAGTTCATTCTTACACTACGTGATAAAATTGACCAAACTCCATTTGCAGACTATAAAATGTGGCCAAAAACTCGAACTTGTAGAACTAGTAAATTGACCATGAGTTAATGTAATTTTTCCCTACTGTAAACACAAACAAATAAATTAAGTTTTATTTATTTTTTGGGATTCCTTAAAACCTAGTAAATAAAACTAAAATCAGCATAATGGCCAGATACCAGATTTCTTACGTCAAGATCAATGTTTAGGAGTTAGAGAGAGATGAAGATGATGATATACTGGCTGGTATTCATTTATTTGGTAAATACATTCGATTAATGAAGATCCTTTAAAACTAGCTTTTCAAGAATTGTACTGAGTGTAACATTTCACTGTGAACACAAGTAATTTAAAACCTATTATGGCTAGACCGAGTATGAGACACTACAGGGCTTTAATTTGAAACGATGGCTTTTAATTGAAAATTGATATGGGAAGTCATGGCATTTGATGAAACAATGGTCTAATTTTATCACTCAAGCACTTAGTCAGTGACAAAGATTTGTGTGTTCACTGTAGGGCTAGCCCTGTTGTTGCAGTCCAGCAAAAAATAAACTTGTCTCTGAACATGTCTCTGTAGTGGTTAAATTATCCTGAAAAATAGCCTCAAAGATATTTAAGCTTGCACTCACTTGACTGACACTGAAATTGGAGACATTTTGGTCAGCTTTTCTTTCGTTCGCGGCTTAGCTTGGTTTGTTGAGTTGCAACATAATGGAAGGACAACATCAACACTAACCTCCACTGAAACTTTGATTAACGAGTGAAAACTTTCCATCGACAAACTGGAATGTTTCAGCTACAACAAACCGCCTAAAAGTACAACAGTTTCTCCTCATTCTGGTTAAGTTGGAAATCTGTAAAACAAACAGCAATGCATCTGCAAGACAAGTGGTGATAAACAAGATGGCAGAAGTTAGTTTGATGTCTTGACTGTGGTTATTTTGCGGTTGTAGAAACCTGAATTTCCCTAAAATAAAAGCCTGGTGGACTGTCTGGAAGTTGAAAATGAAGTGAAGTGAAGTGAGGTCATGTTTGAGAGGAATTGTGACTTCCCCTTCATCCTTTCCTGTCCTGGCTGTTTTTTTGCCAATCTGTGAGGGATTTGGAATTGGCCACGGGGTGTCGGAGAGCGGGGCAAATCAACATGTGCTGGGGCAACAGAAGGTGTGTGTGTCTCGCTCTTATTCTGTGTGCGTGTGTGCATGCGTACAGGCGCTAATCTGCCACAAAGGGGGTCTTCCAGGATTAGTATAATCGGGGGCTAGTGGGGACCCCTTTCCCATCCCCCGCTGCACCTCACCTCCTTATCCCATCATCCCTCTGCTGCTCGGCCCACCATCCACCTCCTCATCCTTCTTTCCCTTCAGCCTCCTTCACCCCCTTCGTCTCTCGAGCCTACCACTTATCCCTCTATCCCTCCCTCAATCTCTTTACGCATTCTCAACCTGCACTTCCATTCATCCCCCTGACCTCATCCTCTTAAACGTATCCTTATCATTACCCTCTACATTGTAGACATTTAGCTCAGCAGCTTGGAATTACAAGCTGCTGCCCGAGTGGAGTACAGTTCTGAGATACCGAGCATCAAAGTTGAGACGTCCCGCGTGTTTCGACAAAGTCTGATATCCCTGCAAACGCTGACCGACCACATGAGAGCAAAGTGCCTGGGAAAGCAATTTAGAGTGAGGAAGGTATCGGGGGATGTAGCGCAGCACTACAGTTTCAAGGTGTGGAGGTTTAAAAAGCGCAGATATCGTAACAGCTACAACCAAAATGGAAACACAGACAAACACAGCACTGCATAGCAATTGGTGCTCACTCAGGCTTCATGTTATTCTGTTATAGTCCGCAGCAGCGAATATTAACCCTTTAAACCATGGCCTGTTTTTATACTTTTCTTTCGAGACTCATGTCATGAGACTTCTGGCAGGATACTGAGAATTCTGTTTTCAGTTGTTCAGTTTTTTGTCGATGATTTTTGAATGCCTACAAGGTGCGATCAGAAATGACAAAGACTGCCCCCTATTGCAACCGAAAACTGTACCTGGTTTAAATCTGAGTGCCATCCCCTTCAAAGTACACGTGAACCGATACCATACTCCAAGTGCTTTGAACACTACCTTGAAATCACATTCTATAAGCTTGTCAATCACCATCTGAGGTTCACATTGGATGTCCCTCTTAACGGTCACTCTTCAGCTTGAACTTCATTTTGGGGAACAGGAAGAAATGTCTGAGACCCAAAACTGACCAATAGGGTGAGTGGGAAGCGATGATCGTGTTGTTGTACAAGTTATCATGTTGCCATCACCGCACAGTTCGGCACCAACTGTTTACTTTTAGATGCCTCACAAAGTCACAGTTAGACCTCAACCTTGACCGTCTGACCCTAAGGGAAGAATTCATGGTGCACAACCCCCCAGATGCCAGAGAAAACCAAGACAAGAAGTACAAAAGCAGAACCAGCATCATTTGTGGGACTCTCTAGGGAGGGATATTTTGGGGGGTGACAGAAAAAAAAAAAGGGAAAAAGCAGACTCATTCCTGTTCATGCAACTTAAAGATTATGAACAAAACACACACGAAGGAAAAACATAAGATACAACTGCAATGACCTTCTTTGGTCTTGGGCAATCTGCCCCTTTTGAAATGCGAATGCCACTAAAAACACCTCGCCCGGCTCATTGCTTCCTTGCTGTTTGCTTTTTTAAACATTCTTTGTTGCCAATTTCTTGCGTTTGACACAACATTTGATGTGCGCTCTGCTCAAGTTTTAGGTCCATGGTTGAATCACAAATGCAAAACATACCAGTGGTCACAAAAACACGGGTAACACAGGTGGTCATGTTAATCAAGCGATGTAACATGTTTAATCCTGAGAGTTATTGCTTCTCCCTGCGCAACATGAACATTCTGAACTTTTTGCACACACCTTGTATGTTGACATTGTGTCTCAATGTACATTTTACAAAGGGGCTATCGGTGGAAGGAGTGGCCTATATGTATGACATTGTTAATATTCTGAAAAGTACATCAATCAGACGCTCAGGGTAATAAAGGTCTTAACTGACCATGAGGTATTTGCACAACCATGTAAATATGTTTAATAAAGTGGAAATGACATCTTCACAGAAATGCAGCCACTTGCATGAGGATATAAAAGTGAAGGTTTGTATCCCGCTGGTTTCAAATTCCCTTCATCCCCCATGTTTTCAGCCCTCTGTCTGCATATATCTCCTTAAATGCTCCACTTTATCCCATCCTCTCATCCATTTATCTTCCTCCCTCTGTCATCCACCCCCTTATTTCAGTTCTGGCTCTTCTATACAGTAACTCAACCCGCCTCACACTCAGCCTCATCTACTTATCTTCACCCTTTCTAAAGGTCATTACACGCACAGCCTGTTTTGCCAGATTAAAACAGAGGCCTACGGAAAGGAAGATGAGGTGTGTCATATCTGCCAGCCTTCCACCTTATCAAACACACACACACACACGCACACATGCATGCATGCAGATGCAAACACGCATACAGAGAAAAATGTAGACACCGATGCATGGTACATTACTGACAAAAGCACATTTTCTACATGTACATAGAGGAGGGGCATAAACACAGAAATAATGACACTCCCCCTACACCTGAATGCATACTGTCACACACTCCCTACACGTGCAGGATCATTAACCAGTGCACATATTCTACACACACACACACACATGCACTTATACACATACATGTGTACTTCCCAACATAACAGCTTCTATACACACACATCAAATGGGATGAAGAGAAGTTATGAGGATCAAAAGAAGCTATAAGGAAAAGGCGTTATTTGAAAATAAGAAATGAAGAGGGAGCGAAGAGGGAAATAAGCAAGTTTAGAAATGCAGAGGAAGGAGGAGTTAGTGAAAAGAAAGAGGAGGAGGCATGGAAAAAGGGATAGCAGGCCTTGGGATAAAACCTGCAGAGAAAGTTATGAACCGAGTCCCTTACTACAGGAGTTTTAAAACAGGAAGGGGGGGGTACTTGTGTTTTTAGATTTATTTTTGGAGCTGGAGGGCGTTGAGAGGGACGCCATTGGAGAAGGATTTTGGCTGTGAGTGATGCCGGAGCCTTGACGAATACAGATGAGTTGAATTCACAGATGTAAAAGGGGACTGCTGATATTCTATAAAACACACACACGCACGCACACATGCGCACACACACACACACACACACACACACACACACACACACACACACACACACACACACACACACACACACACACACACACACACACACACACACACACACACACACACACACACACACACCCAACAATTGCGAAAGTAGACTCCATCAATGGTGCTCTGGCTGGTGCAACAACAGGGAACAAATTGGGATTCCACGGTTGCACAAGTCTCCCTCGCTGTTTATTGTTGTCTTTGTTGGCGTAGGTGGTCTGTTTTCTTTTTTTTAAACCTCATGCACTGAAAGAAAAATTGCACACCTGCAAAAGTATTAGTCTGGCCACAATAATTGGATTCATTTGATTCAAATTTTATACAATTTAGAAATTGTGGAATGAAAAACCACCAAGAAAAGCAGCATGTAATGTTGCCAAATCCTGGAGAAATAAAATCATATGGCTTTGTCGTTAGATTTTGTAGTGGGCCATCACTCTCCCTCCCGCCATCTCTTCTTGTTTGCTGTTTGAGTGTGTGTATGTGTGTGTACATGTGTGTGTATCCATTTCTTTGAGGGGGTCAAAGCCTTGTATAATGCGCGTGTGAAGTTCTTGTGTTTTTCACATGCAGATCAGCCACATAAGCCTCTCCACACAGGCTTTCACATGGACCTGCTATAGGCTTCAACTCTCCAACAAAACCCACTTGTCCCGTAAAGTTGGCCGACTGGTGACCAGCTTCTTTCTGTCCATACAATGCTCCTTGCTGGCTGTGGCTGTTGACTCGGCTGACGGTTGGAGGGCCCCGTTTATTGTGGAGGAGTGAGAGTAATAAAGAAACCTCCATCTGGAGGGTTGTAGTCTGGTTTCTACTTTTCATGAAACAAGTGTCACTCTTTATTTTCTGTGGATTCCAGGGCAAAAAGTACTAGTTTAAAGTTATTTTTACTTTTGAACACATTCGGTCTCTGTCTTTTTTTTTTTTTACCAAATGGAATATCCATTTCTCTTTGCACAAATGACTTTATAACAAAAAGTTGCAGAATTGCTGAACTTCCACTGCCTTGTGGAGTGACTTACGATTTTGTTCTTTTATGATCATTCTCATTGTCCATTTATCTTTTTGTCACTGTTGTGATTAATTAAATTATAATTCCGCCACCAAGATCTGTTAAAATAGTGGAACATATATATCAGAAGTTCTCATACTCCAAGGTGACCTCCACCAAAAAAACAAAACAACAATAACAGAGAATTTAGAATTTCATGAAAACAAAACTCTTTGAGAAAGAGGAACCAAATAATTTGTATTTTTGCTTCTTATAATTCAATTGATTCGTAAAAAAAAATGTCTGTCCATTCACTCGTGAATTGATCGAATAGTCATGTCAGCTGTAGAGATTTGAATTTGAACAGATCATTACAAATTAAATCAATGATTTTGCCAGAGTGAAAAAAATAAAATAAAATAAAAAACTCCTCCCAAGGCATTCAGCCCAGAGGGGGGATGGCTTGTGTCACTTCGACATGTTCTAATATATTCAAGCCTCCAGTATTTCAAGTTTTACTTCCTGGAGTAAAGGTTCTTCAGCAGTGCCAAAAAACAGCATTTTACTGCCAGGACTGGAATCTGTTGCCTAGCAACATGATATCATTGACCATTGCTCATCGTATGTGTTTGTGTGTGTGTGTGTGTGTGTGTGTGTGTGTGTGTGTGTGTGTGTGTGTGTGTGTGTGTGTGTGTGTGTGTGTGTGTGTGTGTGTGTGTGTGTGTGTGTGTGTGTGTGCTGATATGCTGTTAATTGTTGTAATCTGCATTGTGTTAGGGGAGCCTTAAAGTGCACCTCAGCTCCCTCTGCTTTATTGCACTGCATCCCTACAGGAGCTCATGATAGAGGCTGATAACAGAAAACGCACACACAGAAATGCATAAGTAATTCATGTGAATGGGAGGACAAAACCACTCACTGTGTTTTTATGCGGATGCCATATATTTCTGTTTCACTCCAGATCTTTATTACCAGTAATGACCAAAAAAAAAAAAAAAAAAAAAATCTAAATTCTTCAGAAAAAACAAGAGACTGTTGACATAACAAATATGAAATGATAAACCCTAATAGCAACTACAGGAAAGGAAATCTGAATTTCCTGAATGTGGTGCTAAGCAGTCTTAATTTAGAAAATGTCCAAAGTGCCTTGAATGCACCATTTTTCTCTTATTTTTCCTCTCTCCTCATTAAGGCGCTGTGCCCGAACTGTCCTTCCAGAAATATAATTGAAAGCGGGGAGAAAGGCAAATGTTACTTTAATCTCATTTGCAGGCGAACAATGGGCCTGGGACTACGCTAAATTCATAAAAGTGGCTTTAATGCAATGAAATTTAATGAGGTAATTTGTGACGAAGCGAGATGGTGGAAGTGTCCTGCCGTGCGCAAGGGTACACACACACACACACATGCACATTAAGGGAGGGCGCGCATGCGCGCACGCACGCACGCACGCACGCACGCACGCACGCACGCACGCACGCACGCACACACACACACACACAGGGCAAGTAAATGTGTCATGTTGTATGAATGTTTATGACGGGTTTTTATCCAAGTGGATTTGAGTTGAACACTTGTTTGTGTGCGTTATCTATGTTATTTTAGTATAGAGCTGAGTCATGCTGTCTGATACAGTGGGGGGCCATTTCATGGGGCCCATGTTGGCAAGCTGCAAGGTAGAGAATTGTAAAGGAGCATTATTATGAGGATGTGGAAGGATCGCATGTTAAACCAGTGCTCATGGATTCAGGGTTCGAGCAGCTGCTCTCGGTGGAACACCGGTCTTGTCTAGTTTCGTGACTCAAAAACAACATGGTCAGACTAGAGTTGCAACAGCTACTAGGCTTTCCTGTGGGCAGATAGATCGGTAGTGACAACTGTGATGCCTCCTTCTTGTTGGCAATTTTACCAGCTGTCTAAAAGTGAGGTTCATATTGCTGTGAAATCATCTAATATTTGAAGCTGCTTTGTTGTCATTGTGACAGTCGAAGAGAGGAGAGAGAAAGCAAAGAGTCACTTTATCTCACAGCAGATTTATTGGATTGAAAGTAGCACAAACACAGTTTAGAAGTTGTAAATGAAATATACTGAAACAAAATTGATTAAATCACTGCCTTTATTGAAATAGCTAAATTGGATATTTCATTAAAGCTGTAAACAGACTTTAATCTAACTCTTGTCTTAATGGTTTTACCATCATCGGTATGAAATGAATACTCGCATATTGCTTTCATTTCCAGCCAGTCGGTTAGCCAACATAAGCCAAGGTACTTAAACACAATATCACTTCCTGGCCAGAGTCACTGACTTCCAATTCATAATGAATGAAATTAAACTTAATGTTGAAATTAACAGCTGTGAATGATTCTTCTTACTCACATTTCACAACCTAGTTTCAGCAAGGTACAGCAGACTGGAAACAGCATGTGTGCGTGTGTTCTTGTTGGTGCATGTTTTAAAAGACTGAAACGTGTGTGTGTGTGTGTGTGTGTGTGTGTGTGTGTGTGTGTGTGTGTGTGTGTGTGTGTGTGTGTGTGTGTGTGTGTGTGTGTGTGTGTTGTGTTTTTATTGAATTGACTTGAAATACTACGGTACAGTCGACCTTTTTTTCTTCTTCTACCCCTCACCCCATCCTCCTTTCACTACCAGCGCTTTGGAATTTTTTCAGCTTTAGAACAATTCATTTGAATCGTATACTTTTTATATTTGACTTTGCAACACTACACACAAAACACATTTTCCTCTTTTTGTGCTGCCAAGCTGCGGTGCTGCTGCTTTGCTTCCACTGCAGAAGCCAATAACAGTTTAACTGTACTGTCAGTCAACAGCAGCGAGAGAGAGAGAGAGAGAGAGAGAGAGGGATGGAAGTGAACAGAGAAGGGAGAGGGAGACCGTGAGACAGTAAGACAGGGAGACAGGGAGACAGGGAGACAGAGAGAGGGAGAGATTAAAAGCAGACAGATGGATGAGACAGAGAGAGGAAGCGAGGGCGGCGGAGCCAGGAGAGAGGAAGATGCTGGAGCAAGGGAGCAGATGAGAAATGTGACAGAGGGAGACTGGCATGATGGAGGGAGAGCAAAGTGAGGAGCAAGGAGAGGTGAGAGAGGGGGGAGAGAGACCCCTAGTTAAGTAGAGGAGAGCAGAGTGGTGGTTGTTGCTTGCAGCTTTATAACAGCAGCGTTAACGGCTAAAACTGTGCCAGGTCTCCATCGATCACAGGTCACCGCAGGCTAAAAGGACCCAGTGCTCACCCCGCGAGCAAACTCCAACTCCCACAATCCATTTAGAGCATCACCTAATGACATGGAGCAACCGTAGGCCATGTAATGAACTTAATTATTGAGTATATTTAAATATAGATAGCGCATAAATTAGAGTTATGGACTGGGAATGTGTTAAAAGCAGCTTTTTCTTATCAGTTTTTCTTCACACATTGATGCAAATGTGTCCTTGTGATGCACACATACATTAATCCGCAGAAGCATTAGCAGTATATTATGCATTTTATAACGCACTTTACTAAACATAACTAGATATGAAAAGTAATTCTTGAACCTTTAAATACCTTCTTTTTTTTTCTTACGTCTGATGACACTGAGTCATTTTGGTCCGAGGATTAAATATCCCTCCTGCTCTGCGTCATTCAGTCCTCCAGGCTCCATTAGCCAACAGATGAGGTGAGGATGGGCGACATTATCTTAACGGAGGTGAATCACCTTCCCACCGGTTCCATTGGGGTTAATAACACACTCGTCTGGGGAATAGGATGGAGAGGGAATGAGAGGAGGAAATAAAAGAGAGACCCTCTGTGCTGCAGCAATACAGTCTCAGGTCAAGGTAGATGGGTGTGGCAACGGCTTATAATGAAGCACGCAGACACACGGGAGTCATGGTCACCGTCTCTGGAGTGTATTATGTGTCTGTACATGCATCATTGGCCACACATGTGGTCTCTGTGTGTCTGTGTGTGTGCGTGCGTGTGTGTGTGTGTGTGTGTGTGTGTGTGCGTGTGTGTGTGTGTGCGTGTGTGTGTGTGTGTGTGTGTGTTGTGCGTGTGTGTGTGTGCATGTTGTCCTGTCTTTGCGAGTGATACTGAGGAGCAGCCGAGCAGTTAATGAAGTCCACCCACCGGATGTCCATCCCTCTGTGGGAAACATAATCAAACATTTGTATCAGAGGCTTTTGCAGTTCATACAAGTCACAGAGTACAACTTGATTGTTCACAGAGGTGAGATTCTTGGTTTGTAGCGAAGTGTCTCGACAACAACGGATTGGACGCTGGTCTTCTCGTGTCAGGAATCAGGATTGTAATCAGTGTAGTAACTGTAATCATCGTGTAATGGCAATCATGGAGCTGCTCTTCACTGAAAGAAGCCTCAGGAGACCGACTTGATGTCTTATACAGCAATATATAGTGACAGGCTGGATCGAGGAGAGACAGTCACAAGTGTTAAGGTATATTAACAATCCACCCCTGAGGATGGTTATCTCAGATCTCTGCTATGGTTTTATTCCCTACAGTCTACATAGTCCCTGATTAGGAAATGCCAGACCCAGCCATTAAACTTGGTCAGTCTGGGAACACCAGGCTGCCTCTCTCTGTGGCTGTAACAGACGTTACATAACAGATCAGGAGATCATTGTGACCCCATGAGGCAGGGAATCCTGATGAGGCAGAAAGCTGATTGATTGAGACAGGGAGGCCCAGTGATGAATAAAAAAAAATCCTCCACAAATAGTACAAATATTTTCATCCAGTGCCATCAGCAGTTTGTTTAGCACTTTGATTATACCTGCTAACCCCACGGCATCCCCTTTGGCCTCAGCTGTACTCTGTGTTCAGGGTTAATGAGCAAATGTAAGCGTGCTCAAAGCACCACTCAAATGTACAGTGAATACAGCCTCATGGATTCATTGTCATGGCTGCACACTCTTTGTCTGGTTTTCTTCTGCGTTGCATTGCCGGGTGTGAACAGGCAATCACGATGCAACCTGAAACAACGTGAAGAAAATGCTTTTTGGACTTCTGGCAAAGTGCAGGTTTGCACTTTGCATTCGCACACGCCTGCACTTTAATGCTGCAGAGTGCAGATTTTACATTTAATTAAACCTTCATAAACTGAGTGCTAATTATGTGTTAGTCTTTTTAACAATTAGTGTTTTTCTGAATTTATTTTCACCTTTGAGCAACATCTCACCTGATCTAATAATACGATCAAACTTTTAATGGGTGGCTGTGTAGCAGTGCATTCCTGAATAATAGCGTGCGACATTGTAGTCGAGCACTCAGATATGTGTATACTACAGGGGGTGTTAAACTTCACGTGTGGTCAATCAGCACGCTGCATGAATTATGCATTTTAAGTAGGTTAAAAATATCTTTACGTGTTAACAGTCAGATCTCCGATTTCGATGGTTCTCGTTTCAATCAATTCTGCTGCAGACAACCTTTAAGTTCCCTGCAGCCGCCACTACAATCAGAGACAAGTGCCAGGTTAATCCTCACACCTTTCTCCTGCTCCTGTGCATCCCTCTTTACTGCACACACACACACACACACACACACACACACACACACACACACACACACACACACACACACACACACACACACACACACACACACACACACACACACACACACACACACACACACACACACACGCACACACACCTCGCCCACCTATATGAAGTGACACTAATGGAGCGTTCTATAATCTGCTTCATCCATCTGTCAGTAATGGGCCGCGCTTATCAATCCAGCTCGGGAGTGAGGGGGGAAGGGGGATGGGGGAGGGGGAAGATGGCGTGCTGACTGAAGAGGGGGTGTATCTGTAGTCACCCTCTTGGTAGCAATCCCTCACAAGGTGTGTAATAACCATTCGCCGGGATAATCTCCGCCGTGATGAGACGGGTCCCAGCCAGCCTTGACCCCCAGTGACACCGCGGCTGATGATGATGTCATTTCCTCAAATAGACCCCCTTGTCTTTAAATGTGTGCGCGTGTTGTTCCGAGATGAGATGACTGCTCATGAGTAGAGGTCAAAGCTCTGATCTCATCTGTCTCTCTCAGCACGCTGATTGAATCGAATGACCAGAGAGAGAGATACGGAGAGAAGGCGAGTCAGCCCGTGACGGAGTATTTCTCATTACCCGGCGGAGAATATGAAGCAGGTGTTCAGTCGATTCTCGTGTTTGTTAGCAGAAAAGTAGCAGGAGGTTTCAGCTCATTCAAGCTTCCTGTATTAATGAGCGTGTTCCTGTGAGGAGTGCCAGCATCGCCGGACAGCTCGCCTCTCTACTGCAGCTTTTTCATCTTCAGAATAATGAAAAACACAAAGACTCTCTCTCTCTCTCTCTCTCTCTGTCTTTCCGAGTTCCCATGAATTCACCGGATGCTTTATTGGCATGACGCTGCGACTCCATACATTCCCAACACAGACTGTGACCAAAATGAAATTGCATTCATTACACAGCAACGTATCAAAACCATAATGATTACTGCTTCACTTTTCCCTTCACTCGACACATATACAGCAGGAATTGCACACTGATTTGTCTCATCTTTTTTCATTTTATTTTTTCTCCACTATAATTGCAAAACAGCTTGTTTTCCTCGGGTTGCCTGTTGTGCCTGATTCGGTGTGTTTCTCCGAATCGAGGGTCAGTCCAGTTTCTGCTCTGCTGTCTCTCATTCTGTTCTCTATTTTAATGAGCGTGATGTTGTGAGGAGCCGCAGTGATCCGCCACCTGTTTACACACCTTTCCGTTTGCAGAGCAGAGTTTAACCAACTTTTTAGGCCAACATCAATTTTCATAATGTAACTTTGCAGTACATGTCAAGCTAAGTAGCATCTAATTGGTGTAGGGCTTACTTCTATTAAAATAGCTCATTTTAATAGAATAAAACAGACACGTTAACAGCTTTAATGAAAGACAAATGTAATGCAAGTTCATTGCAATCAGTTTTTCCCCTTTAAAGTGAGTTAACGGCCACTAAAATGCACATTTACAAACATTTGAGAAACTATTAATCGACACAGCATATTAGACAATGAGAATATGCTTTTAACACAAAAGCAATTTTAATGCAAATGTGGTGCAGTTCCTACTTTTGCTTTTATTTCATTATTTTTTTAGAATTCATGCTTTTAACAAAATGTATAAATTTGCAGGTCAAACATTTGTGACATCATCTTCAATGCTGCACACACTGTCAACAATCAATCAGAGGAGTGTCTGCACCTCATCTATTCATCATGGTGTGGTTTTATAGGTTTTCAGAAAATTCCTGCCGCTATAGTAGTTTGGCCTCTTGGCAGTGGCAGGTTTGTAAAGGATGTCCCGCGTCACCCGATTATCACACAATGACACAATGATGTGATCACGCAGTGATGATTCTAGTGAAGATTATTTTTGACCAATCAGTTGCCTGCAGTCTTTTTCCATCATGTTTTAGGCTTGACATGATTAGATTGAAACCTGAACAGCGGTGATACCAAAAAAAGTACCAGGTACCACAACTTTTGCCTGACGGAAAACCGAAAACAGGCAAGTAGTGGTGAGTCGAGTTGAGCCGTACAATGAAGTGGAAACCATGTGCAGTGTGTTACAGTCTATGGTCATAAATGTCGGTCAAATGCCTTGCCAAAATGAGCTGCTGAGGATATTTATTTCACACAGACCTTGTGGCTTTGACCAATGACAAGACCTCATGCTGTGTCCTAATGTGTTTTTATAGCTTTTATACTTTTCTGGTTAATACAATGTAAGTTGATGCAGTAGAGCATTTTTCTGATTTTTTTTTTTGCCACAGCAGCTTGCAGAATATTTTCCATCACCTTCTTATTTTTTCAGTGCTCTCTCCTCCTCCTCTCTGTTTTCACCTCTTGATTACATAATTGATCTTTAATGAGTTAAAGTTGGCGTTCTTCAGTTGCGAGCACCAGCCTGTTAGCTCATGTTTAGTCTCCCCATCCAGATCGCTTGTTTTCTCTCCTCCCAGGAGTCACATGAGGCTGAGAAACAACCTCATTCAGAGCTGCCAGTTTTGGTTTTAATCACCATGTGTGCCTTTTCTATTAATAGAAAGGAAAGAATACACTGAAACTTTAACTCAGGCTTTTATTTAATCTGTCACAGACAGTGAGTCCGATACATGGAGATGCATTCATGCTGAGAAAAATATTCAGTATTCTTACTGTTAAGTTTCCAGCTTGATACTCATGATCGCACAGTCTGTTTAGCCAGTTTATATTCTGCTGTTATGAGGTGAATGCATCACTGCTGTGATTCTGGGAAAGTTCATATTATAACTTATGTGAGGGATTACTGGTGAACATATAATGATCTGCACTTTCCCAGAAATATTTTATTTCTGCTTTAAATTATTTTGTCAACCAGCTTTAATCTTTGGAAGGACTTAAAGCACACGGATATTTAAGCACTGATCTGCTGTGCATGTGCTGTATGTATGCATGTATGTATGTGTGTGTGTGTGTGTGTGTGTGTGTGTGTGTGTTTGCATGCACATAAGGGAGGTTAAGAGTGACAATGGCCGCATTGTTTCTTGCAGCAGCTGTGATCGGTTAGAGGCAGAGGCAGAGACAGAGACATTTTGTGTGCGCGCGCTTTCCACTGGCGTCCATGTGGTGCCAATGTGACTGCAGGATGGTCGCACCTCACTAATCATGACATCATGGTTTCCACTGGGCCGTTTCCATCTCTCCTCGCGCTGTCTTCTGCCCTCCCTCTGTCTCTCCATTCGTCTCTACTGGCGCTGCACTTCCTGTCTCCGCAGGGCAAAACTTCCCCCGTCTGCACACTCCAAATTCTCTTTCATTTCTTTATTTGTTTCTCTGAGTCCTGATTTTTATCTTTCCATCTCTTTTTATCTTTTTTTTTTTTATTTGTCTGATTCTTTGTAACCATGTGGTCTGCCAAGGGGAAAACGGTAAAAAAAACATTTCAAGCAAACAGATGAGACGAGAGCCAGAAAAAAAAAATGAAAGACCTGATGAAATATAGGAAGGATGGAGGGATTAGGGCCCTCTGAGCTGGATTGGTGGCTTTTACTGCCTGGCACAAAACACACCGAGGCCCACCCACAGCAAAAAAAGGGAATCAACACATGCCCGCATTCCTCTCTAGCTTACCCCACACACACACACACACACACACACACACACACACACACACACACACACACACACACACACACACACACACACACACACACACACACACACACACACACACACACACACACACACACACACACACAACTGTTGAGACTGGCATATAACCACATTTTCCATATGCAGGTACATGTACACAGTTTAACCATCGTGTTGTTTTCCCACTGTATTTCTGCATAGAGCATAACATAACGGTTATTCAAAATTCAAACAATATTGGTTATTAATACTCTAAGGAAGAGGTCAAATGGACAGGAGCAGGACAAAAACGACAAAAAAATAAATAAACTTGAAGCTTTTATTGTCAATTTATGACATTAACAAACAGAATTAGAGGATAAAACAAAAAACAATTAAACATTTTGCTATTCTAAAAGTAAAGTACTGTGGCATAAAGTTTCCATAAATAAACATAAAAAAGTCAGACGGGTTCATGACTGAGGAGGAAATGTTCCCAGCGGTCAGCCCAACTGGAATTCCTGGTCAGATAGCACTAGAAGAACGTCCATGACTCACCAAAGACAGACAAATTATCTCCTGGGGTTTGTGAATTTGCACAGCAAAGTAAATTCTGATGGTCAGAAGTAAGCTTTTCATGGGACAAGGTGCCAAAAACTTGACCTAATGTTGGTTGTCAACAATTGGAGATGTCACACATTGTTACACAGCATCCATTTGTACCACATACAAAAACAACAACACTGTTGGCCGACCGGACGACTGTTGAGATGTAAAGCATAATTGATCATTTATTCATCCAAGTGGTTGCGTGGATCCACGTGATGTAAGCGTCGTCATCTGCCCGTGTCAGGTGGTACAAACGAACATGTTTTAACACAAGCATGTACAATATGTAGACACGCAATGTAGAGTCAACAACCACCTACACACCTTCTGTCTTCATCCTTTTTATGGGCTGTCTGCCTCTCTGGACGGATGGACTGACAGGATGCAGCAAGCTGCCATCCAGCTGACATTGTCATCACCAGATTCTACTGCTACTTTGGGGATTAAACATATGAAATTAAAAAAAATAACATTAGTTTGTGCAGATTCAGGCAAATGTATGGATATTTGCTCAAAGAATTATACATGTAGTGCTACATTTTTTATTTTTTTATTTGTAAAGCTAATTAACTGTTGAACCTAAAAGCATGTTGATATATGAAATTATGTCAATCAAACTGCTATAGAGTCCATGTGATAAACAATTACCATTTTTTTCCTAACCGTTTATGTAAAATGGTTTATTATAATATTATATAATATATCATATTTTCTAATTCATTATGTATGTGCAACAGTAAAGTTGGGCTTTTGACCTCGTCATTACCCTCAAGAAAACACCTTTCGCTCAGTACAAGTCAACCACAAGGATTTAAAGGGGGATACACGTAAGCTTTACTCCATGACAAATACAGTAACTGACCCTGCAAGTCCTCTTTAAACAGAGTTATTGTATTTTGACTCGAGCACTGATTTCAACAATCTGCCATTGTTGTACTAGGTGTGGAATTAGGAGATTGATAAATGGCTTGGGCACGTTTTCCCTTTGGTTTAAAGTGACGCTAAACATGTCAAAGTCACTTGAAAGACTGGCTGCAGTTTACACAAACATAAAGAAACTTGTCGCCCTGAATACACAAACATGCTCCACACAAACACACAAATGACTATTGACAACCCTACATTTTCAGCTGACAGTTTTCTCCCTTGCGCCCTCACACAGCCCGGCTCTCGTGCACCCTATTGGGCCCCTTGGGTCAGATTCAAATGATGACGCTGTCACTTCTACAACAGCCAACGTTCGAGCTGATGCCTTTTTTATTCACAACCCACAGCTGCTAAGGAGTGTGAGGGTCTGGGGGTGTGACAGGAGATCAGCCGCGGGATAGTGCTCTGTCAGGTGGGCGAGACGCACGCAGCACCCCGGCTCTGTCATGGTGGAGGTGGTGGAAAGGTTTTGGAGCAGCAGAGAGCAGCCTGAGGAGAATATCAAATTTAGTGACAAAACTTTTTTCACTGCATTTATTCCCTGTTCTTTCATTCGCTCAGCTTCTCTTCAAAGCTCGTACTCTTTCCCTTTACCTTCTGCCATTCACACGGATTCTAGTATTACTGCTTTACCATTGACAATATTACTGCTGGTAGCTTTTATTTCTCTTGTTTGATAATAGCAGGTTATTCAAAGACAAAATCACTGTCATTACTATTTGCTTCCTGTGCAGATGTTACTGTAAAATATTTTTTATAGGAATCAGCCATAATTTCTGACCCTATAAAAACATCACTTTGAAGCTAGTTAACTGTTCGACTGTTGCCATTTATTGGGCTTACAGCCCATAAATACTGTTATGGAGAAATTGAACTGCACTGAAGCAGGCGACATGAACATACTGTACAGCTGTGTATGGAATAGCCACTACAAAATCAGAAGTTATTTTTGAAATGGTCCTTTAAAGCCTCTGCCTCCTCTTCCCGCTTTGCCTCCTTCCGCCATCCATTTACTCATCCAAATCTCATTAGGACATAATGGAAGATCAAATTGGTGCTGTCGCCACCTCTGTAATTGGTGGCTGGAAATAAATTCCACGGATGGGTTGATTGGCAGAAGATGCTGCAAACTCTCAGTCACACACACCTCACACTACTTCCTCTTCTCTTTTCATTACTTCCCTCTGTTCTGTTATAACCTTCTTTTTTTTTCTTTTTTTTTTGTCTTTTTCATCCAAATAAATAGAGACGTCAAGAGAAACACAAACGCAAAGATCAATGGATAAACTAAAATAAGAATTACATGATGACAGGTTCCCATCAGGGAAAAGCAAAGGAAAAAGTGATGACAGTAAAGTAAAGAGAAATTTGTCATGTTCGAGAGCTTGCATTTGCTTATGCTTGGAAGCATATTCAAACCTACGCCTGAGGGTGTGTTTTTATTTCGTAACGGGTGTGCGCTGGGCGGGTGGGTGGCTGTATAGTGGCATACGAGGCTTTAAACCTTCCACCAGCTGTGAATTGAGCCGAGGACAGAAACAAAAGCCGATATCCATAAATACAGTTTGAGCAGTAATGGGAAGGATGGAATCTTTCTTAGCCTCTAGTCGGTTGGTTTCATGCCTGCAAGAGCTGCATTTTACAGCCAGAAATCATCTGCAGTGATGCTGCAGTAAATTAAAAGGGGAGTAAACCGTCACGCGACCTCCTGGTATAATCAGGAGTGTAAACAAAAATCAATTTCACTTGCTCAAAATCATTGATTTATTTTTGCCGCTTAAACAAATCCACCAACTTGTTTCAGTTTGATGCTACTCACTGTAATGTTCACAATGAATTCACATCATAAAGATCTTTATCATCTTGGAAAGTTTGTTAAAGGTTGGTAAACACCATTCTGCACTCATAAAAACCAGTACTTTGGTTTAGTATGCGTTACACTCCAGAGGCCCTTTGTCGTGGCTGCCGTCCCATTTGTTGCCTGGCACCATACAACCTTTAAACATTGTATTAGACAGAGCTGGAAACCCTATGAGGTGTTAGTGAATTTAATAGCATAAGTAGAGGCCTTGAAACACGTGAGTGGGAGGTAAGAAAGGTCATCGGGCTGCAGCGTGTGTGCGTGCACGTGCGTGTACATGTTACGGCCTGGCACTGTGATGAGATTACCGGTCATGGGAAATGTTCTGCATGTGGAGAGGTGTGCATTGTCAGGAACCCGACTAAAGCTTTGGGTATCATCTGTGGTTCAAATAACTCTTCGCTCAGGTGATCTCTCGCTACCCTTGTAGCACGGCCGCGTAGACGGTATGTCAGTCTGTTAGTCGGCTGGTCTGCCACTTTGGTCCAGAATGAAATATCTCAACAACTATCAGGGATCACCATGAAGTTTTGTACATACATTTATGGTCAGCAGAGGCCTGACGACTTTGGTGATCTTCTGTTGGATCATCACAACATCTAGTAAAGACATTCATCTTCCTCAAGGTGACTTTTAAGCCCCCATTCACCTGCTACTACTCAACTCTATTTCGTTGAAGTACCAGGTACTACAAGGTCGTTTTCCACCGCAGATAGTACCCCATCAATTCAACGCAAGGAACTACCGTGACGTTATCTTCAACACAACACACACACGGGACCTTTTGTCAACATCCACACAGAAACGCCTTCACCTCCTTACTTGACTGTGGCTTGGTTTCGCTGGTTGCCAATTGTCAAGCAGTTTACAGAATAAAAACATTTCAACCGCTGTAGTCGCTTGGTTCGTTAACAATCGCAGGCTTTGCAGAAAGTCCTGTGTTTTGCACGGTGATGCAGTGATTGTGAGGATTCTGTCTGACAGTCGGTGATCTGCAGTATTTTCATGTCACCGTTTAGTGTTGCTTGGACTCATGATGATTTTCCCAATGGAAAAAAAAAAAAAAAAAAAACTAAGTACAGTCAAGCAGAGATAGAGCTGCGATGTCCAACCTTTGTTACCCCATCACATCTGCTCTCACTCTATCCTTGTATTTACTGATCATGTGGATCAGAGGAGACAAATTAATTCATTACAATAACACAAATTTAATTTTAGATGTAAAGCAGTAAAATGACAGAACTACAGTCATGCTCAATTTCTTATGTAATGAAGTTCTCCAGAAACAAGTGGTTGATGTGAAGATGTTCAGATCGTTGGGAAATTGGAGACATAAATCAGCAGTTGTTAAATTCAGAGCGTCTAACAAAGTTCGGTGTTTAACAAGTGTGTTCAGTACAGCTCCCATAAGGCTTTATGCCAATGACTGCACAAGCAGCGGGATGGCAGACCCAACATGCTACTGATATCTGCCTGTACCTAACCTGGTGTTGGTTACAGATAGGATGGGTGTCTGGTTACAGCTCTTCTTACTCTCATTACACTGATGGACTGTAACTCTATCACACACACACACACACACACACACGCTGGCAATTAATTGACACATGAGTTACGGCCCATGTAAACCCCAGAGAGTGTTGTCAGAAAATAGACTAATGGAGGGTTCAACACAACACAATGAATTAGGATCACGTACATACTATATATACAAGGCTTCCAGATCAATTCTCCCACCACACACACACACACACACACACACACACACACACACACACACACACACACACACACACACACACACACACACACACACACACACACACACACACACACACACACACACACACACACACACACACACATATATGCTCTCTCGTAATAGTGTTAATAATGAACATAAATTGAATGATGACTCATTAGTGGTTTCTCATCTTATCCTCTTACAGTACCACCTGCAGCCATATTATCCATCTGTGTGTGTGTGTGTGTGTGTGTGTGTGTGTGTGTGTGTGTGTGTGTGTGTGCGTGCGTGCGTGCGTGCGTGTGTGTGTGTGTGTGCGCGTGTGTGTGTGTGCGTGCGTGTGTCTCTGTGTGCGCACTGTATGTGTGGGTGCTAAGTTAAGTGTATACACAAGTGTGTGCATGATCCTGAGAAATAGGACAAACACCCAATATTACACCATGCTTTGCTATTACTTATGAGGAATGTATGTATTCTCGCATGGCCTCTTCGTTTTGTTGTGGTTTCAGCAGTTAGGCGACAGAGAAATAAAGTAAGAGAGGGATTCCTGTGTGTGTGGAAGATGGCCACAGGCACAGAAATATTGTTTAATTCATGCCTGTGTGTGTGTGTGTGTGTGTGTGTGTGTGTGTGTGTGTGTGTGTGTGTGTGTGTGTGTGTGTGTGTGTGTGTGTGTGTGTGTGTGTGTGTGTGTGTGTGTGTGTGTGTGTGTGTTGGCAGTGATGGCTCCCTCAAAGCACATTCCACAGCAGACCACAAAATCCCTCCTTGTCCTTTCTCGAGCCTTCCTCACTCTTTCTTTGTGTGTATTCTGTCTTATCTCTCCATCCTTCTCTCTCACCTTATATACCTCTCAACTCTCAAAATCTTTCTTCTCTCCCTTCTTGGTTCTTCTCTTTTTTTGTTTTTTTCTGTCTTTTTCTGTTTTCCATCTTGACTAAAATGCTGAAATTTGTCTCTGTGGGTTTGAACTCTTCCTCGGCTGAGTGGCTTACAGTTTCTTTCTGCAGACTGCTGTACGGAGTAGAAATCACTCTGTGTTTGGTTACAGGGGGGCTGATATTAAACAAATAACAACAATACGATAAGAAAGATATGTGTTAAATGGTGTTGACTTACCCCGCCCACTGACCTCTCACCAGCCTGAATCACTCTTCTTAATCTGCTGCCACAGCTGTCGACTCGCTGTAAAATTCAGACATTTTAGCAGCTAAAATGTGGCTTCCTCTTCAGGTAATCACTCATTTTTGCCTAACAGGGCTGCAGTGTAGCTTCTTTTTTTTAATTATTATTATTTCTTACTACTGCTACTACTGCTATCTGTTCTACTAAGATACCTCTGTGCAGACACCACCAGGGGAGTGTGTTATTGTCTCACACCGTATGGCTGTTTTAAATGGCAATTTGAAGCACCGCTGGCTCTATAATTAGCTGTGAGCTCCCACAGGAGAGGAAAAAAAGTGGCTTATCGTCTCTCCTTTGTAATTACAGATCTGAGTAGGGTGACAGACACACACACACACACACACACACACACACACACACACACACACACACACACACACACACACACACACACACACACACACGACTGCAGACAGATGCACAGACATAGGAAAGGCGTGTGTGTATCAGCTCTATCAGCTCTTACATGCACATTTGTAGTTATTTACCACCTGTGCTACTACATTAAAGCTCCTTTAAGGCTGACTGCACTGTCTCTTTGCTAAAGGAAGTGACTTTTACTTTTCGTGTCAACAGCTGCAACAAATATGCAAAAGTGGAGATAAATGACGGCACAGCGGGAAAACAGACAGACCCAAAAATATGAGAGCTGCTCCTCGTTGCCAGAGCTCTCCCTGTGTGTCTCATCCCGACGCAGTCGCGAGGCTCTTACACAGCAGCAGATAGACATAAAGAGGAAGACAGAGTGCGTTAGAGGCTGAGATCATTAATCTGACTGTCCACTTCTCTCTCTTATCCCAAGACAAGGAAGCAGGGAAGGCGAGGAAAGAGGAAGTGCAGAAAACCGGAAGAAGAGAACAGTGGCATCATGCAGCAAGACTGAAATACCTCAAACGTAACATGAGACATCATGCATCATTCTGTTAATTAATGAGCCACTTTTCTTTAAATCCCTTCATGAATGTTGAGCTATCTTCAAGCGTTTAATCTACCGATTGGTCAACTTGTCACCATAATAGTCAAGTTTTATGTCAGTAACCACCCAATGCAGTAGATCTGTATTGAACTGCTGCTGCTGTTATTTAGCCTTTTATTACCAGACATAATTTCCCTTTGTGAATAGATAATGTCTGGACACACTCCACTGAGGATTGGTTCCAGTTGTTATATATTGATGGGCGTAGAGCTCGGGTTAAATTGGAAACTAGTGAAAACCAATCAGCACTGACCACCATACGATGCATGGTGTGCGCCGCAACTCACAGCTGGAAACAACAGAGACCCTTCCCCACATGACCATTGTGGAATCAAAAAATAAAATAAATAAATTGTTATTTTTCTTGCTCTGGCTTTAATTCCTCAATTTGTTTGCTACAATTTTTCGTATTACCTCATTTAGCGCTAACACCGCCACCGCTGAAACTACATTTTGAAACAAATGCTTGACTTCAATGCCATCACACTTAGCCACACCCACTGGTGTCTGATTGGTCTGCCCCTTAGAGTGGCTGAGCAAACCTTCATGCGAGCAGGATTTCCAGACTATAATCACAACAAAGACTGAAGCTGTGACCAATAGATGGACAGAGCCAAGGTAACTACTATTTAGCATCCTTAAACTACAACGTTCTATGTAAACTTGATTTGGTTGCTCAGACAAGTAAATTCCAGCCTTTTACACAGGCTGGTGACTCTTTCTATGTAATTGTGACATCCAGTAATGTTTCAGCCGTACCATGTAATACAGCAGGTGTGTAATATATAGCAGGTATCTTCCTGGAATGGGGAAATGCCCATAATACCTCAAGCAGTCGTGGAGTTTCCTGTAGAACTTGATGTTTAAAGAACCCCCTCCCAAAAAAAACAGAATATCACTGAACCTCTCCTGAATGATTCTGCCGGTGCTAACAAGTCACTGAAGTCTCATTAAGCCAGTTTTCACAGCGACAGCGCATGTGATCACTGGTGATCTGTGTGTCACTGCTGGTTTCTTACAGCTTTTATCTTTTCCAAGGCCAGCTGAAGTAAGTCTGATGATTCGTGTCCCCGGTTGCTCTGAATAAGTAGAGGGAGAAGAGGAGAAGGAGGAGAATGGGCGAGAGGCAAGACTGGGATGAAGGCTACCCATCAAAACTTAGTGTGAAAGCTACTTTGTCAGAGATAGATTAGTGAATGAAAAATCTCATTTGTTTTAGTACATAGTCCTTCGCATTTCCTATTATCTTGCCAGCACAAATTAATAATTCACGCCTCCTCTTCCCTTTTAATTGCTTTTTCTTAAAGTCCTGTCACCTCACAAACAAACCAGAATAAAACAGATATAAAGTTAAACAAAAATCATCAAATAGACACACACATACAGTTATTCTTTACACTCACCTGTATAGTTAGGTGTGGCTCTATGGGGATTCATATCTGTGTGTGATGATAGTAGCCCCAGAGTGTCTGTATGTATGTGTGTGTGTGTGTGTGTGTGTGTGTGTGTGTGTGTGTGTGTGTGTGTGTGTGTGTGTGTGTGTGTGTGTGTGTGTGTGTGTGTGTGTGTGTGTGTGTGTGTGTGTGTGTGTGTGTGTCGCTGTGATAAGCTTGTGCCCTTTGAAGCAAGGCTGTCCAAAATGTGTCACTCTCATCTCTCCCTCTCTCTGCATCCCATAATTAATCGCCGTGGCAACAGGCCAGAGGAGGAGAGCAAGGGGAAAGAAAGAGAGAGACATTTATCATCTGTGCAGTAGATGTTCGCCCTGTGACCGCACCGTGGCATTGTTTTCTTTATTTAGTTCATTCGGGCCAGCAGCTGATAATTTATATGCGCTCCTCCTTTTTATAATGAGTCGTCGCCTTCCCAAGGTGGGGCAGGCTCTTGTTTTCAAACACACACACACACACACACACACACACACACACACACACACACACACACACACACACACACACACACACACACACACACACACACACACACACACTAAAACACACATAAAAATGCACAGTCAACATTGAGGTCTTGACCGCTTTTTGTCAAAGTCAACACACACACACTGAAGGAGTGGCAGTGATGAAGTATCCTTTCTTCCTGGTGTTTGCTCCAGTCAACCTGATCCAATGGAACAGAATCACGTGTGTGTGTGTGTGTGTGTGTGTGTGTGTGTGTGTGTGTGTGTGTGTGTGTGTGTGTGTGTGTGTGTGTGTGTGTGTGTGTGTGTGTGTGTGTGTGTGTGTGTGTTTGTGTTATGCGTAGCATCTATTGGAAATTTATCCTTGAAATTCTTTCCCTTTACTTTTAAATCCGTGCTCCTCTGTTTACCTTGAAGACCGTGGTACGGTGGTCCTGGAGGCCCACACCTCTCTGCTCTTGACAAATTGATCTAGTTTAGCAGTAGTTTCACTACTCACTGCAGGGCAAAGCACACACACGTACACACACACGTACACACACACACACACACACGTACACACGCTCACACCTACACACCCTGCTAGGCTGCGCTATACACAGTGTGTTCTGCTTGGCTGCTCATGTGTGTCAGCTGAGCTTGTACATCAAGGGGGGGGGGGGGAGCAAAAGAGAGAGAGAGGGTGTGTGACAAGTTGAAGAGAGAGCAGGAGGAGAGAGGGACAGATGGATAGAGGGAGGCAGAGGGAAACAAAAGAGAAATGCAATTGTTTCCGAAGCTCTGAGGAGCAAGTGAGAGGAACGGTGGCGCCAAATCAGATACTGCGAGGGAAGTGAAATGCTGTGTAGATGCAAATACAGGCTCACAAACACACATCGCCGATAGAGCTGCAGAGATGAAGATTTGTCCTCACTTGTCCTCATCGCAGAGCTGTCAAGATAAAACTATTATGGTGGAAGTGTGAAAACAATAGCTCAGGGCCAGCAGTTATATTTGGGTGCAGGAATGCATCCTCTACCCCGATCGTTCTGTCTCCATCGAACTGAGCTCTTCGTTTCACCTTGAAATCCTCAGTGGCACATGCTACACAGGGCAACCCCAAACATGTAGAAAGACAGAGGAGTCACTCGCTTCTGCAGTGAATCTGTTCACCACAATTGCGTCCACACAACATGAAACCGCTTCCTCATCATCCTTTACCCTGTACTATACTCAGAAAGAGGATTGTTTTTTTTTTCGTTCGTAATTTTGGTTTTAATAAGATACCACCATCTAACAAGTAAATTCATCTGAGTTATTGCTGCATGAGGAATTAGTACTTTACAT
The DNA here is from genome assembly GCF_029030835.1 of Brachyistius frenatus. NCBI lineage: Eukaryota > Metazoa > Chordata > Actinopteri > Embiotocidae > Brachyistius > Brachyistius frenatus. The sequence goes on from NW_027210615.1 coordinate 4,861,811, forward strand.
GTATTGCAATTCAACTTCCTCAAAAACAGCATGAAGTTCCGTAGCCCATATGCAGGAATTCAGCCTTTGTATTGTTCCGTCATCAGAAGAGGAGAACGTTTGCTACGCTGTCCTGGAGAGTTGTCTGTTGACATGATTATTATTTTGTGACAGGATGTGACAGATTTTAAGGTTGTCTTACACAAGCAGTATCCTACTGTGATGTCACCCATTGGATTGTGAGCCACATTTCTTAAACTTCAAGTGACCATGTTTAGATGAGCTGGCTAGTAGCGAGCTGTGGATCTAACTCAGAACACAAGGACACTACATCCGCCCACTGATCCGGGAAATCTGACTGCGCAACAGGAATGTCAATCAAACCAGACACGCCCCAAAACATACCGCTTTTTGAGGCCTAATCGAACAAATGATGGAATTATTTTCAGAATGACCACAAGAGCACTTGTCATAAGATGTGGATTTAGCAGATAACACCAGAAGGACTTGTGGAATTTTTATTTTTTTAATTTTTTGTATATATTACATTATTTATTTATTATATTACATATTTATTTGGAGTCTAGCGGCTTATTTCAAGCTTTTTTCGAGAATTTGCACTTTCACAATTTCCATTTTTGTATAGTCTACGGTCTTACGTTGTACTTTTTTTCAAGTGCTGTTTAGTCTCACGTGTTAGATGTTCATTTTGCCATTTTTATTAGAGGAATATGACCGTGAACTCATGCTAATTACTTACATTATATGATTTTAAAAACAGATTTACTCACATGTAGACAGACACGCCTTGGACAGTCTACCTTACCCTCAATTCAATAGCTGATTCCACATTCAGACCAGCAGCCACACCGTAACACGGCGTTCTGCAGAAGTGCGTGGATGTCATTAGCGTCACATGGGCTTCAGCCTGCAGAATTTGCCTCGGGGAGGAACGGAGAGCTGCTGCTTTAGCGCACAGCCAGACCTAGATGTGTCAGAAGAGAGGAGCGAAGAGAAACCTCATAAAAACTAACCCTAACAAGTAATTTAATGCAATCTTCAACTGCCGACGGGCGAGGTGATTCCACGTTATTTTCATGGAAATAAGCTAATTTTAACATTGTAAGTGAATAAGTTGTCAGGTTTTTTTTTTACACCCAGTTGTGTGATCTGCATTATTCCACCTTGTTTCATAGTAAATTGTTACTGTATTAAAAGCTCTTTTATGGACCCCCACCAGCAGAACTGTTCTCGTTTTAAAAGAAATAAGACTGGATATCAAGCTAAATTACTTCCAGTGACAGTTGATGAGAGGAGGAGGGAGGGTAAGAAAATAGAGATAGATGGACAGAAAAGATGAGGGAGCTGAGAAAGGGATGAAAGAGATGGCGAGCAAGGGAGCAAAAGCAGCAAAGAGAATGAAGAACGAAGCAAGCGATTGTTCCAGGGACTTGTTACAGCTTGTGGTTATGATAGGAGCAGGCAGGGGAAGCAAGCTGTGTGTGTGTGTGTGTGTGTGTGTGTGTGTGTGTGTGTGTGTGTGTGTGTGTGTGTGTGTGTGTGTGTGTGTGTGTGTGTGTGTGTGTGTGTGTGTGTGTGTGTGTGTGTGTGTGTGTGTGTGTGTGTGTGTGTGTGTGTGTGTGTGTGTGTGTGTGTGTGTGTGTGTAAGAAGGCTTGGAAGAGCGGTGCAGAGGGGAAACTCAAGTCTATCACGCTTGTGAAAGATTAAAGAGGCCTTACAACCACAAACACACGTGACGATGGCGGCCCGGTCCGGCTGACAGCAGAAAAAGTACTGTTCCCTGTCTTGCTATCTGACAAGCAAGGCTACGGATGTGGCTCTGCTGAAGGGAGTTGTGTGCATGCGTGTGCTTATCTGTGCACTCCTGAATTGAATAGAAAGAGACCTCTTCTGTTAGTGTCTTCGGGTAATAAAGTGTCATTTTCTAGCACATATTCCCCATCTGGGATGTAAGTCAAAGGGATACTGTGACATTTTGACACTCGCAGTGGCCGTCACTTTCAATAAGAACTCCTAACAATGCTAATAGTGCTAATAAAGCATGCCAAGGGTTCAGGCAACAAAATTAAATCTGTATAATGCAAGCTGTTGTCAAGTTATACCTTTGAGAATTTTTAGTGCGAGAGTATCTAATTGCTCATGCTTCTTTTGCCGCACCAGTCAAATTCTGACAAGCAGAGCTGGTTGAAAGTGAAAATGCTTCTTTACTGCTCAAAACAAGTGCCACAGGAAGACGAACATGTCAGCTGCTCCAAATCAGGGCTAATTTTCCAACGTGTTGCATGATTCACTTTAATTAGAACCTGTTTTTTTTTCCATAACTTGGGTCTCAGTAGTTATACATTATAGCCAACGAGTCAGTTCAATTCATTTTGGTTTATATTGCACCAAATCATTACATTGTCTAGGTCATCTCAGAGTAGTTTATAAATAAGGTGGATGATAGAATGACATTATATTACGCTGTATTTCATCTTGTGTTGACTTATATGGATGATGGCAAGGTTGTTTGTCACTTTTCTGTGTTCTGACAGCAGATATAGAGCAGAATTTCTGAGGGCGCCAATGTTTTCTGTTTGTGAACGCTCTCGACTCCAGAGCTGGACATTCCCAGATGGCAACTTTCCCAATTCTCAGCTGCCTGAACACATGATAAGGTCAAGACCAAATCTGTAGCTCAGTGTGGACTTATTGTAGCTCTTTGTTCATTGTTGTATTACAATAACGTGGTTGAGATAATCTCACTAAGATGCTGTCTTGTTTACATCCTGTTTGGTTGTCAGAGTTTGACTGAATCATAAAATCTCCACATCAGAGGTGAAGTGCTTTCATCTGTGAACCTTAACTTATAAAGGTCTTAATTAGGTAAACTTTATTTTGTAGATTCAATAAACTTGTATCACACACAAATTCCTCTTTGGCATGGCTGGTAGAGACAAAGAGGTGATGAAAATATAACTCATTCAAACAGTAAAAGTAAAAAAAAAAAGTCATAAAGGCTTTTTGAAAATATTTTATGTTTCTGCCAAATGTGATTTATACAGGGCATCAATGGCTGAGAGGATGAAAGACATTTAAGAGGTTTTCCATCTGGCAGGTGGTATGTTATAGTGATGGCCTGATGGCAGAGGCAGACCTGCAATAATGATGGTTGCTTTCCTCTTTATTGATCGGATGTAATGGTGTTTTGGCTGATCCACTTTTCAAATCAAATGAGTTTTACTGGTGGAGAAGACAAAGAAAAGGACAGAACCTGAACACAAATTGAACACTCCACAAAAATGTAAGTAAATGACATGAAATCTAGAAATTCCAGGAAGTCTGATCAACCTCAAAGCATTTTTACCCGATCACAACTGATCAAACTGTATTCCGGTTGTTCCAGGCACAGTGCAAACTCTGCACAGATTTAGCATTATTCGGGCATTTGCATTTGATTGCAAGTATAAGTCTCATAGATATTCGTAAGAAATAATATTTATAAAAAGTCTATCTAACCGAAACAGGGAGATAACAGTGCAATAGTGTGCATTCACCTGACCACACTGTTGTTCACTTTTAACCAGGTCCAACTAATGATAGCTGTTAGCAAAACAGCTTTATAGTGGCACACTGTCACCAACCAGCTGTCTGGCCGTCACTCTTTGTGTGTCTTTGTATGTGTGTGTGTGAGTGTATGCGCATATGTGTGTGTCACCTGGGGCCAGCCTCCTGTTGTGAGAGCAGCGGTGCGACAAAAGAACGATGATTAATTTCACTCCAAGTAACCTGTCTCGCTGATGTGGCCTTACCAATCTGTGTGTGTGAGAGAGAGAGAGAGAGAGAGACAGAGAAAGGTAGACTGTGTTGTCAGCAGGTGTGCTGTGATACTTTCGATGCCCTCCAGTCAGGGTCAGACACACACATTCACATACACATTGACTGAAATGACTACCTTATAAATCCCACCCCACCAACTCACACGGCCACCATTCACTCTCCCTCTCTTGGTCACATCCTCTTTTTGTTTTGAACATATATAATATTTATTCACACCCTTACATAAAAACTATTGGTATTCAATTTAAATTCCTTTTGGATGCAGATTCCTCCTATCAGAGATATTAGCACTCTCTCTCTGTGTGTGTGTGTGTGTGTGTGTGTGTGTGTGTGTGTGTGTGTGTGTGTGTGTGTGTGTGTGTGTGTGTGTGTGTGTGTGTGTGTGTGTGTGTGTGCGCGTGCGCAGACTATCCTCTCAACAGATGAGACCAAAATCAATTTCATTAGGGATCATGAATACAATGAGGAGCTGTTAACACACACTCATACACACACGGTCTGACACACACTCCACTGTAGATTTCATTAAGGAAATGCCTTTTTCCCCCTCCCTCTGTTCTCTGTTCCCTCCATCATCAAAGAGCGACTTGAACATTTAGGACACTGCTTCATTACTTGCCCTCACCGGACATTAGTGACATTGGTTTCGGTGAGAAATGCTAAATAGGTTAACAAGCTCCTATGGCCCCCTCGTTTTTTCTCGTTCCTCTCTGCATCCTTCCATCCCTCTCTTCCTCCTCCCTCCCTTTGTCCAGCCGGGTAATTAACTAGATGTTTAACAGCTGAGGTTGGACAGGGCACTGCTGTGTCTGGACACACAGACACATGCAGAGACACACACACAGCCGGAGAAAGAGGTCTGTGTCTGTGGGGGAAGCGAAAGGACAAGGGGAAGTCTTGAATCAGAGAAAGGTCGGATGGAAAGAGAAGTGAAGCAGGGCGAAGAAGAGATATGAGGAAGAGATGAAGTGATGGAGTGACTGTGGAAATATCTGGAAAGACGTTGGGTGAAGGGGGGAATCGTGAAGAAGAAGAAGGGAATGAGAAATTAAACGGCAACATGAATTCTGCATCCTGTGCCACTTTTTCCACAGGGAAACATTTAGATAAATAATAAATAAGAGTGAAGAAAGTCTTACAGAAATGAAAGATGGTTGTAAGAAAAATCAGCAGGACTAATTGATAGCATGTGATTGTGTTCCCTCAGTTCACCTGATCCAAAGGTGTGACCGGTGTTTGAACCCAGCGTGGTATTAATCACTGCAGCAATCCAGCCAAACCTCATTACTCCCCTTTGTTCACTTTTATTACCTTGTCCTCCTCTACTCACTCTGGACACACTCGCATGCACACACATTACGCATCCCTCTCTCTCTCTCTTTCTTCCACTCTACCTCCCATCTTCATCCCAAACCCACTCCGGCCGAGACATGTCAGGAAACAATAGCCAAGTTACCAGCTAATGGCTCGGTGGGATCAATGAAGTCACAGGCTTAATCTGCTTTTAAAAGTGAACAGTGGACCAGAAGCTTGCAACAACATGTGGACCCACTGCCCAACTGCTTCGGTTCACTCTTCCAGTTCTGTCAGCCACAGCAGCCGTTTGTTTTCTGTGAAAAAGTTGTAAAAACCCTCTTCACACTTCCTGCTCCTCACCGAACAGCAGACAGACACAGCTGGCAACTCGCTTGTAAACATAGCAGAGCATTTAGCAGGTAAAGAGCTGGATATTTCCCTCAGGGGCAGCTATAGACGAGGCAGTCAGGATACGGCCCTTTTTTTTTTTTTTTTTTTATCTTCTAAGTTGCACATCTCTAAACTTCTTTGAGACATCTGAGCCAGAGACATACAAAAATGTAAGCAAGTAGGAGTGCGAGTCATAGATGATTTGTATGGGTAACCTTGGCGACAGGATAGCATGGCAATAGGAAAAATCAGGAAAACCTTCATGTGTGAGCAACAGTGATGCGCTGTGATTGACTGCAACAGGATTCCACCCGCCTTTCCAAAGAATTTTCTGCTTGGCAGTCACTTCCGGCCGTCAGCTGGTACAGTAGCGTGCACCCTTTGGGAACGTCCTCACTATAATAATGATTCCTTAGCCCAAAAACACAAAGGGACCTTAAGGGGCAATTTAAATGATGTCTGTTTAGACCAACGGTGGAAGTAGCCTAACATTGTTATGAGGCACCTGATTTGAGAGAAACTTGCAGGCGGGAAAATCTGATTGGATGATGTTTTTTCCATTAAAAAAGTTAAATAACGTGGTCAGCATTTCTTCAAGTTTAAGTTATGTTTAACTGCTGGATGTTAACTTTGACCACTTGATGTCTCCTACTGACAGTCCCTTCTCATTGTATGTGCCATGTAGGCCTCATGTATCCACATCACAATTCTCTAAGTTCTCTATTGGACCAGGATTGGTTTCTAAACTAATTATGTCACAAATCTTGCTCGCAGATCTACGCCCTAAATTTGAGTTATGCTTAAAGAAACTTTCCACTTCCAGTATAAATAATTTGAAAACATTCTTCTAGTGGCATTGAACACACAAAAGGCCAAACATGTTGTCTTTTCTGTCAATTGTTTTGGCTTTTAGTGTTTGTCCTTAAGTATTTTTGTCGACACCTGTGGACTCAAGTGTTTGTGTATGTGTGTCTGTGTGTCAGGGTTACAATGTCCTTGGTAATATCAAGATTGGTTTGGTAATGAGTCTCATCCCAGGAGGGTAAGGGAGACAGAGAGGTCTGAGAGCAGGGGACACGCAGGATGGCAGAGAAGGAGAAAAAGAGGGGACGTAAGCCCAAAGTCGGAGCGTGGGCCGCAAGCTCATCAGGGAAAGTCACCTTTAACTTTCATCTTGATCCCAACTTTCTTTACGGCGTCACATCTGTGGAGTTGTGTAACCCAAAGTAGCCTAAAGAGGCCGTCCTTCATCTGAAAGGTCGAAGACATCCTGCATGTCTTAATGCGCTGTCCGTAACTAAGACACGCAACCTGTTCCTGCTTCTTCAATGTACATCACCTCAGAAAAGAGCATTAACCACATGCCTGGAATGTAAATGGAGAACCGAGGTGTTACACACAGTAAAGCGTTTCTGCTCTGCACGACACCTCATCTTCTCATGAAGTGCCTGAATTGATATGTCGTTTTATTCTTCTTTTTTTGTGTTTTAAAACTAATTGATTGGTGGATAATTAGAATGCAAATAGCAGCAATTAATGTTCAGTGCACTCATCAGAGTGGCACTGCTGAGCAAGATAAAAATACGTATGATTGTCTCGCTCAACTAAACTAATCAGTAAAAAAAAAAAAAAAGCAGTCTGTTTTAATGAGTCATAAGCTGTCAGTAACATCAAAGCAGTAAGCTTTATAGTTTTTTTTTTGGTCTAATAATCAGCCTGTGAGTGGTTATAAAAGCATATTTAATAAGCGGCTTTTAAAACAGGTAGACACTATTTATGGAGCGGAGTTGCTTTCATCTCATAGCCCCCGCTTTCTGTTAATAAGTTCCAGGAAGCGAGAAACTTGACAAAATGGAAACATTAAAAAGTTCCAGATGCCCCGAGTGTCGCCCTTCTTTTCACTTTTATGGCTTTGAGTTAATCGAGTACAGACTACACAGAGAATAAGTAGTATAATTTATGAACCCTGTTCCTTAAGGTATTTCAGCTAAACAGTTGACATTTATGTGAAACTCCTGTAATATAATGCTGTATTTTATTTAACCTAAATAAACTAATCTAACAAAGTGTTCCCATTTTAGATTGCAACATTTTGGTGTAGATACAAAGGAAAGAAAATGAAAAAGGTAGATTATTGTGGGCTTTGTCAAAGTTTCTCACCTTTATGAGCTGTCGCTTCCGCAGTGAGGAGTCTGTTTACACGCAGTAACTTCCAGAGTGCAGAGGTCGCAGGAGGAGAGCAGAAACCTGCAGGCTAGTAGACGAGATGAGAATCTACAGTCACCTGCTTCAGTCTGTCGTCCCTCTGTGCCAGCTGACCTGAATCCCACTCCAACTGCCCTCTGCCCCGAGCTGTAGGGCAGAGCACGCTCCCTGCTCTTATTCCCCCCCTCGTTCCGCCACAGTCCTTCACTCATCACAAGTGATACGGCAGCCGAGGGCATGTGGCAGTTGTAGAGTGGTCAAATAAAGTGCTTTGTCTCTGTGTGTGTGTGTGTGTGTGTGTGTGTGTGTGTGTGTGTGTGTGTGTGTGTGTGTGTGTGTGTGTGTGTGTGTGTGTGCATGAGAGAGAACGTGTAAGTATGAGCTGGCCTGTACTGTTGTAGAAAGACAGAGAGAGAGAGAAATCATCAGAGTCACAAAAACAAAGGGACAGAAGGTCGCACTCACTTGACGTCAATTAAAGTTTCAGTGTGCTTGTGTCTTCATGTGGGAGCAGCACAGATGACTGCTAAAACAAATGACCTTTGGAAATGAACAACTGGGATACACCACACACACACAAACAGGAAAAAACAAACAAACAAACACACACTTTTGAAAGTCAGGAAAAGAAATGTGCAACTTTTCTGCCACAGTCACATCAGATCAGGGTTTAGGTTAACCTACCCCATACTGCAGTGAACTTTTCTCACATTTCACCCTTTACAGTGTAGTTTTATGTTCTTAGTGTCCCACTGAGTAAGTCCTCAAAGCTGATTTGCCAAAGCGCTTGACTTTTAACCAAAGCTGCTTCCTCCTCTTAAGCAACAAAAGCACACACAGTGATGGCAGCCTGTCTGTTAATGAACCTTCTGTTCAGAGAAAGATTAAGGAAACTCTGGTAGTGATTTGGCAGAAAATAACCGCAAAGACTGTTGAGACCAAGGAGGAAAAAAAAAAAAAAAAAAAAACAGATGACAGAGCAAGTCGTGAAAAATAAGTTTTAGTGAACTAAACTCGTCAAGTGATGGATGAGCAGATGGAGGTCAGGAAATAGGAACGAGGAAGATCCAGTTGAAGAAGTACAGAGAAAAGGGAACAAATATTTACTTGCTGCTACAGCAGGAGTGACCCTCTCATAACTCTAATTTTGCCAGTAGACTTAACACTGGCAAGCACCAACCAAAGAACCATCATTTAGTTGTGTGCTGTTGTTACAACCCTCTATAGAACAAACACCAGAACAAACCAGTATAATATTGAGTTTTAGCAGAAATATAGAACCACATGAAAATACTAACTGATGTATTCTGTCGCTTCAATAGCTGTTTTTCAGCTGATGGCAACATTTCATGTAAACGTCTAAAGTGTAGATGAAAACAGAAGTTGGCTGCTTGTATTCGAGACAATTTCAGAGGAAAGATGGAATGAGTGTTAAATTCAGCAAAAAAAAATATTTATGGTCCTTCAGACTAAGCTGTGTTTGTTAGTGATTAATTGAGGACGAGAAGACATAAATGTATGGGAGTAATAATAAATAGTATACACTGGGATAATAGTGGGTAGTGAGGAGCCCAAAAAAATGGTGAAATGTAGTAAAAAGTCAAGCAAGCCAAAATGTAACTCAGCACATCAATAAGTAACAATATGAGTTAAATAATTCAGATGCAGTGAGGTTGTTCCAGGGTTTGTGTAACATCAGTGGGGGAAACGGAGAGGATCTAGCTCACCTAACTGAAAAGCACATGAGCTTCATCTTCCATATGCTGTGCTGCGTGTACTGCCGTAGCATGTTAGCCAACAAGCTAACACTAAAACACTGTACAGACAGCTTCTTTCATCACCTTCATCTTCAAGTGCATTCCTCTTATCTTTGGCCACAATTGAAATATAATATTGTTTTCTTTGGGACTGTTAACATGGTTTTATTATGTTGTTTAAATGAAAACGGTGAGCTCCAGAGGAATCGCTTCGGTCATGTTTTTCCCAGCTTGCTTCTTCTTTTCTTATTCACACAATTGTAAAACAGTAATTTACGAACACATCGTAATAATGGCTTTGCTGTTTTTCCTCTGTCCTCCTCCAGATCCTGGTGAACTCCATTACCCAGCCTGCCTTGTTGTACGAGAATGTGGTGGTGAGCGACGGGAGCCCCCTCCTGAGAGATCTGCTCTTCAGCCCGGATCACCAGTACTTATACGCCCTCACAAATAAACAGGTAGGAGAAGCAGACCTACGAGCACTTCAAAGCACAGAGATCTCCAGCTGGGCAGTTAGCGGTGCAGCGAGTACACTAGAGAGGAAGTGAGGACTAAATATCAATAGCCTGTAGAGTTTAGTGACGGATCCAGTGATCCGTGAAAGCCTATGGCATACCAATGCATCCACACGTATGTTTACATGTTTATGCATGTTTGCAGAAACATACACACACTACTTCCACCCTCAGGAGCTTTCGTACACAGTCACACACACTTTCATCGATGCCATGCGTACTGAGTGCTCATAAACACACACGCACGCACGCACGCACGCACACACGCACACACACACACACACACACACACACGCCTCTTTAATACAAACACAAGAGTAAAGGTCTGAAAGAGAGAGAGGAGGAAAGTGAACACGATGGAGGAGAACCATAAAAAGAGTTGATGAGGAAAGATGTACTAAAAAGATACACTGGGGGAGCAGGCAATCAAGCTAATTACTTACATGTAGCAAATGAAGACATTCACAATCTATGCAGTATTGTATGCACACACACACACACACACACACACACACACACACACACACACACACACACACACACACACACACACACACACACACACACACACACACACACACACAAGTTTAAATATGCCTTATAGGATATATCACTATCCTACCTTACCACCACGGACACAGAATACATCCAACCTTTTCATATTAGTTTCGTCCTTTAAATAATAATCTTTAAAATAATAATGTTTTTCAATCAAACCATCGTCTTAAAAACATTAACAACAAAGGAAAAGAGTAGTTTGGTAAAAAAAAAAAAAATGTTTTACTATAATCTTTGATGCTCAGCGGTATTATATTTGTCACTTTAAATTCCTCAGTCTCAGTGGCTTCTCATTTCACATACTGACGTCACCTGTAGAGCGGTGCAGCACGTACGATGACATCCTGAAGTTCTGGCATCTACGTGTTGTTTTCGGTGAATGACTTCATTCACGAGAGTTTCATACTCCAGTCACCACTTTCCCTCTTCTCCGTACTTCACCTGCACGACTCTCTTATCTCATAACAGTTAACGACCTCAGTGTGATAACCTTCGATGAGACTTCCCCACTATACGTAGACAGTAACTGCCAGGTAAGTGCTTTGTAATTTACCAGCGATTAGACTTCATTGACTTCCGTGTGTCTGAATGAGCACGGAGAGGAAGCGGAGTGAAAATGATACAAATGGACAGCGTCGTTGTTGATGTGACAGGAGGAAGAAGGCCCTTCGATCACGGATAGCGGTCCAGGAAGCTGAAATGTACTCTAGGAGGAAATACTGAAATAGATAGGGAGTCACACACACCCGCACAGAGACGCACATGCTGACTTTGGAACTACGCACACAATAATGTATGCATGCAAAGAGAGGAAAAAAAGTTGATTCATGCTACAATTTTCATTTTTAAAATGATCTAATGTTACAAAGAAATATCAGTTGCACTATTAACACGATTAAAGGTTAAAGAATATGTGAGCTCTTACATTCTCAACACGCAAACAAAAACTGTAACGATTAGTGAATTCATGAATTTATCGATTAGTTGATCGACAGAAAATTCATTCACACTATTTTAATGATTGAAATTAATGATTAGAAAATGATATCAGTCTCTGATTCCAGATGATCTAGAATATTTTTTTTATTTTCCCCCCAGTCTTTTAAAATAATAAACTGAGTATCTTTGGTTATGTGCTATCAGTCGGGGAAAAACAAGACCTTTTAGTGTGCGTTGTGGGCTTCGGGTATTACTGGTCAACACTTTTCACCAACCTTTGACATTTTAAAAACCCCAAAAACACTAATTGTTATCTGCAGCCCTACAGCAAACTGTAAAAGCCTGAACTAATAGATCATTACAAAATTGTATAGCAAAACAGCTTTACTTTGGAAAAATCTTAAGAATAACATTGCAAAAGGACATAATCTGTCAACAGAGACTACGATTTACGTGATGATATCTATTAGAATGATAACACCAGTGAAAGGCATGTCCAACAACGATCTGTGTTTTAGCTTGCAGTGCTCAGCAGGACGAAGAGAGGCCATGCTGGGAGATTTTCCCTTTTAATTCCCATCATCGACATTAAAGGCCACCAAAAAGTCTGTTTCAATTATTAAAGCCAGTGTTTTATTTTTTATGAGCACTGATATGTCCACTACATTTCTGTGCCATGTTAGTGCAGTGACAATACGCAGGTCCTGCTGCCAGGAGAGAAGCCTCGTAGAACAACCACAACGTTTGACATGATCCGAGGTGATGCTGTTAGGTTTCACGAATGCAGCCCTTTATAGAAGTGCAGACAAGCACATCAGGGACTCTTTTTGCCGCACCTCAAAGAGGAACTGCCGATTGAAACCTGGATTAAGAATATGATCATGTATCCAGGCTGAGGTAAAATTATAAAGATGTATCTCAACCTATTGTCAAATATTACTCTGGAGCCAGCAGGCAACTAGCCTAGCTTAGCATACACTGTGGGGCTAAATAGGACAAGCTGACCTAAACGAATGTTATTATAAGACAGAATTTTAAATTTAGGCTACATGTTTTTACTTAGTTTTTAAACCTGCACAGAAACACAAATGTAAAAACAACACGTTGCAGTTTTACGGAGAGTTACAGGCTGGAAGCCCATACCCTGTATGACAGCTCTGTACCGTTGAATGGAAAACAGTGTGAAGCGCTTTGAGTCAAATAAAGCGCTGTATAAGTGAAAAACACGAATCATTCACTTTTCGTCGGTGTGGCCTCCCAGGGCCAATGCTTACTGCTGGGCTAACCCCGCCTCGATCTGGACAGCAACCACAGACGTGTGTCTCAAACTGAGTGATTGGTCCTCTGAAAGCCACGAGATTGTGTGACCCAGTTACTTCAGCCAAACTGCAACGTGAAACAATGTTTGTTTTATATTTGCTTTGATTTCTTAATCTAGCTCATTTGTAAAATGGAGACAAAATACAAATTGGGTGGGTGAAAACACACACAATTAAGAAAACTTCATTGGCATCCTGTGCTCCTCTTACAATTTCCATCTTGTCTTGCTTGTTACCTGAAGTTTTAGCAGGATGAGGCTCATTAGCTATTTTCTATTATAAATCCCGATTATCCAACCTCACTTTGCCTTGTGTTGAGTAGGATAATAAACATTGACAGAGACAAAGTGGTCAGCAGGTTTTTCTCCATAATGGAGAGGAAGATGAAGAGTAAGAAGAAGGCTGTGATGTTCAAAGTTTGTTAACCTGTTGGTATTAGTTTGTTATATAGTGGAAACATGTAAACTACACTGAAGTACAGCAAGTAGAGCAGGGAATACAACCTGTGACTGAATAATCCAGAATTAGTTTTAAATAACTTGAATTACATCTTGTAGTGATGTGGACCTTTGGTCTAAAGGTGAACGTGTTATTTTATGTTCATGTTAAGATGTGGTACTGAGACTGTGCAGCCGAAACAGTTCAACAGTTGAATGTGATTGGCAAACATTTTGTATTTTTTTTTTTATTATTATTATTTGTTTTGTTTGTTCTTAAAAACAAAACTTGTTCCAAGACAAATTGGCTCCACTTTTTGTTTTCATAGACATAAAGTTGCTTGGCAATTTGTATTTACAGAAAGGATCAAATAAAAACAGAGGTTCCATCCCCAGGTAATTATCTCAAAAAGCCTTTAAAGGAACAGCAATCAAAAGATGCCTGTGTTGTGCAAAAATTAGCAGCGCCAACGAGGACAGAAAATGTCCCTTTCTTTGTAGACTGCAGCAATTGACATAAGCAGTTCCTTGAAAATGCCAGACTTGTCCCCAAGTACATACAAAAAAACAGAGCTATTGAAGAGTCCCTGATTACCTTAACCAGAGGGATGAATGAAAAATTCACACCAGGCAGAGATTCTAGAAAAATCTATTAAAAAGTGCCAGTGACGCACCAGCCTGCCTATGTAGACTCCAACGGTCACAAGGAGCTCCTGGAAAATTCAGGACTTGTCCAAAGTACAGGAAGAAAAATGATTATGGAGCCCTACCTGAGTACCTGCAGTTGAGGCATGAAGAAAAATGAAGGGCTCAGGAGGAGTATGAGGAATTTTTGAAAAAACAGAATGAGAAGGAGGCCATGAAGCAGCTGTCCTAAAAGAAATGACAAGACATCCTAGAGTAGAGCATCTGGAGAAGCTATGGGATTCTCTGAACCGCCAGTATCCGAGCCTGCCATTCATTATACGCAGTTATTCTCAGTAAGCCCACAAGAAGAGGTTTGAAGAAGAGATGACGCAGCTGGAGAAAGATATCTCCTTTGATAGAACCAAAAATATATACATAGCCATTGACTCAGACAATGAAGTGAAAAAGCCGTCCGTAACACATAAGCAGGAGGAGAAAGAGGCACCGATTAAACGTAACAAACCACAGCCAGCTCCAAAGAAGCAGAGTAGAGTGCAAGGTGGCCTACCGCAGCTGATTCCCCTCACACCCATACCCACAAACAAACACCGGCTTACTCCATCCCCATCAATTTCAGTGGCTCCAAAGAAGCCTAGTGGAGGACTACAATGCCCATCCAAGCGGCTCGGTCCCCCAGCCACTTTCACCAACTTCCAGAAAGAGACTCCACACCCAAAACTTCCCACAGTCAAATACTAGTTAATCCTCACCTCCCTCTGCTGACATGGAGGAATCCTGCTGCTATTCTAAGGATATGGTAGTGAGACCTCTTCCCAGAAAAGATAGATAGATGGATACATAGATAGATACTTTATTTATCCCTGCAGGGAAATGCAAATGTCGAGCAGCGCACATTTAAAAAATCTGGATCATAAGACAGAAAAATATATTAAACAACCCATGAAGAGTCGGTTGCGAGCCAAAACCAGGGCCAAGAACAAAATAAAAATCAACCCATCAACAAATAGATAGATGAAAATAGATAAATTAATAGATAACAACATAAAAAGTGCACTACATCTGCTGGCGCTCTGGCTTCCCCCCCCCATCCACAGATTAAGTAAGATGAAATAGAATTTTGAAAAATGTAAATAAAATGACTAATTTGTATTGTTTTCTTTTTCAATCTTTTTTAATTATTTTTGCAAATATTCAACAATATTCATATATTGTGTAAATCATTAAATGTTAGAGCAACTGGTAGATGGATTATTTTACATTTAGATGAAGGCTGGCTGTTTCTAGTCTTCTCTAACTTGAGGGGAAAATGGCAAATACGTGTATATTCTAAAATTGTCTTCTGTCTAATTTTAACAGTTTCCTGCAGCAATTGGTTAGTACATTTATGTCATGGGCACTCCTATGTGAGCTCATTTTTGCCTCAGACCGGTGCTGTGATGAAAATGTTTGTTTCAAAAGGCATCCTGCCTATGTAATTTTGTTTCTGTGAAAGTCAGAATAAGACTAATTGACAGAGCAGACGAGATGGAATGACCATCTCTTCTGAGAGCAGATATCGACCTTTCAGTTCCAGGACTTCAACATTGTCCAGAATCACAGCCCAGCCAGGGAGTGAAGCAGAAAGAGAGTGGGAGGGAGGGGAGAGCTGAGAAGGTGGGAAAATATAATTGGTTCTCAGGATATACTCTGTTCCTTCCTCAAACTCTCCCAGCCTCACATTTGCAGTATCCTTTGGGGTCCACACATCTGTCTCTCTCAGATGGAGAGAGTTTTTGGAGTAACTGCTCTCCCAGTAGTGGCTTCAGACACTATAGAATAGAATAGAATAAGGAGCTCCTCCCATTGTTTAATGAGAACTTGTGTTCCAGACAGTAAAGGACTGAGCGGGGCCTTCCTGGCCTGCTGATAGAAGTTTTTTGTTTTTTTTTTACATTCAAGGATTTAGTCAAGCGAGACACGAGAAGTTTAACCCTGTCTGACGAGTTGTTTCGAGGCTGCCGGAACAAATGCAGTTTGTAACTACAACGTTGCCTTCAGTCTTTTATATACACGTGTAACTCATTAGAATGTTTTAACATTAAATTAAAACAAAATGCAATTATATAGAGCTTTTCTTCGTTAAAGAAACAAGTAATTTACCACCTGAGCCAACAGCTCACTGCCCCAAACAAAACACAGTCAAAACAAACTTGCTGATCTTTAGATTTGCATAAGACAATATTGTTTCAGTTATAGGTCTATTATATACTGCTTAACCTGTACATTTTGGTTGGGGGTTAGGGTTTTAGTTGATCTAACAAGTCATTGTTATACTTCAATCACACATTGAATGTCAAATTTTGCAACAAACAACATTTATTGATTTTTTTTTTTTTTTTTTTTGCCTACAGAGGGCAACGGGACACACTTTAAACACAACACTGACATTATCACCTTATAATCAACTCATCAAGTGGTTTCAGTGAGCATGTTAGCAGGCAGTTGCAAATTTAGACAGCCAGCAGGCAGAGAGCCGGATTCACACATACAGAGATCAAATAGTGTTATTTTTGGCAACATGGTAAATAAGAGTTAACATTTACTTTCAAAGCATGTAATACAGAAGTTATTGCACTGGAGCAGGGCGATAGAGGCCACGTTTCGGCTCCATTTTGGCACATCGCAGTTTTTGACAAGCTTGTGCTTATTCTCCCAAAAATAAGTGTATCGATGCTGACAGCATTTAACAATCATTTCTGCAAAATTATAAATTATAACTAAGAAGATTAAAATTTAGTATTCAAATTCATTTTTAGTTTTAATTATTCCGAAATTTTATTTCAGATTGAGAATGTAAATGTTGTGTAAAGTATATTACATTTAATGAAATATAATTTCACATAACATAAGAATTTGGCCACCTGTGCACTACAGGATACCGTGTCAGTGCCACGTTTGCCTCGCCACAGCGTGAAAAGCACACACATGTATGATCACGTTGTTTTCATTCCCAGCAGTACAAAGAGTATTTGATAGTAACTCCTATTAAAGTCTGCATAGAGAAGATAGAGGGTGGTTGGATGTGGACAGGACTTTCACCCATGATATTGATGTATGAGTTATTGAGAACGCAAAAGTCAACATAGATTTCTTTTAAGAAACGTAAGCAAGTTACTTACATAATGTAACATTAATAATTATCGTAACGTACTTTGAGCAACTTACATGACGTACTTCATGTTACTTATGTAGAATTCCTTATTTTAACCCAAACCAAATCTTTCTAACTCTAACCAAATGATTTTGGTGTCTGAACCTGAGGCATCATACTTTTCTGGTTTCGGCAAAACGTCACACTGACGCTGCATCCTCGAGTGGACAGGTGGGTGTATTGCACACTTTGCCATGATACAGGCTTTCCTCCTCCTACACAGCTACCTGCTAACACTGACAGACTGCTGGGTAAGTGCCCGGTGTAAAGAGGGCTTATCAGAGCATTTTTTTTTTTTTTTGCTTGTCTGAACCAAATAACAAAATTCAAGACCGTAACATCAACACCATGTCCTCCGAAGGAAGCGATGCGCCTCTCTTCTGAGAACCCTGCAGTCATCCCATTGGCACCGTGACTCTTCTCCCTCTGCAGTATGAAAGCTTGTCATATACATACTCTTTTTGATGATCACTTTCAGAAATGAGGTGTGCCTTCGTCCTGTTTGTCCTCTTCTTCTTCACTCCTCCTCTTCATCCCTCCATTCCCCTTCCCTTGTTGAATAATATAAATGCCAAGTGATGAGAGCTCAAACATCAAAAAGCCCATTTCACAGCTTGACAGAACAATTTACCTTTTCCCATATTCCCTCGCACATAATTAAAAGTGGTGGATTGGACTGCAGCGTGTAGACCGCATATCTGTACTGCAGCAGTGACTCGTATATAAGCATGCACGCACACAGAGTGCGAAAACATAAAACTGATTCACCGCGAGGGGAGAGTTTTCGATTAGCGAGCGATGGATTTATACATGGCTCTCTTTGTGTCTTTACTCGCGCACACAGTCCCAATATGTTCTTTCGCTCCATGTATCTTTGGCCGCCTCTAGATTTTTGGTCCGTCTCCATCGGGTTCAGTGGCATCGCATCATTTTTGTGCTCATAAAAATGAACAAGGACTCTAAATCAATTTTGTCATTGCTGTTGTTTCCTCGTTACATGTTCAAATTGTCCCAATCTAATAAAAACAGCCGGGGAAGAGACATTTTTCATCCTGTCATCACGCTCTGCTGTTGACGTCACTGAGACAGAAATATGATGTTATCCCTCGTGTCCCTGTAGATAACATCACCTAATTGCTGTAATGTAAGTGACTAAGTGGATTACAGCTCATAATCTATTGATTTCTCCTGTACCTTTGTACTAAATGACTTACTTACCACTTAATTACTGGTCTTGCATTTGAGATGCGGCTATGAGGTGAGCTTTCTGGTCACTTATCCCCATGATAATGAGCAATTCTTTTATTTTGATACAAACTTCTTTTTGATTTGTAATTGACCTCATGTTCCGAGTCTGTCCGGTCTCTGATCTTTCCTCTGTCGTAGCATCATCACCAGATTTGCAGTGCTGAACTCAAAGGGCAAGGTAAAGCCTCTCTGCTTGTAAAACAGCTTCGTAAGGTGACCCGCTGACAGCGACCGGCCTCGCTCCCCCGCCTCTGTGCTCAGACGGTGGCATAATGGGCTGATGATGTACCTCCGTGTATCGATTTAGCTACAGTACAGAAATGTACTGAGCCGTACTGTACTGCACAGTGGAGAAACCCTACCCCTGGCACCACATCACAGAGGGTTCATATTCAATTCACTCAGCATTTACTGCGCTTGGAGGTCAGGGAGATAAGACTGCCGTGCGCTCCTTTTAAAGCAGTTTCTTTGGTGTTTGTCCAACTTTGAAGTTGCTAAAAAATGTTTGTGAAGACAGCGACAGGGAGAATAATGAGGAGAAATAAAGAAATCTACTGGAAGTGCCCTTGGCCCAGTCAGCTAATTGGTGAGTGGAGTTTTGGAACAGCACGTCTTAGCATTTGTTTTGTGTGGGCAAGTTGAAATTAGTGACAGGGAGGTCTATTGCTTAAAGACACTGTCATATCAAGCAGAGGACAACTGTGACTGTTGTTGCTGAAATGTGTCTGAGCAAGACACTGCAGTCATTTGAGGCTGCTGGGTTCTCAGGTTCAAGTCTAATACTTGACTTTTACGGACCTATGAACCCCTTGTAGTAATAATAAACACACATTTTTCAGCTTTTTTTTAATTAAATTGTTTTACAAAATAAATGGCAGACATAGACAGACACTGAGGAAAATGCCTTGTCCAGCTTTTTCTGAAATGCCACTTCTTAAGATGACAACAGTAGTAGAAGTGCTGCTTGTGCTCATTACCAGTCTGTCTGAAACCGGCTGGATGTGTCGTGTTTTCTTTTTCCCGTGGGTTTCAGAGCTGGACAAGAAGTATTGCTTCCTCAGGATGGTAGTCCGTTTTGGAAACTGAAAAGTGCACATTACAGTGCTGCAGCACAAAGTGCTGTTGTCGCGATTAATGTGACATTTCCAGACCATTTATATGCATATTGTATTGTTATTCAAAAATATGCAATGCATTTTTTATACATCCAAGCATGTCAAACGTTGAATAATTCAAAAATACTTTTTAAATGTGGTATTTCATTGTGTTGTGCTATTTATTATTTGAATCACACATTTGTGATCCTGTCTAAAACCACAAGAAATGACTTTTAACAATATACTTTGTAAATTTAGGATTGCAGTAGCATATTTTTAGATTACAGGATATCTGCTGAAACCCTTGTCCTCACACACAAATACAGACTTGCACACACACTGCAGCTTTGAGTCTGTAAAGGCAGAGGACTGATCGGCCGATCACAAATGTGATCTGTGAGGTGGTCAAAGAGGCGGCAAGAGAGAGAAGTCTTGATGTGGTTGGGAGGAACAGCGTGCCTTTGGTTTGAAAAAGGAAATGAGCTAAAGTTGATTTGTTAAAGGCTTAAACTGAGTGACCCGAACATGTGAGTGTGAGAAAGTTAAAAAGGACTTGGGTGTCTTACATTATTTGTGGATGGAAGTTTGTGCAGTTTTAGAGCCAGCTGACATGAATTGAACATTTGTCCTGTTAAAAATACCTTTTTGTATCAAAGTCATAGTCTGGGAAATATGCTTATTTACTTGAAATTGAATGAGAAGATTTATGCCACTCTTACATCTTGTATCTGGTAATCGTCCCCAGCAAATATTTAGCATATAGAAATTATATTCTTAACAGCATCTTCTGTATGAAGCTCATTATCAATAGCTACCATTTTTGCATCTCTTTTGTTAAGTGTTTGTAAAACTGGGGCTTTGCTGTCAGTATGAGGTTGCCCAGCAACCAGTTGGGACTTAAGGGAATCATTTCTGGAAAAAAAGATAGTCCCACACATAACCCCACCATAACAGCTACGTGTGTTTTTTTTTTTTTGTGCAGTAGGTGGATCTTATTTCCCTTGTACAGAGCTAGGCTAGCTGCATTCAGTTTTTGTGCTAAGATAAGCTGACTGCCTGCTGCTGTAGCTTCATTTTTAACTGGCAGAACAGCAAAAAAGCAACAGAGAAAGCAGATTTACCACCCAGTTATTATCACACATCTGTCCCAAATATACGGGCCAACAGGGGCCCGCTAAACCTTCTGGTTGGTTCGGGAAGCAGTAATCAATGACAAACCGTTCATAATCGCTGGACAGTAACGGCGACAGGCGTACTGGACGTTTGTCGTCACGGTAACAGTGATAAGCACATGGTTAACGTTGTGATGCACTGTTTGTTTAGGTTAAGGCACCAGAACCTACTTATTTTGGAAAAAAATCTCAATCTGTGATGAAATGTTACTTATGTAAATGACTTTATTCACAGACATTACTTAACTTACCTTGCATAGTTTCCATGTCTTTAAAAAACATAATACTTTGATTACATAGGACACAAACAGTGGCCATTTTGGTGAACGTCCTGTTTGATCGATCCAACCATCCCCAATGCAGACTTTATCACTCTTTATCACCTGACTTCCTCCTTTTCTCCCATCATAATCACTACAGCTACTAGAGGTTGTTTTTAATGGAAACTTCTTGCCGGTGCAGTTTGCCCAGTATGTTCAGCAGGCCTCCTGCTAGCCTGTATAAATGCAATAATATCCGCTCATAACTGTGATAATAATCAGATCGGGTAGCTTTCCACCAAACAATGCCTTCTAATTTGACTTAAAGCAAGCAGAAAATAAAGGTACAGTATATAGTGGATAGTGTAACTCCTTCTTTGGTGTAAAGGGAACACTACACACCAATAATAAAGTTGCTTACATCGGATGACGCTCATTGTAGTTTCAACCTGTAACTTTCCCACTATAACCCAGACAACAGTGCACACTTGTTTTTTTTGCTGTATCCCTGAAATCCCCCCGGTGCTGGAGCGACTCGTGTGACAAAGAAGAACAGGTTAAAGAGGACTACTGCACAGGACTTACTAATCTTATAAGCTGCCGGTAGAGGTTGTTGGGTTTCTGTCACTCCGGACATAAACCTGCTGAACCTCTGTTCTTATTGTTGAGATGTGATTAGTATGTGGTACTGGTAAGAGAGCTTATGAAAACAAGAATGTACGTTTGAAGGCTGAAGACGGAGAAATCTTCTCTTTGCAACACTCTGTGTTTCCCTCCAAATGTTATGTCTCTCAATGGCCACTAGTTATATATGGCCTCATTTGCAATGTTTTTGGTGTGTCCAGCCAAATTCAAGACAGATGAGGGCATAAGAAAAAAAACAGGGAGGCCGTGATTGAAGGGAAAAGGATGGGAATTGGATAGAAGAACAAATAGATACAACAAAAATATAAAAGACAGTAGTGCTTCTGTTAGGAAAAATGTGTTATATTAAACTTATATCTATTCGTGTATCATATATTTACCATCCGGGATCCTTTGTTTCAGTGTGTATGTACCTGCTGCGTGTTAAAGTTGTGCAGACCATATTGCTGGTCAAATGCTTTGTCTCAGTGTGTATACGGTACCAAAAATTAATATCGGCATCCACTTTGTTGCTGGTAACATGTGTGCGTTTGTACGGCCGTCTTAGAATTAGGCTTGCTGGCAGAATGAGCCATCCATCAGCCCTATTGTTTAGTGATAGCGCCTTATATTCTCCCCCATATTACACAGATGGGACAATTACAGTTAGGCCTATAGCAGCAGCTAGCAGGGACCGAAAAAGGCCCCATATGTGGAATGAAACATCAGTCGCAATTACATCTGTGTGTCTTTCTCATCCATCCTTCCCTGCATTCCTCATCCCCACCCCCCGTGAATCCACCCTCCTCCTTCCTCTCATCTGCCACTAGGCAAATTAAGAGGCTCTCTATCATGACCCAAATGAGAGAGGCTCATTTGTAGCAGTTATTTATTTGTAATAAACTCCCCCCATCATCTCCTCTGCTCTCCCTCTTCCCTCCTCTCTGGAAACAAGGCAAAAAAAGAAAAGAAAAAGGAAAAGCATCTGAATCGTACTGGAAAATTTTTTTTTTTTTTTTTTTTTCATCCACACACACGAAGACTAAAATGAATGGTTAAAATGGACATTTTCCCTTTGTGATCTCATTATTTCTATCTTTCCCTGATGCTTCTTCTAATTCTCCTGCCCTTTTCCTCCCCCCGCCCTCCCTGCACTGTCCATAGATGGATGTGTTTCCCTCTGCAGCGGCAAATAGGCCAGGGATGAAAATGCCATATTTAATATAAATAGGTAGCTCTCACTTACTTACTGTCTCCCTCACAAATACACACACACTCACACACACGTTCTCCCTCACCACCTCAGTAAGACAAAGAGTCTTTGGCTGAGCATCTCCCGTTTCCCATCCCATTATCTGTTTTCTAAAACTCAATAATTGAACTGTTCCATTGGAATACATCATCTGGCCCGCTATCACAAAACCACGTTGAATAAACTTCTCTCCCTGGCTATAGTGCCTGAGCATGACACATTTTATTTTTTTTCTTCTCCTGCCTCTATCAGATAGGCTCTATTACTAGTGCAGTGTTTGTCCAGTCGCAAGTAATGGCCACAATTTGCTGCTATTTGGTGTCCTGTCCCTGGTAATGGTAGCATTATAATAGTTGTCAGACACAGGTTACAATTACCATGCCATGAATCTGCTATAAGCTATTTGTGTCCCACTGTACATTAGAGTGGCACAGAAGGAGGATATGTACAGTCTTGAGGATGAAATGCAGGAATTACTGGGATCTAGTCGAGAACTGTGTTGTTTGTATGAAGGCTCTCTCGGGATGTAACTTGAAATAACATCACATAAGGAACAATGTGGATCTACACTATCCCTCCCACAAAAGGGAAAAGCCAGATGGCCCTCAATGTAGTGTGATTTTCCCATCATATGTCCATTCTTTCTTCGCCTTCCATCATTGGGTTGGGAGTTCCTTTACTTGTTTGAATGACTTCACGAATATAGTACAGCTCCCAGACTGGGGTAACCAGTCAGCTTTGGCTGCTCCACTATCTCCTATTAACAATACTAGCGGCTGTACTTTAATGACCCAAGTACAGGTCTAAAGTGCATAGTGCAATTTCATTTGGGGTGTGTCCAAATCCAATTTTATGTCAGTTAAATGGCATAATATTTGAGGTTCAAAAGCTCTGTTGTTACTGTCTTAATTAGCAATAGGTGAAGTAGTAGGAAAGAACGTTTCACTGCAGAGGAAACAGATCTGCTTGTGTGCAAATTGATACACACAATATTTTGCATGTGTGTGTGCTTCTGCATGTTTGTGTGCAAAACAAGCAGAGTGTAAGCACAACGTGCACCCGCCCATCTAAAGGTACGTATTACCGTTGGAAATACGCCCTTAAAATGACAGTAAAATACTGAACCTTTGACTTAAGACCAGTTTTTGTAGGTCATTCGTGCAATCATTTTCCACTGCCCAAAAATAGCAAAGCCCCACCAATGTACCTGCCCAAATCCCATTTTACGACCAACACACCCATGGGTGCTCAGATGGGTGCCCGTACCAACTATTTAAATAATGTGGGCGCGGGGCGAGAAAACGTCAACGATGTCGGTCGGAAACTTGCACCACTTAACGCTGGGTACATGACTAAGAGTCTTCAGCCATGCTAGTAGCTTTGAGCTAAATGTTAACTGCTAATATGCTCACAAGGACAATGCAAACATGCTGATGTTTCGGAATAAGATTACCACATTCACCATCTTAACAACTAACAATGCGATACACAGTACAGCTGAGGCTAATAGATATGTAGCATAATTGTTCTGTTAACAATATTAAATGATAATTGATGCCAATTAAAGGGGTTCATTGTTAAGCTGCACTTTACCTCTAGCTTTCTCTCTCTATAACTGTCTTTCTGAATTGAGGGAGGAATTTGTTTTTCCCTTTGTGATTCAAAAGAAGGGACTTATGGAGTGAAGGGTCTGTAAGAGGAGTGACAGAAATAATTACAAAAATGAGCTTTTAAATGAATATATTAAAAAAAAGTGCATTCTCTCTGAAACGAACACACTGATTGAAAAAAAAAAAGAGGGTATTGGACATGTTTGAAGTATATATGTATGTGTCTGATAAATCATGCAGCAGTTTTTCTTGTATAAGACATAAAAAGATCATGGTTAAATGTTTGAAGTTTGATAAGTAAAAAAAAAAAAAAAAGGTGTGATGACTGTAGAGTTTCCTCTTTGAAGGTTTCTACACTGCTGCGCCTGCAGCTGCCATTAGAATCCACCCTCACCATCTTCCAGCTCACCTGGTGTGCCTCCAGCCTCCGCAGTGTTATTGATGTCTTACTGCACCTAACGGAGGCAGCTGGAGGTGTGTGTGTGCGCATGCCAGCGTGCGTGTGAACGTGTCTTGGGTGGCCAGTGATGTATTTAAGAATTTAACAACTGCCCCAGAAAACTTGTCTCAAACTCTCAATTTGGTCCAAACAGTAACTTTCTCTCTGGTGTGTGTCTGTGTGTGTGCTTGTGTGTTTGCCTGAGGCAGTTTCCTGTCTGCCAATCCGCCTGTCTCTGGCAAACAGCATCCAACGAGCTGAGGTAAAACATACGGATGCAGATACACAGGAGATGTAGCATTTTTCCGACAGCAAATTAAAGCTGAATATGCACAGGCAGGATCAAAACATTTCAAAATGTTCTCTTAAAGGATAATGGCTTGACTAAAATGTGTTCTAAAACCTGAGTGAAATTCAACTTGCTTTCTCATAACGTTGCAAACAGATTGATGGTGAAGCAGGCAGCACAACATGTACATTTAATGATATCTGCAAATACAACTATCTGTCCATCTCTTAATGATAATTTCTCTTCATCTTACGGTCTCCTCTGACATGCAGATTCCTCTTTGGTTGAAATAAAAAAACAAAAAAACAGGTACTTCTGGTTGACGTCGTTTGATGTCATTGTTGATAACCAGGTTCCCTGGTTTTGGCAAAGAAATCATTGTTTTCATCTTATCTCAGTCATGCAGGCACACAGATGGCAGCTTGTAGAGATTTAGGAGACAAAAGGAGTAATCCTTGATGTTTATCTTAATGCTGTTAGGTACAATAGCATATTCTTTACAAGGAATTCTCGGGCATCCCTCAAACATACTCCTTATGTTCAGATGAAGGCTGATGCAGGAATCTGAGCCATATGTTTAAGATTCGTTGCAATTGCCTCTTTCTTTTTAAAAGAATTGTGTTTATTGATAGCAGTAAGGTTATATAAGGAATTTATGTTATTGTTTATCTGTAATTAAAGCTGCGGATCGACCGAATAGTATCTGAATGTGTAACAGAAAGCTGACAAAAATATTGCTGCAGAAAATGTGAACTTTTAGTCCTAAGAATGGGTCAAGTTCCAAAAATGCTAGATCCTACACTTCACATAATTTCTCCTGATCATCTCTTTTTCTCTACATTACACCCACCCCATTCTGAAAAAGCCTTCAAAACTCCATTTCTCCCATTTGACAACCCCCCACCCCAGAATGTCATGTCAATCCTTCCAACAGTTGCAAACATATTTCAGTCGACGACTCGACCAGTCAACATTGACATTTCTCGAGCCGTTGTTGCTAGCATGGCAGCAATGAGTTCTGACTGACTTCATGTCAGTGTAACCATGACATCATCAGAGGCTGAGTGGCACTCCTCATGATGACTACGACTCTAATCTTGATGATCACATTAGGACCTCTAATCTGAGGAGGAAGCTGATCTAAATGGGTGAAACCTGTGGAGTGCTCTTAGATCTTTCAGTTTGTAATCAGTTTCAAGTGAGTTCAATTCTTCATCATCCAACGAGGGGGAAAAAAAAAACAATGTATAAAAATACATAATTTGTTTGCTTGCATCATTGTACTCTGTGGGCAGTACGCAGCATATTACAGAGATACGTTTGTAAGAGAGTGTTTACATGTTTGTGAACATCTACTTTCCCCCCTCTGGCCAGCCTTGTATGCAGCAGTATGGAGTTGTAAGCAGCACCTTCAGAGCTGTTTATCTCAGATAGTCACAGTGGGCTTGTTCCTTATAATCTCGTGTTCCAGACGCAGGACACCTCTGGTAGATCCTGTTTATGCCAGATCTATATGGTACAATTTGTTTGAAGGTGGTGTAAACAGTGTTTGCCGTGCAACATTAACCAGGTGTGCGTGTGTGTGTGTGTGTGTGTGTGTGTGTGTGTGTGTGTGTGTGTGTGTGTGTGTGTGTGTGTGTGTGTGTGTGTGTGTGTGTGTGTGTGTGTGTGTGTGTGTGTGTGTGTTTCCTTCCAGGTCACCCGTGTACCCGTGGAGAGCTGTGAGCAGTACACTTCCTGTGGAGCCTGTCTGGGATCCGGAGACCCTCACTGTGGCTGGTGTGTGCTGCATAGCGTGTAAGTGCCCATACTGTTTGCTGTGATGTATGCATGCAGTCATTGCAGTGGTTACATCACGTGGGTGCTCTGCACTTAATTATAGCCTGTCACTTCAACAGAGT
The DNA here is from genome assembly GCF_029030835.1 of Brachyistius frenatus. Classification (NCBI taxonomy): domain Eukaryota; kingdom Metazoa; phylum Chordata; class Actinopteri; family Embiotocidae; genus Brachyistius; species Brachyistius frenatus. The sequence goes on from NW_027210615.1 coordinate 4,888,777, forward strand.
TGAGGTCTGTCTTCCATATTTATTAGTCCTGTATACGCTCATGGTAACCACATCATGTAGATCTGTTTATTTCTTTGTATAAGGACTGTGTTGTAAAAAGTACATTTATTCCTTACATCCTTTTGGAAATGGCAATATAACCATCAGAAGAACTTGTTGGATAATTCATTGACAAATATGGTCATTAATGTAATTTGAATTATAAGATTGCATATCCCATGAAAGATGTGCCACCTACACTGCAGTGCTGAGGAGGAGCTGAGTAATTAAATTACAATGATACTCATTGTACTCAGTAACAGTTATAGGATCAACTATGTAAGTTAGTGACAGCTAATATTCAAGATGTTGGTGATTACAGAAAAGTTACATCTGAATATATTCTGTTCGGTAAAAGCTTATATATGGAATATAACATCATTATGTTGCTTTGTATCTTTTCACCCTCCCTTCTGTCCACTTCTGGACAGGCTCCATTCATTTGGCAGTATACGCTCAAACGTTGAGGTTTTTTTTTTTGTATTAGTTCTTTTTTTTGAGTTTGCACTACCTCCCGTCTGCCAATCAAATCAATGCTATGCTCTAAGCAACCATCTCAAGGCGGTTTTGCCACATTGTCAGATCAGACGAAGAGATGAAAAGCAGATAAAAAGAATCATTCAGGAACCAGTGTCAAAACTGTGAAGAGAAGCCATCCCTGTTGATAGTTCTATCATCACTCAGCATGGACTTGATTTGAATCAAGACTTGGTTTGAGGTTCAGGGAACTTTTTTCCTACACTGCAGTCACTTGTGATATCCAAACTTGTGATCTGTTTTGGTGTCTGTCCTTTAAAATCCAAACCTTCCCATCTTAATTACATTTATATTGAAGAGCTTTTGATGAATCAGTATTAAGTACTGGAGGGATGTTTACACTATCTAAGTTAACATTTATTTTTTAGGACTGTTCAGCCTTATACTTATTTACATTATCTATTACATTTTTAATAGGGTAAATAGTAATATGTAACCTATTACATTTTAAAATTAAACTTTATAACACTGCTACACTGAGGCTTTGCCCTGTGACTTGCTGCTCATACATCAGGCCTGTAGTTTGTACGAGGTGTCTAAAGGCAAAGCTTTTTATTGCTCTTGCAAATGCAAACCTTTGAAGAGTCTCTCCTCAAAGACATTCCCGGTATTGCACTCGTTTGCGCACATGAAAAAGAGAGATTGACAGTGAAATTCAAAACATGCCTATTTTCCCACCCGTGCACAGCTGGCCTGTTACAGCAGCGAGTGGCAGTGCTTGATGGATTCTTTCCATGAAATCATTTCGCAACATCAGAAAGGTGGCGCGGGGTGGGTGGGTGGTTAGATGCTGTTCAGCACTTCGTTTGAGGTAAACTGACCTTTTTACATTCCAATCAGCATCGATTTCAAATTAATTTTCTAAGGATGTAATTGGTGCTAAGGAAATTGGCCTTTTCTCTTCAGTAGCCACGTTCCACTAACTTTTTTTCTGCTAATTCAATCAGCAACACAGGAATTGACCGTTTATAGCTAATTCTATAGTTTGACTCAGCGGGAAAGGGTCTGCTCTCGAAGGGAGCTCTCAAAGAATCCAAACAGCAATGAGGAGTCTGTTGGGAGATCTCTTTCCCCTTCACAAATATATGCAGCACTGAGGCCGTGTTCAGACTGCCAGCCCAAATCAGATTTTTGTCATATCCTGATTGTATCTAGATTGATTTTTGAAAGTCTGAACAGCAAAAAAATACATGAAATGCAATTTTTGCAATCTGGATCCAAAACGCATTTGGAAGTGGTTTGAATTGCGATTCCAATCGGATTTCTGCCAATGCGTCTCAGTCCGGACGCTCCGCTGGCTCAGATCGGATTCCTGGAGTCATTCACGACGCGACACACTGTGACAATGTCATTTTCAGAACGACATAGTGTGCAGAATCTACGCTACCGCTAGCAGAGTGCTATCAGAAAGTGTAGATTTTGCCGCTGCGGAGGACAAAGACAACAACAGTCCACGGACAGAAGCCCAAATAAATTGTCTGCTGCCACTTCCGTGACGGCAGCTTCCGTGTTAGGAAGCCGCGTCACCATCGAAGCTGCTTGTACATCGTTGCCATAGCAACCCATGCAGATAGGTTGGTGATGTCTGGATACACCAAATCCGATTTGTTTACTTGCAAATAGCAGTGCGGACAGTCAGTCCTTCAGATCTGATCCGATTTGCCTGCAGTCTGAACACAGCCTTAGACTGTAGAGCTTAATCACGTCAACACTACCAAAGCTCATAAGGAAAAAGCTGGGGTGAAAAAATTACAGCCCTAAAAGGACTGGCATGAAGCCATCATCGGACTAATAGTGATGTGTTATAGTGACGTGTACACCAGTGTTAATATGGTTGGAAATCTCTTGTCAGTTGGTAGCCAAGTAGCTGATAAATGAGCCACTGATTGTGACGCATGAATGAGCAGCTGGTACAAATCAGCTAATGCAAGTGCAGCATCAGTGCTCTGTCTGAAACAACGCCATGCTCTATTTGTTTTTACATTCTGCTATTAGACTGTTATGCTATACCATGATTTTTTTTTTATTAGTCATAATGATGGACAGTGTTTAAAGTAATTTATCAGCACTCTTGAGCTTTGGTAAACCCTAGATTAATTTTGATTAATGCAAACCCTGGTTACATATACTACAACTGCAAGTGCATCTGCATATTGTCAAGATTTAAAAGTTGTAATAACCAGACTGTTTCTGTCTCCTGTAAACATTATAGGTCTTTCACAACACTCCTGAAAAAGCCCTGCATTTGTGGCTGTCATGTCCCCATTAACACGATATATTCCAGTTACTGCTGTGTTAAGCCCTTTAACTGCTTAGGCTGTTCATATGCACCTTCCTAATTTACTTCTAATTTCCATGCATCCGTGCACCCACTAATAAACCGACTCTCTGCCTGAAACTCAGCACCCTGGAGTTGTTCAATAAATACTCTATATCACCAATTCAGTGATGTCTGCACTCCAAACAACCCGGGGTGTGTACAGTTTTGTGTGTAAGGAGAATTTGTGTTTCCCAAGTAACAAGCACTGAGCATAAGAAAGCCAAATTTGGACCGGTATGATACGAGACAAAATATAATACGACCAAACAAGGACAACCAAGAAACAGGATTAATGGAAATTGAATATACCAAACAAATTAGAATTTAATGCTAAATGGATTTTAAATAGAGATGTGACTGCAGTATATTCTCCTTTTCCAGATGTTCGAGGAAGGATCACTGCGAGCGAGCAGATGAGCCTCAGCGTTTCACCACCAGAGTGGAACAGTGTGTCCGTCTTTCCGTCCTGCCTGACACCATCTCTGTCACCATGTCAGAAGTGCAGGTACAGGGTGTTGTCATATCTTTCTCTATCTGTTTAGATTTGTGTATTCTACGTGTAATGTGGTGAAGCGGGACGATGAAAGATGAACAGCCAAAGAGAACAAAATAGTCGTGAAATGAGATTAAATAAAGCTCGTTTTTGTGTCACCACTGGCAATCAGTTTGAGTATGAGCTGAAAAGTGAGTTTTGAGCCACATATCTGAGCAGCATCTTCTGCTGTGGGGCATCACATGAAGTATATTGATTTGCATTCCTGTTGTACCTCATCTTTCCGCTTTCCGTCCTTTCTTCTAGTTGGTACTTCAGGCGCAGAACGTGCCGAGTCTGTCTGCAGGAGTGAACTGTTCCTTCGAGGACTATGTTGAGACAGAAGGACGCATCTATGGTGGAAGAATCTTCTGCCTGTCTCCCTCAACAAAAGAGATTGCCCCCATCACCCGAGACCAGGGTAAACACAAAAACAAAGAAATAACACATTCATAAAATTATGTAATTAGTTTAGACTTCCCAGATGTTCTGCTTTTGTTCTTGGGGCTCCCCCCCCCCAAAAAAAAAAAAAAAAAAAAATCACAAACCATTTTAATTAATAATAAAAATGTTTAAAAAAAGTATTAATAACCTTAATTAAATTGACAAAAAAAATACATTATGAAATAGTTATATGAATTATTTTTGTAAACTATAAAAATGAGGCAACACGTTTTGAAATTAAAAACAATAGCATTAGGTATAAATGATGTTAGTGTCATCATAGACATTTGTATTTCACAATTCCCTTTTTCACTATGACGCTATAATTTCATGCCATTTAATTTCATAGTGTCACTTTTAGACTTTAAGGTCAATAGTCACTGCATCCCTGTCTTTTTCACCAATCACAAGCCTGCCCTTCTGAAATTAACAAACACAACAACTGCTGCTGAAAAACATTGCCAGTCAGTTTATGTACACCAGAGCAACAATGGTGCTAAAATTATTGTAAATTACTGTAGATTACTGTAAATAAACCAGCTGGATGCTACTGCTAATTAAGATAGTATAGAGGAAGTAAACCTCTTTATCTATAATTTATGATTATTTTGTGAATGTTGTTGCTATAGCTAAGAGGCTGTGAGCAGGGCTTGCTAACTTGAGGCAGGTAGTATCTGATAAAAGGTGCAAAGGCAGTGAAAACACATGACAGGAATGTATTCTTCTTCATGATAACTTTGGTAACATTGAACACTTCTTAAATCCCAATCTCTAAATTGGTTTGCTATAACTTGACATTTTATATAATCACACAGCGTGCGAAAGTTGTACTTTCTTTACTGACATTTCAAACAAATCACAAACAAGTTTTTTTTTTCGAAGGAAGATGACTCAATTTCATTGTGGGTTTCTTGCTAGTATAAATTGTTTGCTTCGTTCAGCTGTGTGGAACATGACACATTCTTCTCTTCAATTGCACCCATTTCTTTGCTATTATCAAACTTATAATTAACAGATTTTTAGATTTGCTGATGAAAACCTGTTAATGTACTGCATGTACAGCTGAATTGTTTCCTCTACTGAGAACTTCTCTCACAAATGGTATTGATTGTGCTTGAGGCTGTGCTTACTTTCTAGCAGAAACACTGTGGCTCCAAAATGCCAGCTATACCGGAAATGACAAGTAACACTTAAAATGAGACTGCTAACATTTCAGAATACATTGCTTGGGATAGGGCATGATCATGGGGTCATGATACACTTTCTGCATTATAACTCTAAGGGATAAAAGGACTATGGAAATACAAGACCACTGTAGAAAACAGCAGTAATAATATACAATGTGTGTCTTTTGTGTTCCCTCGTAGGCGACCAACGTGTAATAAAGTTGTATCTGAAGTCGAAGGAGACGGGGAAGAAGTTTGCCAGCGTGGACTTTGTCTTTTACAACTGCAGTGTCCACCAATCGTAAGTTGAGCATTTACTGCTAAGGAGGAAGGGGGGAGGAGTGATACAAAAATATTTTTGATATGCAATGATATTACACACACGACAAGATGCACACTGGGGAAAAAAAAAAAAAAGATCAATGAACAGGGTCACTGGGGTTATTTACCAAAAGCAACTATGCTAAAATATTGGCCTGCTAATAACTCATATAATGAGGAATGGAGAAAACAGCATGCGACCTTTGCTAATTCATTGTTCAATGTATTCAAGCTTTTTACAAATCAATTAGTTAATTAAATCCCAAGCAATGAGGGGGCCACCGGTGAGTGAAATAATAAATCGATTCCTAACCATGCAAGACCTCGAAGAGCAGCCAAGCTTGGGAGGCTAAAACACATCAGACGTGTTCCTTGGAAATTAATTATCCCAAATTGAAGAATAGTAATACGGATTGACTTTCAGCATTGGTTTGAATGCAGGTTTTACATATTTTGTTTTTAAAATCTGGTATTTAAAAAAGAGCTGGAAAGGATAGACAGCGACTAATATACAGTCTTCATATAGGAATTATTATTCTAATATGTTGACGAGAGGAATTTTAATTGTTATGAATGGTACTCAAGCTACAAAAGTATATACATTGATGAAATATTAGTACTAAACTTGTGTCGAGCTGAATAACAGACCTTTTTCAGACATTTTGACTAGTCGTAGTGAGTAATGCACAGATGTATTAACGATGGCTCAGTTCCAGTGAATGTCCCAGTAAGCCAAAACAGTGAACCAGCCAAGTGAAGTCACCTATTGGTTCTGTTAACTGCTGTTTTGAAGTCTTTAGTTTGTCGCCCCTTGGTCGGATTGCACTTGTAGACACTTGCACATTGGCTTCACTTTTCAGACCACTTTCAGTTTGTTACATTTATGAAAAACTACTAAATATTTCTTCGTAGACCAGAATGACTGGTTGAAGTTACCTCGACAGGATCTCAACAACATGGTTGTGTTTGATTGAACCTTGTTTAATTCAGTGTACACCACATATACAATGTGAGAATCGGAAAATTGCACACAAAGCAAAAACACTGACCTTTATAATTCTTAAATTATTTAGTTCTAATAGTGTTTTTTTCATACCAGTGAAGTAGATCTTCACTTGAACTTGCACTAAGAAAGGTGGGGGAGATTAGAGAGAGCAGCAGTGAGATCAGCCTGATATATGAATGAAGAATGTGTTCCTAATTGTCCTGCCTTGTTAAATAAAGGTTAAATGAAAATAAATAAAATGTCATTCGCTAAATGACTCTTGGCTGCTCCCCTGAAGTCACTGAGTGGGATTCACTGCCCGGAGTTTCACACTCTCTCTCTCTCTCTCTCTCTCTCTCTCTCTCTCTCTCTCTCTCTCTCGTTCTCTCGCTCTCTCTCTCTAACTCAAGTTTCTTCCACCTGGCACAGATTCACATCTCACATTCATGTATTTGGACTTTGTGTCAATACACCTGAAATGAAAATGCAGGACACTCAAAGTGGATTCCTGTTTCTCTTGCCAAGCACAGATTGATACGAGCATTACTTTGTCTGCTAATCTTTACCTAATTTAAATATCTTCAAATAAGAATAAGGGTATCTTAAAGGTTGTTTTCACTACTAAAGATGTGCACAAAACTCATTTACTCTATATACACCTGTTGATTGGATGATTGTGTATTCATTGGATCTAACTGTAAAGACAATAGACCAGTAATTGATTTTAAAGAATACAGAGGTGATCAAAACGTTCAGAGACATGAATGGAGCGATTTCACCATTACAATTTTCATTAAATGTTGCATCAAACTTGGCAATGAATGCTTCAGAAAGTCTACAGTAAAGGCGCAACGAGCCAGACGAGGTGTTTTGAGTGAAATTTGCATTTCTAGAGGGGCAGAAAGTCATTGTCCAAGACCGAAGAAGGTGCGTTGGGTCAGGAGCACAACCAGGGCGTTCAACTCTGATGTTCTGAAGCGTCTGAGGGAAAACATTCAGTGCAAACAACCTACACTGTGACGCAATGTAAAGTGGGTTCTCCAACATGGCAATGTGCTTTCTCACAAAGTTGTTCACCAGCATCAAAACAAATGTAGCTCCTCACCACCCCTACAGCTCACTACTCTACTGGATTAGGCTTTCCACCACTTGTTTGTTTCTTCAAAATTTGACCCACAATTTTGTCTCTCTGCTGGGCACAACAGTGTGTAACACAGGTGCTGATGTTGATCAAGACCTGAATACATAGAATACATACTCATGAAGGTTATTGCTTCCCCCTTCTCTATCTGCGTTACGGTGCTGTAATCCGTTTGTGCACAACGGGAACTTTTGGAAACACACACGCATGGCTAAGGAGTTTAATTTAGACGTTGGTTTCTCTATTTAAAACGCAAACTACCAGTTTTACAGTCCCATTTTATTTTCTGAATCACCGACATTAAAAGCGGCTACTCATAAAGAGTGTTAAGTGCACTTGTCTCGCCACTGTCCTCTCCTCACTCCCTGCAGCCCCATGGCCCCTTTTCCTTTCTTGTCTTTCCACCTTCCTCATTTTCCCCGTCTTTCTGTCCCCTGGCCCCAGCCCCTCTTCGCCCTCTCCATCCCTCCCCCAACTCTTTTCTTGCCACTCTCTCGTTCATCAAGCCCATTTATTGCTTGTGCTCTGCTCTTGGCCCCGCATATATCTGCATAGTAATAGGCCGTTAATTAGCTCTAGCCAGGGTGCCTGTGTGGAGGTGGCCATAATGGAGTGGGCTTGGAGAGACGGCTCACCTGGGCCACTTCTTAGGGCCTCCAGGCCTAGTTCAATGGCTTTGACTCATTTTGGTGAATGCCTGTGTCACTGTGTTTGGAGTTTTCTGTTTGCTCTTTGTGAGTTAAAGAGCATGCAGGATGTGTCAAAGTAACAGCAAAATGAGCACTTTAGTGTCTATTTATGCACAGTTGTTGGCATGCAGGACATGGGTTTACTCGTGTGTGTGGGTGTGTGTTAATGCTATGTACCCCTGATTAACTAACCCACCTCGTCCTCCTCTCCTTGCTGCATAAACAGGCACGCTGCTGTTTAGGCCTTTTGATGTTGGCTTTGCTGGCCCCCCTCACGACTCCACATGACTGTAAAACTACAGTGCAGTTATTACAGCAGCAGCTGTAACATAAACCCACATATTACACACCACTCACCCCTCACCTCTAAATCTTTGACCCTATACCCGCAGGAAGCCGGGCGCAAGAGTCGCGCCGTTCAGCGGCTGACAATGGAGTTATCGTGGCGGGCGGGTGAAAGCATTGCGCAGCACTCACAATGGCAGACTCACAGACGTACAGTATCAACACAGATGCACAAGCAGAGCAGCCGGCAGGCGAGCGCTCAGACGAGCTCGCGTGAAACTTCCCATAAACTCTCGAAGGTGGATGCAGCACCAGCCGCACACACACTCATGCAAACGCACAAACAGGTGCACGCACAGTCAGAAGGATCACACAGAGACAGAAGGCACAGGCTTGGCAAAGCAAATTACCCTGTGAGCTATTTACATACGCTCTTACAATATTAGAAATTTGCATTAAAAAAGAGGTTTGGAATAGTTTAATTGAGCATGCGGGAGGAGGAATAATGCATATTTAAAGAGAGGAAGAGAAACAAACGGGAGAGGGAGAGCGCTGGAGGGGGAAGAAGACTCACGTTCCCTGAGAGCTGGCGATAGAAAAGACAACTGAGAAGGAGGCGTGAAGAGGAAAAGAGAGCTATAAAGCAGTGTTAGCCAACGAGACAGAGATTGTGCCAATTGTGTCAGGAATAATGCGTCCCACAGCAAAAAGGTTAGCGCCCCAGCCTCAGGCCACCATGACCATTACAATATGAAAGGGATGGATTCTATGCAGTGAAAAGAGGCAATCCAGGGAGGGGAACTGGCCCAGACCTCAGCCCCTAGAAAGGGCTCTCATTTCCAGGCAGACCGTTGCCTGTCACCCCATTGTTGATCCACTGGCAACTTTTGGACTCATCTTGTGGTAAACAGTTTGGAGTCACCCTTTTCTATCAATACATCACCGTTTGTTAATGTGAGCTTTTCAGACAGTCGTTGTTGGTCCAGTTTTCACTGAATGTGACCTGCTTTAATTAAACCCAGGGTTGAGTCTCGCAGGCTTTTGGACACTGCTGTTGTGACAAGATGTAATAATATCTTCAAATGAGCCTCCGTCCCCTTTGAGGATCTAAACTTTCTCATTTGGCGCCTGTGCTGTATAACTTAATGATGTATGCATCATTTTATTGCTGCTCACTTTGGAGCTTTATTGGATAAAACACAGAGAAGCCTATTTATAGATCACAAAGCACAGCCAGTCTTATCTGTGATCTAAGCACTATACATTTGGCAGACTGGCAGATATCGGGAAGGTCGGATGTCAAACAAATCAGAAGTTTTAATCGGAACCACAACATGCCTATAGCTGCTTCAAGTACTGATTAGGCCATTAAAGCTCTAAGCTTTGAGCCTTAAAATGGGTCACTGGCCTATTTCATTTGGGTCAGCACATGCTCACTTGTTTTGGGGTGCATTAGATAAAAGCTTAGCCTCCCAATTAGGAAAGCATAGTGGCTTTATCTGTGATTTTATCCACATTGACCAGAATTAAATGAGCATGTGATCGTTCGCCGCTTTCATATACGCTTGTGCGGCGCCATTGCTCGCATATCAACAGCTTTGTTCCATCGATTCAGCCTCGCTAGAACAAAAGCTCGGAGAAGATGAAAAGGCATTTGACCCGGCTCTGTTGCTAGGCCTTGTTAAATAGCAGGGGATTTTATTGACTACATTGCAGCAGCGCAGCCACTTACCCAAGCCAGTTGTCCAGGCATTGACAGCTCTACTGTAGGACAAGTCTCCACTGCCCAGGTGACCCAGAGGAATGCTTCGATGTCAACACGGGTGACAGCTTGTGTGTATAAGTTTGTCTCAGTCCTCCAAGTGTGTGTTATTGTAGTCCTGAGCGTGCGCACACACTCCTGCAAATGCATGTACACGTCCCCGCAATGAGAAATCGATAAACCCCAGGGTTAATAGTGAGGAGGAACTGGCTCACCAGCTCTACTAACAAACATGAGACTGTTAGCATAACCTCAGTCCACCCTGCTCCCAATGGAAATCCACTGGCATTGATTATAAACCTCATGCTGCAGTTCAGTCTCACTAGCTTATCTCTGGCTATATGAAGCCTCAGCCATCCCTCTTGTCACTCTAGCGTGGGCAATTTCAGAGTTAACCCTTGAAAATCTGAATAAACCAAGGACAGACGGACAAAGACGGAGCAAGGATTAGACTGAAATCCAATTTAAAGTCAGTCTTTCCGGCAGCACGGTGGCATTGTGAACTGAGCAATTGTCCTTCAGTTTGGAGGCCCCGGTTTTAAACCCCCGTGGTGGCTCATTACTGTGGTGTTTCTGCACTAGACTTGTCAGGAATCACTTGTCAGTCATAATAGTGAATGTGGTATTGTGATTTATTTCCCTTTGACTTTACTGCTGAAAAGTGTCCCTCTTTCTCTAGACTGTTATTCCCATGCTATTGGAAAATATTTGTTCTTCTCTTTTCTTCTCTTCTCTTTTCTTTTCCAAGGAAAGACCTACCTGATTGTGCACTGGCTATAGCCTGAATCACTGTGCTGTATCTGTCACTGATAGGATAGCGACATGTGTATATTGTTAAATCAAATAGATGTCAAACTTTATATCAATGGCATTGTATTCTGATTCGCATGGCTAGATTTGACTGATATGCATTGATAACTTTCACATAAAAGAGGGATACATTCAGATTTAAAACTGAGTCAGGATTTGCCCTCTGCATGGTAGTAAAAGAGATACGCTGCCCTCATGTTGCCCTACAATTTGTTTTAATGCTTTTATGCCTTGTTATGGCACACCAAAATATGTAATACATAACACTGTAGAAGAGACCGTGTCCGTGCAACGCTTTGCCTCACCTTGGCGTGAAAAGTACACACACGTATGACCAGGGTCAAAGGAGGTCAATAAGGATTTAACACTAACCCTCACCAAGTAGTTTTTTTTTTTCTCCTAAACTTAACCTTGTAGTTTGGTGACAAAACCTAAGGCACCTTACGCAGAGGTGAGACACTGTCACAGTATCCTGTAGTGGACTGGTGGGTGTAATGAACACTTTGGTATCCTACCGGGTTGTGATTACACACCCAGCAGGAATGACACAACATTAACCTGGATTTGTATTCCAATATTAGCTTTTCTATTAGCTCTGTTTTGGCTCCACCAATTATTAAGGGAATTATCAGACTCTTTAATCTTTAGTGCTGGGGACCTACATGTAGCATACCGGTGATTTCTCAAAGCTTCCTTCCTAAAAGCATTTAACTGCTTCTGCTGGACGTGGTGTTAATTAAATGTGCTACAAAACCAAAACAGCTAGCTAAAACAGGCTTGAGAACGCTGCTTTCAAGAAGCTCATCTCACATTTTAGTATAGGAATGTAGTGACAGGTGGTTGATGGGTAAATAAAAAGGACCCCACAGGTTCCCAGTCAGTTCCTTGTGTGCACGTGAGTTAGAGAGCAGTGACTGTGGGTGTTGGAGGAGGTCTGATTGAGTACAGTGACAGCGTACGGGAGACAGGACTGACAGAACGTGTAATTAGAGCGTGCTTTTCTTAAACCAGTTAAGTGACGCTCAGTGCTGAAGTGGCTTAAGGACCCCAAAGTCAGGACTTGTTGTAATAGAAAAAGAAAATTAAAGTTTTTATACTGATGGAACCGATCTACTTCTGTCAATCTTTAATTACTGTTTTTAACATTGAGCTTGTTTTTGTCAAGTTTGCAGCTTGAATTTAAGTGTTTTACCTGCTTTTATTAAAATTAGAGGGATATGCCGATAAAGATTATGAAGTGGAGACTTTCTGTTTGTTCCAGAAAGCACAGTGTCATTTAATACAACACTGATTTGAAAACACTCGATGAAAGCAAGACTTTGAACAAAAAAAAAAATAAATTGTTATCAACTATTGAACAATTGTTAGTTTATCTTAAAAAAAAGCTAAACTAGCCTTCCATTTCTTCTTTCTAGTCGCCATGATAACCTTGTTTTTGTCTGGTAATCCATGTTCGAACGTGTATATGTTCATTTCGCTTCTCCAACTCTGAAGGAATAAAAAAAAAAAAAAAAAAGAAACCAAATGTTATATAAAAACAGGCTTATCTTGGTCTGCCAGCTTAGTTCACTGTAAGCCGCCAAGCATGGAGAATAAGAAGGGAGGAGTGGATCGCCAAGGATTCTTTCCTGCTCTCTCTTGGCTGTTTTCAGCATCCGCCTTGGCCTCGCTGACAGCTGGAATAAAGTCTGAATGCACAAGTCTGCGGGTACACTTGTCATTCCAACATGATTTATGGAGATTTGACCATAAACATTTGATGTTGTGTGACTGCGTTGGTGCACTCGGCCTGTCAGTGTGTCTTTTTTTTTTTTTTTTTTCTTTTCTGTGTTTCAACTCTTCCTTTATTCACTTGGTAACTGTTCTCCCTCGTACCTTATCTATAAATAATTCAGGTCATAGTAGCTGAGTTTCCATCAGTGTTGTGGGCTAATTATACTGAGCAAGTTAGAAGTTATTGATGAGGTCTTTATTTGTTTCCTTGATGTTGCTACACATATTTTTTTTCTTTACATATGGTTCACATTACAGGATAATAAATGCCCAATAGATGTTGTCTGATGCAGCTATATGTAGCATTCAGGAAATATACGTTGTCTCTTTTTTAAAGTTGTGAACAAACTTCACCTATAAGTAAGAGAACATTTAAATTAAATTTGGTTTCATGGAAATTAAGTTAGACTTAGATGGTGTTGTTGTTTTCAAGGCAAAATATACAAAAAATGTTATTAATAGAAAATAAATGTGTTTTTCCAATATTGCATCAGATAATGCAACATGACAGGTACTAGTTTTTGTTTTACACATTTTAGTGAGCATATTAAAATGTTCCATTATGGTGAATTACATTTTTAATTAAATTACAAAATGTATGCACCCTGCCTGCCTTCAGCACACCATGCCTCCAGTTTTCAGGGAGAGGAAACATGCAAGTTCTCGTGCCTGAGTATGTTGCAGGCAAGTGAGGAGACAGACGACTGCAGCATCTGTGGCGAAGAAACGTGCTCACTTCTGTTTTCTCTGTCTCACTCCTTGCTGCAGTGGAGTATTGTAAACATAGTGTGGATATAACGTTATGCTTTAGCAATGAAAGTCATTACTAATAATATGCATTAGTGACTGTTATGGACAAGTATAACAATTATTGCTGGTATTCCAGAGTTATCCTGATACGTACTGTATATCGCCCACATTATAAAGTTACAAAACAAACCTTAAAGTGTTCTTAGCATGGACACTGACCTTGCACCAGTTTTGCACACGTTTTTCTCGCTCCGCAAATCAGTTACTTGCCACTGTCCATGGGTACTCCCTATTCTTGCATAGTTCCTGTCTCTTGGACATTGTGTCAGACTCATATTTGAAAGACTGTGTTCTGTCACATCCCTCTGAATATGCTTCTCCCACCTAATCAGGTTCCCCCTTCCAGTTGTCACTCGTGGGAAATGTTGAATTCTTGGGTTCCTCACTATAATAATATATATAATATAATACTTTTGTAAGGACTTTACTATTTTTGGTGCCTTTACCATCTTGACCAAACTGTGACATCATGTCTGGCTGCTCTGTATTTAGGTGGAGTGGAACAAAAATTAGTCCAAGTGTTTCTAAACTGTTTTTTTTTGTAAAACTAGAGTGTTTAAAAATATAAATATTTTTTTCACATAGTAATTCATGGGGACTAAGACATATAATATATAGTCTTGGAGAAATGGAATTAATTTCAAAATGTTTATATGTCATGACAATTTTTGTTTTTTATTAATTTAAGATTTGCAAGGAGAAAAGTTGAATTTGAGTCGTGATACTCACTGTTGGCTGACCAAACAAAAAAGAAAGGAATTGGAGACTCAGACTATCAAGAGAAAATGTTTGCAATTCGACACAAGTTGAGATGCTCTTTAAGATGAAACTGTTATATTGACAATTGGACTCCCCCACCCTCTTTCTTCTCTCTCGCTCCAGGTGTCTGTCCTGTGTTAACGGAAACTTCCCCTGTCACTGGTGCAAATATCGCCACATGTGCACACAGGATGCCAGCGACTGCTCCTTCCAGGAGGGACGAGTCAACACTTCAGAGGTGAGGGTTGGAGCTCGCACGCACGCACACACACACACACACACACACACACACACACACACACACACACACACACACACACACACACACACACACACACACACACACACACACACACACACACACACACACACACACACACACACAAAGGCATACACGGACACAAACACTGAGCACATGTAGTTAAACATACTTTCACAAACGCTCCCACACACAGAGTGATTAACAAACACGGACGTGCAAAGCAACATATGAATATCGATGCCCGTGTACGCTTACACATGAGTATGTATGGTGGCACAGTGATGCCAAGGGTGCAGCTGGGACCTGTACGCCATTCGAGTGTGCGTGTATGAATGAGTGCTGCTGTGGAGTGGCCCAGCAGCAGCTGTTGTAACCTTAGCAGCGCTTGATTTATTCACTTATAAACAAGTCGGGGTGAATGAGTATGTAAATGGCAACGAGCCGACTTGCTTTCTCAGTCCCTCTGTCTCCGTCAAACTCTCTATTGCTCACTGGCTCTCACACAAATGCAGACATTCACACTGACAAGCAGAAGAAAAAAAACGCACGTGTCCTCAGAAAGTTGCACTTAACTCTCAACCACCTTCACTCTGACTTTACTTTTTACTTTCAGGAAGAGTTTCAAATTGTATGTGCATACAATTTAATCAAGTTTTTCCTCCTATTCTTCTTTTATCACTCTTTTAAAAAAAAATGAAAACATGCAACTTGGTGTGCTCTGTGTGGGTGGGCATGACGTGTGTGCTTGAATACACATGTTTATACATTGGTGGTATGTTTCAGGAATTTTGTGTGTCTGTTTGTCTGTTTGTGCTGCATATCCATGTACGTTGTATGTGTTAGTGTCTCCGTTTTGTTTTATGTGCTTAACATTGTCTGTATCTTAAGACGTGTATAAAATATGCCAAGAGAGTGAGATGTGTGTGTGTGTGGGTGTGTGTTTGTGATTTTGTATGTATGTGTGTGTGTGTGTGTGTGTGTGTGTGTGTGTGTGTGTGTGTGTGTGTGTGTGTGTGTGTGTGTGTGTGTGTGTGTGTGTGTGTGTGTGTGTGTGTGTGTGTGTGTGTGTGTGTGTCTCCACCCTGTCCTCACATGTTACGCCCTCCTGTAAACACACCGTTCTGACATCCAGCCACATCTTGTTTTGAGAGCCACACTCATTCATCTTGTATTATTTTATCCTCCCCCACCCTCTTCTGATGTACTCTGTCTTTTTGGTGCAGCCGTTGCCATGGTTACCAAGTCACTTTGAATGTCAGCAGAGGTTTGTTGAATTTTGATAGACACACATACACATCCTTACATGGATTGTTGTTACTAACACGGCAGACAGTGAAGCGACAGCTCGGGGCTTTTGTGATGGATGCATGTGCTTTCATGTATCCTGACGCGCTCCCCCTGTCATTAAATAGGTACATTTTGAAGCGATGCAAATGTTCACTTGGGCCAGCAGCAGCCGTTTTTGTCGTCACACATTTATCTCTTCCAGCCTTGATTTTGTCCCAATTTGCCAGTTCGTAGCGCCAGCTGAAAGCAATATCGCCCGTCACCGCTGCCTGAAAAAGTTTCCCCCTGTGTCATTAGCAGTCAGTTGCCAAAGTGATTGAATTCACACTACACTGGTTATCTTCCCACAGGCATTTGTCATATTTCTTGAGGCTGACTTCACTTCATATCTGATCAAATTCATAGCATCTGTGAATCTGCGGCCTCGGTAAATCATCCAAAAATTCACCTTTTCCTGTGTGTGTGTGTGTGTAAGCAGATAGCCGCTAATGTATAATGTTCACCCTCTTAAAGTAAGTATAACTCGCTGCTGTCACTTCCTGGATTTGTAAATATATATAAATCAACTGCGTTGTGACAGCAGATAAACAGAGAGCCACATTAGGGGCGACCAGGCAGAAAATTGCCAGAGTCAGAAACACTCGAGAAGGCCATCAACGGAAATGCATATAAACACAAACAATGAGAGAAACAAACACCAGTACAAACAAACGCAGAGACAAACAAATTTGCTCTGCTCCAATGGATCCCAGCATTGGGCCTGCAGAGCCGACTGGGCCGACGCTGGGCCCGGGGGTTGGTTCAAATCACATCATTTAGATTCGAGGAAATAGGAAAAATAAGACAATAATAAAAAGCAACAGAAAAAGGAATAGAAAAACAGGTTTGTTTGTATTTCTTTGTCGTCTCTACAAGCTCGCCTGGTTATTCATTTATTGATGGCATTTCGCCTGCTTGTTAATTAAGCCGTTCATTCATTTTGCATGTGGTTGCTTTTCACTCAGGATATTTCATGTCCCACAAATGAATTAATGCAGAACATGATTGACAGTAGAGACAGAAAATAGCTGCCAGATAACATCCCCTGATGGGAGCTTTGACAGGAAGTGCCTTATTTCTTTTTTGCATGGTAGTGTAAAAGGCTTCATTAAACAACAGTTTCATCCTTAGCCTGATATTGCCTTCATGCTGCTGGATATTGCTGGATACATCAATGTAGAAACAAACTAGTAAGATATACTAGAAAAATGTCAAACCCAAGAAATGATTTTCAACATAGTGATGAAGCCTTTGTTGTTCCAGCTTCTAATCAGTCTACAACAAGTGGCCAACTAACATGACATAATCGATTAGTCTGTCAACTACTGTTCTAAAGCCTTGAGGCATTTT
This sequence comes from Brachyistius frenatus, assembly GCF_029030835.1. NCBI lineage: Eukaryota > Metazoa > Chordata > Actinopteri > Embiotocidae > Brachyistius > Brachyistius frenatus. The sequence continues at coordinate 4,906,088 of NW_027210615.1, forward strand.
GATCGTCACCTTCTTGGTTTTTTTTGGAGCCAGAAGTGACCATATTTGGATAAGCAAGGGTGGAGCTAGGGTTCTTCCAAATATGGTCACTTCTGACTGAGAACCTGTAGACATGACGCCCGCCCACCCAAACATGTCAGCCAAACCAGGCAGACCTCCAAACAATGAATGGGAGTGTTCTTTGAAGCCAGCCTCCAGTGCCCATCAGTGGTACTGCACTTTAAGGCACTTCCTATGTTAAGACTACCTGCATTTTTATATACAGTGAAGGTAACACAGTCATGTGAGTGTCATACTATCATTTTATATGAGCTCTCCAACCATGGTGGAAGTCAAATGGATAAAAGAACTCTGAGATAACTTCCCAGAGTTGTAAAACCTACCCCTCAGGGTTTCTGGAGTCTGATAAGCCATGTATCTTAACGCCGGTCTTCATGGACCACAATCATGTCATAGCTACCTGAAGGAACACACCGCCAAAGTTTTAGCCTTTTTTTTTTTAATGCCGTGGTATTTTCCATCCAGAAGCTAAAGTCTCACTTTTAGACGCAGGCCGTTTCAAGTTGTTAATCCCGCGTCAAAGGCTATTGAAATGTTGACTTTAGACCATCTGTTTTTTCTGTTATTCATGTTTGAGAAATGTGCTGCTTCTAGTGGATATTTATTTAGGCCTGATGTATTCATTAAGATGCTGCCTGAGTGAAGTCATCTGAATCTGCCAAAAGAAGTACTCATTATGAGCAAGAGCTTGTTTTGCATCAGCTGCTCTGAAACAATTTAGTTAACCATTGAGGCCACTGACCTTTTCAGTGTGTGAAACTGCAACTCACCAGCTCTGACTGTTCTCACTGTGATCTTTCTTTCTTTCTTTCTTTCTTTCTTTCTTTCTTTCTTTCTTTCTTTCTTTCTTTCTTTCTTTTTCCTGCATCACAAATCACTTTCATTTCTTATCTTTTCTTCCCCTTTTCAGTCCTCTCCCTTTTCCTCCCTTTTCCCTTCCATCCCTTATCTCCTTGGTCCTCCTCCTTCCTTCTTCCCTCTCTGTACTCCTCATCCTGGAAGCCTGACCTCCTTACACTTAGCGGCATACAGTAGGTCCATGATGCATTGCTGCTGCGTAGGGGAGTGAGCCAGTGGCTTTGTAGCCTTGCCTCATTGATAATCATTAGCCGGCTGTTTTGGGCTCCAGATGTACAGAAGGTGAATATGGATACGTAGATCAGCGTTAGCCTTCGTGCTGCTAATTAGAGGATGCATCACCATGATGAGCAAGTTTGTCAGATGGTCATATGTTTCTGTCAAGTCACCATGCTGCTGCAGGAAGCACAAACAAAGGCATGCATACACGGGCACAGATACAGCCATAAGCCAGCTATTCTATGCACGTATTCCCACAGTATCACTACATGAAGAAAGCCATCCATCTCAGTAGCCATCTCTGAGCTAGTTTCCCTCTTTGATCTCCAGTCCATCGAGCTCTTTCCTCTTGTTCACCCGCTCCCTCGTTCCCTCAACAAGTCAATTAGCTGGAGTCACACACTCTCTTTTTTTTGTCTCTCAGCTAAGGTTGTCAGAGTTACAGCTGTCTTTCCATTATTGCGGGTTGCTGGTACACAGCTCTGAGTCGCCCTGCTCGGAGGCTCTGATGCTGGCACTGGCACAGAGCAAGCCTTCCTTCTCCCTCTGGGTTTCTCTGGCTAGGGGAGCTGCCTGCCACTGATAGACTCAACTGTGTGTGTGTGTGTGTGTGTGTGTGTGTGTGTGTGTGTGTGTGTGTGTGTGTGTGTGTGTGTGTGTGTGTGTGTGTGTGTGTGTGTGTGTGTGTGTGTGCGTGCGTGTGTGTGTGTATGCACGTACACGTGTGTTAATTATTCAAAGTGTATTAAAGCTTAAAGATGCATCTCCAGATGCTTCTCTGATCGTCGCCGTGTTTAATGGAGAGAGACAGATGAGATGAGAAGCGAAAGGTGGAGCATCCACAATAAAACATTAGTGGAGGAGTGTGGCAGTGGCCTAGTTGTTGGAGAAGAAGCAAGCTTGCAGATTCAACCGAGGGCCACATTTATATACGACCACACTTCACATAAAAAGTAAGAAAGAATTTTGTTTTTGCTTTTATAAAACTAGAAATACTTTCCCTTATGCAGGTGTCTCTTTAAAAAAAAAGTGGCTTTCTCTTCTGACCCCTTCAGTTCCACATGCAACTATTCTTGGTTGATTAAATTCATATAAATCAAATATGCTTAACACTCTGTCCCCAAAGCTAAAGTTTAAATATCCCATATTGAATTAACTCAGATTTATTTTGCTTTTTTGATTATAAAGCAGGTCTAGGTTCTGTGTAAACACTATGAAAGTGTCAAAATGCTCAGTCTCTGCAGAAATACACACAGATACACATAGTCAGCAGTTGTGCTGTTAGGACTTTGGTAAGTTTGTCACAAACTCATGCTCATATCATATGTCGAGTCCCAGCACGGCCCACTCTCCAACCTTTTACGTGGAAGAAAACCCAAGCGGTTATTCTGTTATTGAGCTTGCAAGCTCGAAGTCCGAAGTAAACCTGTGGTTGGCCTGGACGTGTGTCACTCAGAAAAGCCTCAACCAATCAGAAGATCTCAGTGAGCCTCTAAGACACAGACACAAAATAGCCTGTTCTTTGTAGAGCTACAGGGAGAAGCTTAAGAGTTGAGATTTGAGATGGTTTTTGGTACTTAAAACCATAAAAATATCTTCCAAATGACCTCAAGACTGTAGATGAAACACATTTTGGATCTTTAATAAACAGAATGTAAATGGAGACATAACGAGAACATGGCTTGACTGTTTTCTGTCTCCAGCTGAAGATCGGAGGTCTGGATGAGATTTTCTTCAAGATTAATTCAAAGTTTGTGTCAGAATGTTGTTCTTAATTGCTTTATTATGCTGGCATAGATGGCAGATTGGACCGCACAATTGTCGAAAAGCGACACCGATCGGTAAAAAATCTTGGTTGAACCTGTTATTTTGAGTTGGATTTTTAAAAGAAGGAGAACAAATTGGGGGGGGGAACAAGACAAACAAATGAAGAGCAAGGCAAAGAAAAAAAATTGTAGAGAAGGGAAATAAAAATGACAGAAGAAGGAGTTGAGCTGGTTAAGTATGAAGAATTAAGAATGTGTTTGAAGGACCAGCATTCACGAAGAAGAGGAAGGACAGAGCAAGTTGATGAAAGGAGAAGAAATACGTAAGAGTGGGAGGAGGATCTGAGGGATGTTTAACCATTCAGGTGATGAAAGGATACTTGAGGGTCGTGACACCACATGTGCCTTGTGTCTCTTCAGCATCATCTCAATAATTCCATGTCATTTAGCGAATGCTATCTGCCCTACTTTCATCATTCCTGGAAGCCTGACTGCTGAAAATCATTCATTTTTTTCATAGATTTATCTTAGAATGACAGAACATACGTTTGTCTGAAGAACAAAACAGGAAATATTCAGTTGTCAAATATGAATGATGATTAAGTCACAGACAGTTCTTAGCTACGTTTCAGTCATTGCTCGTCGCCTCATTTGTAGCTTCTCTTCGTGGCTTTTCACATTGTGACATCTACAGGGCAAATTTAGTATTTTTGTGCAATAAACTGGAGCTGATGAATTCATTCAAATATTTAGTGAGAGCAGTCTGTGAACACTTGTGACACTCATGTATTTTTCAGTCCAAACGCTGCTTCGCTGTGTTGTTTTTCTAGTCTGACCTTACTTCTCCCTCATGCCAAAGGCTTAATGAACCTCACTCTGCTGTTGCTCTGAAGGCACACGAGTAATCACATGTGGGAAATTGGTTCTGAAAGAGTTTTTGATGGTGCTCACTGTCTCAGTGGGTAAATTTAATGGCCATCAAACTGTTGAATACTGCACTGAGGAGGAGAAGGAGAGCAATTAAACAAGGGTATCCGTTCGCTTCAGTCCATTGTTCTGTGAAAACAGAGGAGATTTAGCCATCTTCAAAAATAGACCTTTTTTATACACATATATATATATATATATATTCTTAAACTGAAATGCATTCATTGCAATTCTAGATATGTTGTTTTTTTCCTGGGGGCACCCTGAAACTAACTGCATTGCTTCAATGCTATCTACTATCAGAAAATGGCTTGTCATTCAGTATCAGATTTTGATAACCAGGCAATGTCCACTTGAATATATCTAATATCTTGAATATCTCATAAACATCATTGAGCTACAGCACATACATAGTCAAAATGACTTGGTCTTAAATTAGGTAAACTAGGACACTTTATTTCACTCAAACAAATATTAGTCACATACCTGTCTGAGTCACTGTGGTGACTGGTGGCTCCTCTGTGTGCAGCCGGCAAGCTAGCATCTAAAGATAGCTGAGATGTTCAGGGAACATTAATAAATTGTAGCATCTAGTGATGCATACGAGGCCTTAAGGGGACATCTGTTAATTGTAGCTACCGGAAACAATATGGGTCGCACTCTGCCCTTCAAAACTACATGAAAACAACAGTAAATAGTGGCATCTTAATGTGTAATGAAATATTATTTTCCTTAAAATGGACTTTATAAAATTGGTATTCAAAAAAGTATTGTTCAGGAACTGGTATTAAAGTCGACGTACCGGTGTGGGTATGAAAGGTCTTTTTAATGATACCCAGCCTGAGACACCACAGATATTTTGGTGTAATGTGGTATGTTCTGACACTTAGCCAGATCTATCAATTTCACCTTTGAACACATCCATTACATGGGGCCGAACATAGCTCAAAGGCTATTTGACAATGTTGTGGAGTCTTAGAAAGAAGCTAACATATCAGTCACTGAAAAACCTCCGAACACATTCTTGGTCTTGAAAAGAGAAGCACACCTAAGGATGCTGCTGCAGCTCAGTCAGTTCAAGGCATAATCTCTGTGACATATTCACCGATTTTAGGCCAATTTGTTAAATGACGCTTCCTTCAAGTTGATTAGGTAGAAGGTACAAGCAATCTTTTCATCAGTCCCACAATATCCTAGTAGAACACATCCCATCGCTGCATGTCACAATCTTCATTGTTGCTAGATCGCCTTTGTTGTTGACAAGGCTATGTAATAGTGTCAATTCCCTTTGAGCCTGTGACAGCAGGTTCCTCTTGAGATTGGAAGAGAAGGTAATACGTTGCTTTGATTAAAGATAATGAGGGCAATACAATCAACTTTGCTCGAGTTTTCAAAAGTAAGTACAATTAGGACATTCTTCTCTGATTAAGCTGTAATGAAGCCAAGGTGCCACTTGTGTTCATACATTTATTTAAGGATCAGCATTTTGGTTCAGCATGACGTCTTTGTCTTCATTTCCACTGCTTCACCCGTCTCGCTCCATATCCCCCATTGTGAAGGGCTGCGAGGAGTGGGTGGACACTCCAAAAGGCTTCCAACGCAGTTCAAAGTGTCTTTTATTGAACAGAAGAGCTCCTAGTCTGGTGCGATGGGGTGCCTGCCCTGCTTCCGCCTGAGATTACGACTGGGGAACTCGGATCATTTGAGCAAAATAGATGAAAAGTTTTCTTGTTGAAATGAAGCGCAGAGGGATGAGTCACGAATCTAGAATAAAAGATGAAACGGGTCTCGCAAAGAGGAGCTATTGCTTTCAAAAGTTTTCTGGCCCCAGTGAATTTGCATAGTAGATACTGAAGTAGCTTTTGTTGTGAAGTTTGCTGTGTTGTGTGTTGCTTGAACTTTTCCAACCTAGGACCTTTGAGAGCCAGAAACTCATTCTCTTGTCCCAGGACTACTAGAGGAAACAAACTCCTACTCATGACAGGAAAGTTGGTACATGTATCAGTAGTTTTTATATTAACCTTGAAAGGTTGGCTGATTATTAGGTGGGTCACAGAAATCTCTTCTTATCCTCTGGGTCATGGTCTAAAATGGATTGTAAATCTCTTTTTGGTGGGTTCCCACATGACAAGAAGCACTTTGTCATTTTCCACTGACAAGATGAAACAACGTTCATCAAATTTTGATCCTGCAGGCTGAAAAAAAAGGGAACGTGGGGCCATACTTATTGAGCCCATCCTGAATAGCATCTTGTTACCTGTCATGTACCCACTGTGTCACCCTCAAAAACACACCCGCACACACACTCACAAACAGATTGTGTATTTTTAGAGGCTCCTATTGATCCACTCGCTGATGCTTATCGTCTACATCCTCCTCTTTGACCACACGGACCTGATAGCATCCAGATAGACACACAATCATACTTGGTCATCAGAGATAGCGTGTAGGGCACTGCTATTCTAATGGAGACATGTGATGAAGAGCTTCGTACAGTCAGTCGAGTAGATGCCTTTTCCCAGTAGACTCAGTGTCTTTTCTGCAGCTTAATTGTTGCCTACAAGTTGGACGAATGTTTAAAATATTTTTAGAACATAAATGTGGTTGTTTTTGGTATTTTCAACATCATTTTGAATGCCTGGTGTATAGTTTTTCATTTCCCGATGCACGCGCAGGTCAACCACAAGTTGTCTTTGATCTTGTAGCTTGCTAGTTCTACGGCCAATTGAACGCTCTGTGTTTTCTGCCTTAGAAAGATTGAACAGTGGGCAATACTAAGTGTAGACATATGACATGCGCATTAGTTTGTAACATCACTAAGTCATGGAAGTCCAAACAACACAGTTGCTTTATAGGAACTGAGCATTTTGCCACTCGCAGTATTTATATAGAACCTAGACCTGCTGCATAATCAATACAAATATGATTTTATACAATATGGGACCTTTAAAGTAACCGGATATATCTATATATAATAACAATGTGTCAACAATGTAAAAGGTGTCGCTCCGTAGAAAATTTTACCTGCACTTGCAGATAGTGAGTTTTAATGACTGCTGCTGTCCGGCCTGCATTGTTTCTATTTTCACCAAAAAACTCTAAAGACTCAAAGTACTGTGTCTTTTTAGTACCAACCAAAAGAGTGTCACAGTTAGCTGGTGATATCAGAGCATTTAGAAGCTAAAGAGCCAAATATTTCCCACAGGTATTGGTAGAGACCAAAAGCAAAGCTAAAAGAAGATAAAGTGTACCAGAACCATATTTGAAATCCCCCACATGGATCGGCCTCCTTTATTTTACATGACGACGGATATGTTTTTGTCACTGGTGTCAGAGGAATAAGGCTGCCTCATAAAATGAGTTGTACTTTGCAACCTTCTGGTGCTTCCTGCAGGATAACGAGTATCTTTCACTATCACTCAGTATCTTTCATCAAATTCATGGAGCCTCATTAACTAAAAACCTTCGTCCCTGATATGTAATTTCTGAGAAGAATCCACATGTGCACACTGAGGGGGAATATTTGTTGGTGAATTGTTTGAAAGAACAGAACAATAACAAAAGTAAGAGTGTGTCAGTCAGTGTTTGAGCAACAAATGATGTAATTGAAGTGCAGTGCAAAAACAGCATGGCATTAACATTTAGCAGCAAAGCTAAAGTGGGAGCACTCTAAATAACTCCATTAGCCATTAATGGACAAGGGATAATTTTATCCAATTAGCTTTTGTCAAAACGGCTGGAAAAGACCAAGTAGTTGTACAATGCTGATGAAGGAGGAACAGTGTTGCTCACACGCCAACAAACACTGAACTAGATTACATATGGGCAGTACACAAGCCACATATCAAACAGTATTATGCTGGAGCAACGAAACCCACAAGAGTATCGTAGTGCGGCTGATAGATATCAGTTAATGTCTGGCCTTCGTTTGACCTCTTTTCTCAGGTTTTTACATGAAGAGATCTACAGCGTTTAGTGCATCTAGGCTGCCTCTAGGGAGGGCGTCTCATTGTATACCGTGATCTCTCAATACAGCAGAAATAGCAGGATGTTTAAATATATGCACTGATAAAGATGTGGGGTTATAAAAGTCAGACACCGAGAAATAAATAAAAACTTGTTAATGCAGAAAAAAAGGACCGTGTGGCGAGGAAGAGTTCTTTGAATAGGAGAACGTGTTTGAAGAGATTTGTGTAGATACAGCCTCATGAACTGTCTGTGTGTTGACTGAATGGAGAGATCTATTGGGATTAGGAGCACGATCCATCGCACATCTGCTGCGCGAGTGTGTTATTTTCTGTTACATTTATTCTCTAAGGGTATAACTGTATTAGTGTCCAAAACTGAGACATTGTTCAACAGATGACTCTTCCTCTCTGTCTCCTGGGACATGTGGTCATCATACCAGGTCCTTTTCTCTCTCAGTGTGTGTGTGTGTGTGTGTGTGTGTGTGTGTGTGTGTGTGTGTGTGTGTGTGTGTGTGTGTGTGTGTGTGTGTGTGTGTGTGTGTGTGCGTGTCGATCGATGGGGTCTCGCCCCCTCCTTTCTGAAACGGTTCATTGGACTGTAACACCGATCCGTTGGGACCCTCTACATTGGTGGACCCCCTCCCCACCCGCCACCACCACCAAACCCCTCCGAACACTCACACACACACATAGACAAACACACACAGGCTCCCTCATCCATCATACTCGGAGGTTGTCTGTGCCTCATTGGTGGCGGCCAGCAGCCAATCGGGGCTCTCGCTTCATCTCTGACATCACCATAGATGTAATGTATCCGTCCTGATAAAAAAAAAAGAAAAAGCAATTAGAAGGGAGGGAAAAAGAGTAAACAATATGTATGATGACTCCAGGTGTGTCAGATCTAAATATAAATCAAATAAATGCCATTTTTATTTTAGTCTTTGACTCATCACATCAAATAACTTGCTTCTTTGTCTTTTACAAACAAAGCATCAGCATAATTCAACTTTATAAACATGTTATTCTTTTTTTTCCTTTCCGTCTCACTGACCTCTGTTTGGACAAGCTGCTCAATGTTCCAAGTATTTTATCACTACAACATCCCGTCCCAGCAGTCAGTGAAGAGTGGAGCAGATGGAATCAGGACAAGAGAGTTTTCAGAAAGGGAAAAAGGAGAAGCGAGTGAGAAAAGGGAGGATGTGGAGGAGGTGAAACGTCAATATGAACACGCAGCAGAGCGTCCAAGACAGCTGGAGTTCATGACTGCAGGCATCGTCGTGGTTAAATAAACCACAGAGCAGGTAGAAAGGGGGGAGGGGGCTAAGGGTAGATCAGATGGTAAGAAGTGTAGAGAAACTGAGGTTGAGAGAGACCGAAGGAGAAACGTGGGGGTGAGATGATAGAAGTAACCCATCCGACTGAGTCGTGGGAAAATAAACACGATGTTCTATCGCTGTTGATAGTACTAAGAACTTTCCGAGAGAAACGACTGAAACACTGACGTCTTGAATCTCATATATACCCAAACAGTGCTCCTCTATCAAGCAAGGAAAACTCTTTCAGTCATTTTATTCAAACATAACATCAGGTCATTTCAACCGGAAACTATGAATCGCAGCTTTGAATCACTTTTTTCAGTTCAAAGTTTACAGTTATTAAGAAGTTAATTTTCTTATTTAGCTTCACTAATAAACTTAAACATCACCAATCAAATGCAGTTGTAACTGTCCTCATATCAGTATTAAGTTTGGTCTGTGATATAAACTGTTTTTTAGTGCCAAAAGTTAATAGTTTAGCAGCCACCTCTTCTCTAGAGTTTTAACAAGACAGTTCGGTGACTTTTGCAGTCTTTACATTCATAGCTATATCACGTAATATAGCAGACGTTTTGTCTTGTCAGGAAAAGCACAGGTAAATACTTTAGTCAATGAGGGCTCGCTTCTGTTTAAGTATTGCAGTAAGCCACATTAATTAGACAGCACGCACAAATCTTGGAACCTGGACCTGACACATCTACAGGATAATCATTGCAGTACCTCACTCAGTACTATCTACAAAATCAGATATACAGAGGGAATGGGGGTGACTGGCAACTGTTTGTCACACTGTATATAAGCTGAACTACGGAGGACAGACGTCGAGCAATGCTGGACATCCTTCTTTGAGTGTACATGTATTTGCTCCTTCTTGCAAGAATAAATGTCCGATATGTTTGATTTTGAATCCAGCCTCTGAGTAATTTTTCTAACATTATATTACTAATTATATTATATTACTCTTAATAATGCTCCCTTAAGATAACAGTAAAATACTTAAGACCAGGTTGTTGATTGTTAATTGCACAATCACTTTCCCCTGCCTTGAGACAGCAATGTGTCTGAACACACCTCATTTTCAGACCAACACCCCCACGAGCGCTCAGATTGCCGCAAGTACGTTTGCTATTTTAACAACGTTGGCACCGGACAGGAAAGTGAAAACTGCGTCTGTCTGAAACCAGCACAGACACTTGTGTTGGACTTGGCGCTGCTTTGGTTTGGGTGTGAGATAAGACCACTAAACCTTAATGGCATTTCTTCACATCAATTCAGCTGTTGTTCTAATGTAAACAGAAAGCATACTTAAAAACGTGGGACGTTTGTTTGTTCCATTTTTATAATTCCAAATAGCCATGATGTGAATAAGAAATTAAACATTTTCCAAAACTGGAGCAGAGTAAAGTACTGTATCTAGGCCTACAAAAAGAAGCAGCTCACAGAAACCTAGAAGAGATTTCACACATGTAGTGTGGAGGAGCAACTCAAACCAATTTTTTTTCTTAAGGCTTACCTTCCCATGTTTGATCACAGTATCTGTGTTTGGCCCCAAGGCTACTGTTAAACACTCCACAGGCCTAAACACTGGCTTACTGCACAGAGCCAGAGGGCAGATTTCACTGTGGATTGTTGTTAGTGTGTGTGTGTGTGTGTGTGTGTGTGTGTGTGTGTGTGTGTGTGTGTGTGTGTGTGTGTGTGTGTGTGTGTGTGTGTGTGTGTGTGTGTGTGTGTGTGTGTGTGTGTGTGTGTGTGTGTGTGTGTGTGTGTGTGTGTGTGTGTGTGTGAGAGTGAGACAGAGTGAGAGTGAGAGTGAGAGAGAGAAGGTAAATGTTGGTGTTTGATTTGTGGGTCTATAATGTGTATTTTGGGCGCATCTATTCCAATGTAACATAGTTTGTGTGTCTGTGTGCATGTATTGCTGGGCTGGTCTGGCTAGTTTGGAGAGATAGAGGCGGTGTGTGTAACTCCCATGTTGCCGAGGTCCACCCCTGCCTCACTCTGTTGCGAACCTGACCTCCTCGACTCTCATCCCCTCCCGCTTTAATAAACGGGTGTGTGGCTCCCAAGACCTCGCCTCGCCTCCTCACCTCCTCCCCTGCTTCCTTCTCGCTTCACCTCCCTCACCCTTTCTTATCCAGTGGTTTATCGCTGCTCATCCTTTGCATCACACTTCATCCCTGACTCTCAGTGCAGTACATTTAGATCTCTGCAAGCTATTTCTGTAGCAAGAACTATCCAGTAGTCATGAATGGGAAGCACCCTGGAAAAAGGATGTAAATTCAATTAACATTTATCCCTGCAAAAAAGGAGGAAAAAAAAAAGAAAGGTTCAAAAACAAGACGACAATGAGAGGGAAGAAGAGAAGAAGAAAGCTACAGAGAATGTTAAAAAGATCAAGTGTGAGCGACAGGAAGAGAGGAGAGAGAGGGATTAGAAGAATCCCCCAGGTAAAGAGATTGTTGTGTCTCATTGTGTAGAACCGCATCACTATCTGATGCAGACTCAGCTGTGACACCTGTCACCACTCCTAATGAAACAGCTCCCACAATCCTCTGCTCCCCAATCTTTTGTTCCCTCCCTCTCTTTCTTCTTTTATCCCTTGGTACAATTGTGTGTCTTTGTACTATATATACTGTATGCAGGCCGTATGTGGGGGATGCCTGGATGCCTTTTGTATGTGTGTGTGTGTGTGTGTGTGTGTGTGTGTGTGTGTGTGTGTGTGTGTGTGTGTGTGTGTGTGTGTGTGTGTGTGTGTGTGTGTGTGTGTGTGTGTGCATACGTATTGTAATGTTCCTCAGAGGAATGTCAGACTGCACTTTTTATTCTGACTCTGATGCATCAGTAATAAGGAACAGACCTTAGCAGTGTGTGTGTGTGTGTGTGTGTGTGTGTGTGTGTGTGTGTGTGTGTGTGTGTGTGTGTGTGTGTGTGTGTGTGTGTGTGTGTGTGTGTGTGTGTGTGTGTGTGTGTGTGTGTGTGTGTGCGTGCGTGGCGTGGCAGTTAAACAGGATTTCCATGCACACTTGTAGCCAATGCTTGATTGCGCTCCTTAAAACATCAACAATGACTTCTACTTTAAACTTTAAAAAAACATTCAGGGGATCAACTCACACAAACACACTCTTCCCACCCTGTTTTCCCATTTTATTAAAGGCCAGAAGCAGTTCGTTAGCAGTCAGTTGCCATATTTGAACACTTTAAATTTTAACTGTCAACCTCACTAATTGAGAATCTGCTTCAATGGGCTCGCTGGCATTGATTTTATCTCTTCTCTGTCTTCTCTTTCCTGATTTCTTTCATCCTCTCCATCCCTCTCTGAAAAAAATAAATAAAAAACTGTTCAACCCAGCTTCCTTCATATTACCCATCTGTGGTCATAAAGTGGGCCAAGACATGTTGGTAAAGTCATTACATTGAGTAAAATAATCAGTTCTAATCACAGTCATGATGTGATACAAGGTATTTATAAATAACTTTAAAACTGCACTGATTCTTCTGTTTTTCATGGTTTGTTTTTTCATATATATCTTCTTTGTGGCATTCACAGTTTTTACCAGATGATTTTTCTAAAAACAGCGAGCTGCTGCAGCTCCACACGAAGATGATTACAGCATCATTTGTGGACCCCGAAAACCAAAACAATTAGCTACAAGCTGCTAAAAGCTCAACGTTGCTGGAGGATAATTTTCTGAGTTTGTTGTGATGCATGACGTGTTTCACATTTCACATTTTTTTCATTGTTCATCTGAAAAACTACTTGCTACTGAAGCTGAAAGGGACTTAATGAGGATACAAAATTATTTTCAGATTTCCATTGACAGAAGCACGTCAGTGACTAAATAATAACTACTCTGTTCTTTATTTCTGACAGTGTTCAAAGGTGTCGTGCTTGGACGCTGGCTTTAGCGATTAGATCTGAAATTTGTATCAACCAGTTATCCGGGGACATTTGTGGTCCGGTTCACTGCAATCTGATGAGGTCAAAACATCAGTTTTTTTGCACATGATTTTAAATAATCCGTGTGCTGCAGTTCCTCTTTGTGCTGTGGGCGTTAATAATGTCTTCCCCCCTTTTTAAATTATTTTCAAAATGTTTAACTTTCCATGTCATTCCACACTGTTTTATCTATTTGTTTTTGGACTAATATCATAATTTGTTTTAACTACACATACGAATGACATAATGGGTGTTGAATTATAAATAATAAAGACGCGATGCTTGTTATGACAATCTCCAAAGAATCCGATCTTTGCCATTTCACCCTGCACCTTAACATATGCTGCCGGTGCTATCACCTCTTTCTGTGTTATGTTTTCACAAAGAACCTCTGGGTGCTGTTCTGTCCGAACCTTTCCTCCCTCACTCCATCTTCTCTGCCATCTCCAGGCCGGTCCACAAGTCCTTACTGTTGTTCTACGAGACGGTGCCCCATCACATGCAGGCTATACTCATATTGAGATTCCTCTGCAATAAGAGGCTGCTGGTATGGTCTAACTTTAGCTAGTCATCCCTGATTAAATATCACACAGCTGCCACTGATTTATCACTGCAGATATAAACGTTTGCTGTCCTAATAGGAAAATGATAGTTTGCCTGATGGTGCTTTAAGTGGAATATGATTGAATTTGGAAATCCTCGTTCAGTATGTGTACGGCCTTTATGATTATTTACTGAATATCCACAGGAATATAAAACACTTGTGCATATAACCCAGTCAGACTTTATGATATTGTAGAAGCACTTTTTACCGACTTACACTGCAGAAAATTGTGTAACAAGCCTTTCAGTGAGATTCTTTAGACTTTCCCACGAGAGAAATATTCAGCATTTTAGAGCAATATATTATCAGATAAATCACTGTTGTATCGTCAGTAAAAAAAAACAACAACAACACTTATATCATTCCCTTGAAACTAATTGTGAATCTAAAGTCATCATACTGATAGAGTGTATGTCTTAAATGTAAATAAAGTCGTACCAATCCTTACACAGAAACATGATGTAACTGCATCTCATTTATTGGAGCAGATAAAAACAGTTTGTATTACAAATTCATTGTCGGGCATGTGCAGTGATGTAACATGGATTCCTGCTGACAGCTGCATATTGTCTTTTGATTCACTTAAGGCTGAAAAACCGCTTAGACATTTCAATTTGCCTCAGTTAATATGGAACAAAGCAACTGTTCTAGCCAAATTTCTATTGATTGAAGAGCAGCATAAAGCCGCTGAATGGAGGTGCTGACCCTTCAGTCATCTCCCACTCTAATCTGTTATACTGTAGCTGTTTTGCAGTGCAGCCTGGTAGAATTAGTACTGTCCGTGCTGCTGAGAGACGGCGCCTCAGGCAGCGTCTCGCAGAAAGAATTACAATATCCTTTGGTGGATTCTTTTAGGAAAAAAACAGGCCTAATATCCATAAAAGCCTCATTAATATGTGAAAGGGGGTTGGATTTAAAATGGCATGAACTCCTTGTGACCAGTAACTGCCGCTTTCAATATGCAGAGTTGATCCTTAAAAGTTCTGATCATTTGCAAATGGACGTTTTAGGCTGGTTGATTCTTCAAATATCTTCCAGTGTGAGAACAAAGCAGGCAGGAATGTATGTGGAACAAAGTCTGATGTGGTCGGATGATCTTGGAAAGAAAAACAATTAATAAACGTGGACATTAGGGAGACCTTGATGCCCAAAATGTACGATTTGGTGCCACTTAATTCATAATTATGACTTTTCAGTTAAAATTAGTCGTAAATTGAATGCATCTTTGATTCTATTGGATCTGGATTTTTCACTGTTGCTGACAAAGACGTCCGTTTTTTTTGTCACTGTCTTTTCAGCAACATTTCCAGAACTTTTTCTCCTCCCAGAACTGCATCCCACTGACGTTTTCTATTTTCTTTTTTGGTCACAATCTCTATTTTGTTATTTTTCTTATCTGCAGGAGTGTCCTCAGATCCTTCCCTCCACCCAGATCTATATCCCCGCTGGAGTCATGAGACCAATCACCCTGCTGGCCCAGAACCTTCCCCAGCCTCAGTCCGGACAGAGAAACTATGAGTGCATCTTCCACATCCAAGGCAACACGCACAGCGTCCCAGCTCTGAGGTTCAACAGCACCAGCATCCAGTGTCAGAAGACCACGGTAAGGACAAAAGCACACATCCATGGGCACCAAAGCTTTGCAGTTAAATTACAGCATGTTGCATTGTTGAAATATTCTGCCATGTCAGCTGATCCATTCGGGACAGCCCTGGTATATCCATTAGCAGGCTTTACAGCTGGTTAGCTGCAGTGAGACACAGAGAAAGGCAGTAATGGACTGGTGTGGCAAAAAACTTCAAACTGAGACATATGGCCGCAGGGACTGGCTGTCGCAAAGCCACTCTCCTCATTCCCACTCCTCATTCCTACCTCTCAGCCCTCAGTCAAACTGTCAGCACTAATAGGGAGCAACCATTTCAGCAATGTTAATTTCCTCAGCTCCAATCAGGGCAGGAGGCAAAGGGGAGGCATTTTAACGACACCAATTATGACTTAACTTAACGAGACATATGATTAACATGCGAGGCGTACACCACAGCACTCGCTCACAGTGATAGGTCCAATAGTGAGTCCTCCGCAGTTAAAAGGCAGCAGGAGCCAGTGTGTGGCAGGTTCGCCGGCAGTCTTTTCTTCAGCCTGTCACACACTTGTCAGCAGCTCCGGGTCATTTAGCTGACTTCCACATCACCACCGAGCTCGAAACACATCACTGATTTGCGACCGCTCGCTGTTTTTGAACTCTAGCGAATTGCCCACTTTCTCCCTACAAAGGGAAACATTGAGCTCCATCACTGTGATCTTGGAAGTCTTTCTGCGTCTGATGTTGGATCGTGACACAAAAAAATTGTTCTGGGGCATATTATTGAAGTTGATTTACGAATCGTAATGATAGCTCCTGAGGTGCTTTTGTGCTTTGGAAAGGTAATTTGTGTATATTAGTCGCTTGTGTCTCTGTAATTGCTTCGTGCAAGCGAGTGTTCTTTTAGATTTGACTTTTCAGGTTGTTATTAGTACTTTTTTGGCAGATATGTCCGCAGTGACCTGACTACTTAAAAGCCTATTCAACAGAGAAAAACCTGCAAAAATAGTAATTGCTGTATGTCAAGTTGAATATTTGAATAACTTGGTCAAAGTCAGAAGCAGAAGTCTTTTTCTAAAGGGATTTTTTTTTTTTTTTTTTTTACTTTTGAATTAGCTTGATTGACAGCTCAATAGCTTGGGCATGATGGGACCCACACACACAAGCGCCTCCTTCCGTCATTGACATTATAAAATCTGTAATTCTGAAGCATATTACGCAGACAAATGTTTTTCTTGAAGAATTTGCTGCAGATTTGAGTTTTTTTCTTCTGCTCTGCTGGATTTTAAGTGTGCTCTGAAAGCCTCCCACACCTCCAAAACCAACACTTACTCCAGGAAATAGCAGCGTGCAGATTGGATCTCCGGTGTTTGATACACTCAAATACACTCATTACTACACCACCACTACAGCTGAAAGTTGCTGATGCTGGAGGACAGAGGCCTTTCTCAGCAAAACTCGGAGTCACTGGCAAAACCGAATGGAACACACACACACACACGCACACACACACACACGCACACACACACACACACACACACACACACACACACACACACACACACACACACACACACACACACACACACACACACACACACACACATATACACGTGCATCTATTTCTTCATTACTCCCTGCACTTTAATGTTTTGTAAATTCCCAATGTTATCTCTGCAGGACTCAGGCAAAGAGGGAAAGTACAGGTCTCAACACAACCTTGCAGCTGTTGATGAAGCTAGACATAGGAGAGTAAAGTGTGTGTGTGTTTTTGTGTACATGAGAGAGTAAAGTGTGTGTGTGTGTTTTTCTGTGCTTGCCCATGTGCAGACATCCACGTGGTGTGGTTAGGTGGAGTGAGTAAGTCTCCTTCCCTCCACCCCCCGCCTCTCTGCTCGTCAGGTGGGACTGTGATAGGATCCAATTAAGGGAGCTGTAGATAAAATGATGATGAATTGCAGCGGTGTAGTAGACTGACGGACACACACACGCAGACGCACGCACACACACACACACACACACACACACACACACACACACACACACACACACACACACACACACACACACACACACACACACACACACACACACACACACACACACACACACACACACACACACACACACACACACCTGGCAAATGGAAAAGAAGGAAGCAAAAACAAAGACAAAGAGAGAGACGAAGAGGAGGTGAGGGAATTAGGAGCAGACAATGACGATGCAACAAAGAGTGTGATGGAGGAAGTAGAAAGAGAATAAAGAAAAAACAGAGGGGAGGAAAGGAAGACTAAGCTCAGCAAGCAGACCAGGGAAAACAAACAAATGAGGGAGAAACAGATGGAGGGAAAATGTATTTGGAATATAAAAGATGAGCATGTTTGAGAAAATGATGCTGAAAAAAAAAAGGAAATCATGATCCCTGAAAAAGTGAATGTGCTGAGATTAGCTACAGCAGAGGGTGGAAGGACGTGGGACAATAGGGATTGGTTGCAAAGTTGTTCAGCTGTGCAATGTTGGTTTTCAGATATATCTATTCAGTTGGACAGCAGTTTTCTGGCAAGAATAGGATCTAATAATTATGAAAGAATCTGCAGCTGACCCAAAGTTAGTAATGCAACGCTGTTACAATTCCTCCGACAAATCAGGATAGAGGCAGAAAAACAAGGCGCACACTTTTCACATTTTAAAATCTCACTTTTGACAAATTAAGGTCTTGCAAAGTTAATATGCCAAACATTGTTCCCACCCACTCTTTAGTTTGTAAGTTCATCAGTTGTTAGGTTACAGTCTGCTAGAAAACACTTCCCAGCTTGAGCTGTAAATTACATTGGTGAAAGTGATGAGACTGAAGCAAACAGTTGAGTTGCAAGGTCGAAAGGCGTCCAACCGGTTTATTTGTTTGACCATTTTATTGGCCAATATTGACCTGTCACGGATACATTATTTTTTTTACAAAACAGAGTGCACGAAAAGATTATTGGGGTAATTTAGAAATTGCCCTTTTTTATATTAATTTGAAATGATTACATTCCCAGTGAACTTGACTGTTTCAGTGCACCAATGCCATTTTTTGATAAAGTGTATCATTAAACTGCAAAATAATCCTGCTTTCTTCCTCTATATCTTTGTCACAAGCATTTAATAGACACATTTCAGACAATATAGCAATACTATAATGTGCTTACTTTCTAATATTGGTATTGTCATCGACAAAATCCAAAAATCCAGTATCGGTTGGGCTCTCCTAACAAGCTCTGTAGAGTTGAGCTGAAGTGCAGAACTGGCTGATAATGCTCTGTGCCTTTGTCACTAGCAATCCTCTTTACATTGCAGAATGTAATTTGACACATTTTAAAATTGAAATGTTAATCAGTGCAGCTTTAAAAAGCTGAATAATTTCTAAGCACACTGATATGGTCTTCTGTCCCAGGTGTAAATGTTTTTTTCTGACCTTCCCTCTATGCTTGCAACTTTGTCCTTTTACTTCATCTTACTCTGCACCTCATGTGTTAATATAAAACAACTGAGAATGAAAACATGAATACAAAGGATGAACAGACAGAAGATCTATCTGTGATTGAGAACCTGCAGGCCGGCTACCATTGTATTTAGTATTCTCAGTAGGGAAGTGTGTGTATATGTATCGCAGCTGGTTGTGACTGGGATAGTCGAGGGTAATAAATCACAGAGAAAATTAGCCAGCAGTAGATGTACACTCATCCATTCAATCTTACTGTCTCTTTTTGCATTATGTAGCCCCTCACCAAACACTGAAACATTGAACTTGCATACTCAAATACACCGGGGACCTGCAGCATGCATTGGTGCACAGTGGAATATTCACAGGAAAACACACACACACACACACACACACACACACACACACACACACACACACACACACACACACACACACACACACACACACACACACACACACACACACACACACACACACACACACGCACACAGATAGGATGCATGCGGGGATACCTACTGGTTTGGTCATGGACAAACACACACACACACACACACACACACA
Source organism: Brachyistius frenatus (assembly GCF_029030835.1). Taxonomy (NCBI): domain Eukaryota; kingdom Metazoa; phylum Chordata; class Actinopteri; family Embiotocidae; genus Brachyistius; species Brachyistius frenatus. The sequence continues at coordinate 4,925,370 of NW_027210615.1, forward strand.
CACACACGTACACAGACACATCCTCCCCAGGGGTTTGGAAGCCCAACATGAAGCAGACATATGGAGATTCTCCACATGATCCTCTTCCTAATCATGTGGAGCAGACGGAGACTGTAGCATCAGCAACAACCGGCAACCTGCTTTACATGATTTATTACACTGACACACATAGGCTATCGAATGCTGTGTGTGTGTGTGTGTGTGTGTGTGTGTGTGTGTGTGTGTGTGTGTGTGTGTGTGTGTGTGTGTGTGTGTGTGTGTGTGTGTGTGTGTGTGTGTGTGTGTGTGTGTGTGTGTGTGTGTGTGTGTGTGTGTAACTGTTCGTGTTTTAACTGCATTATAAGTCCATGTATCTGGCACAGCACCGAGCAGCACAGTCCATTTTGGGAGGATGACAGCCTGTGTGTGTGTCTGGATGTCCGCGTCCACAGATTGGTTTCGACTTGGCTGCAGTCTAGACTTTCCCTAACTTTCACTAACATGCTACATATAACACACAGACACACGCGCCTGTATAGTGTAGTACAGCTCACCCACACATTTTACTGCAACACCGTCTCCTACCAAATATGTTGATATATTAGTCGTTTACTTTACATGAACAGAAATAATGTTCATAGGCAAAATGTTTTTTTTTTTTTTTAAATCCAGAAAGTGTGAAGATGTTACACTGCCAAGAATTCATAAAATGATGTTGTTTTGTTTTTTTGGTGGATAATATTACTTAAGATTCTGTACTTAAACCCGCAGTGCAGAACTTTAGACTCCCCTTTCTGTCAGTGACAGTATTAACAAAATCCCTTTCGACATTATGTCAAAAGCTCCCTTCCAGCCTTCTCCGTCATGATTGTCGCAGCTCTTAAATGGTGTAAAAGTTCCTTTGAGCGTCACAACCCCCAAGAAATTACTCGTTTCACTATCCAAATTTAATCCATCGGGTCTGATAACATTTGGAAATTCTAAGGCTATCAGATCAAATCAGATTTTTGTCATATCCAGATTGTATTCTGATTGATTTTTTTTAAAGTCTGAACAGCAAAAAACACATGAAATGCAATTTTTGCTGTCTGGATCTAAACCACATGTGGATGTGGTTTGAAATGTGATTCCAATCGGATTTCTACAGGTGCCTTTCAGTGCGGACGCTCCGCTGGCTCAGATCAGATTTATTGCGTCACTCGAAGAGCGACACACAATGACAACGTCATTTTCAGAGTGAGCAGAATCTACGTTACCGCTAGCAGAGCGCTGTCAGAAAGTGTCGATTTCCCGACAACAACACTCCACGGACAGAATCTGCAATTAACTGTCCGCTGCCACTTCCATATCGACAGCCTCCGTCCAAGGAAGCTGCGTCATCAGCGTAGCTGCGTGTACGTCGTTACCACAGCAACCCATGCAGATAGGCTGGTGATGTCTGGACTGTGATCTGTTTACTTGCAAACAACAGTGCGGACAATCTGTCGTAAAGATCGGATTTGAGAAAACAATCAGATTTGCCTGAAGTCTGAACTCAGCCTAAGCAGGGTCACATGATTCAATCGTTTTGTCTTCATTGGTTGGCATAGCTTTAACCAGAAGTTAGCTGACTTGGCCCATGCAAGTATTTAATGAGCATGCTCTACCTCTATAGCATGCCCAGTATGCATTCATCCAGCAAGTGTGGGGATGTCACACCAAAACTCAGTATACTGTAAAATACAAAAAAGATGTACCTGTCGTTGATCAACTTAATCTCATTTGTCAAAGGCTTGCATGTTCATTTATATGTTAAAGTCCTGCACTATATGTTTAGATAAAAGTAACAATGCTGCAATATAAATGTGCCATTGCAAGTAAACGTCCTGCATTGAAGTAGTATTTTCAAAACGTAGTCAAAGTCAAAAGTACCTATATTTGGGAAAAAAAACAATAGTCCTGTGACTGATATACTGTTATAACATTGTGCATTGATGTGTAATTGGAATTGTATTGTTGCAAATGGTCATGGTGGAGTTTGATTGAGCTATTTGAAATGTTGCAAGTACTTTAATCCATAACAGATCAGCGTAATCATAATTATAATGTTTTGTAATGTAATTGTGAAGTAACCAGCTGCAGTCAGATCAATGTAGTGGAAAAGAAAGTACAATATTAGTAGTGTCAAGTAGCATAAAATGAGGTACAAGTATCTCAGTTTGTACTTAAGAACAGTACCAGAGTAAATGCACCTGTATATTTTCCACCACTGTGTGTGGAGGCAGGTTAAGTTCAGGCAAAGTCGAAGGTTTTGGTTGAGTTTAAAATGTATCCGTGTGTGATCGCTCATGTTCAAAGTCAGTGATGTTTAATGATCTTTCTCAAACCTTAACAAAGCACTTGGAGTCAAACGTCACTAATACAAAGCTCAATGTTGATTTTGTCACCGTGTGCAGACGTTGTTAGAACGTTTTTTTTTTTTTAATTTTATTTTTTATCAGTGCAGTTTTCATATCTTGTCAATATAGAAGTGTCCTTGTTATGTTGATTAAAATGTGAATGTGTTTCCTGTCGAGGCACTAATGCTAAATAGTTGCACGTCCATACATACATTGTGTACCATTCACTATGTACTATACAGGTTCTATGATCACTAATCTCAGTATCTACTTCCTTCAATACAAAAAAAACAAAAAGTATCATTAAAAATAAGGACAATTGTTTATTTAAAAAAAAAAAAAAGCCCCATTGAATTGAGACAAACTGAAATGAGAGACTTACATGTTGTGTGAGAGTGTGTGTGTGTGCTGCGAGTGTATTTTTACCTCAGGTATCCTTCAACATGACTAATTGCATGAGGGTGACCTGCACATGGACGCGCACACGTACATACACTGGCACCAGGTTTTTCTCCTGTCTCCCCCCCGCCGGCCAGCTGCTCTGTTTTGTTAACATCGGCAGTTTCCAGCGCCTCAGACGCTCAAGCACATACGCACAAACACTCACACAGGCGCACACACACACACACACACTCCAGCCATATCTATTCATAAAATCCACAGAGACATGCAATCCATGGAGACGATTCATGTAGCAAGAGAATAAGCGAGTGCAGGAGCAGATAACGAATGAACCTGAGCCAGGCTGGTGTGTTACTGTAATGAGGCCAGGGACGGCTTTGTGCTCACCTTGTACTTTTTACACCTCTTTCCCTCCCTCCCTCTCTTTTTTCTCCCCTTGTCACCCCCCTCCCTCCTTTGTCCCCTTTCATTGCCCCTCCTCCTCTCTATACATCTCTGCTCCCATATCCCCTCCATGCTTAAACTCTACTTCCCTTCACTGTCCTCTTCTCTCTTTTTTTGTGTGTCCCATTTGCTCTCCCCTCCCTTGCTCCCCTGTTCTTCTTTTTTGCCTTTGGTTGTCATCCCATACTGGCTCTCATTGCCTCTCCTCTTTTCATTCTTCGCCTCCCCGTTGCTGTCCTCGTGTCCCCACTAATCCCCTCTCCTCCTTCCTTAATTTCACTCCTCTCATTTTCCACTTATCTGCTCTGTAGCCATCCCCCACTTGCATGCACCCAACTTTCTTCTCCAGCGTTCTCTTTATTTCCCCTAACCCTACCTAAAATATATCCTCTCCTCTCCTCTCCTCTCCTCTCCTCTCCTCTCCTCTCCTCTCCTCTCCTCTCCTCTCCTCTCCTCTCCTCTCCTCTCCTCTCCTCTCCTCTCCTCTCCTCTCCTCTCCTCTCCTCTCCTCTCCTCTCCTCTCTTCTCCTCCCCAGGGGGGCCTGCACTCTAAGTTGTCTCAGGTAGATTAATTACATGCAGTGACATGAAGGAGCTGGCCAGAGGCTTCAGTAATGAGTCTGATTACTCATCTCCAGCAGCTCTGGGCGCTCAGGGGAGGGAAGTCGGGACAGCAGGCCAGCAGAGGGGCCTCTCAGTAGGGAGAGAGCAACTCTTACCTACAGGGCTCCAGCGGCACAGTGTTTCTGACGGCACTGGTTCCACCACTTTAACATCAAAGCTGTAGAGACGGGGACATGCAACTCAGTAGGTGTAAATTTCAATTTAAGAACAGAGTACTTTTCAGCCAGAAGACATCATATGTTTGTTTTGGATGAAACCAGACGTGGCTACTTCTCTGTCCATTGCTGTAATCAATGACTCAATTAAGATGAAGCCCAGAAATCCAAACATCTACCCTCAAGTAGACCAGAGGAATGTCTACAATGGGAAAGATTTAACATTGAGGCCAAAAATGTAACCCAAAGTGGTACGGCTGGTAGACAAAAATGTTAAATGCAGGAAATCATTATTCTGTAAGCAAAGAGTTTGTAAAAGAAAGTTGATTAAGGCAAAGTTGATTTCAGCCCACGGATCAAAACAACAGTGAGATTGAGCTGGGATGTATTTCTGGCAAGATTTTCTTGATAAAGTATTTCACATTGTCCCAGGAATAAATGCTCTAATGAAGTTACATTTTTGGGCTGAGTCATTCTCCTCCCGCTAATCTTCAAGGCCCCAGATGAGTTCAATAGTTTGTTTAGTTTCAAACATTGTTCCTTTAGCTCTTGAGTTAAAGATTAAAACCTGAAACAGACAGTATCATTAGCTAGATCAAACAACAGATTATGACTGTACACACTTAAATATTGCAAAAATACTGCAATATATCACTGCATTTTAATTAAGTAAATGTGTTGTCCTTATAAACTGAACCTTAAGGTATGACATAGTGTCTGTATCTAATATCCACTCATACTTCTATTTTTCACCAAGAACTTAAGATTTCAGAGGTCAGAGTAATAACTAATGACCAAATAGAACACTGTGTTTGAGTATTAAAGTGTCCACTTAAAGTGAGGCTCCACTAAATGCTCCCCTGATGCAGCGTCATTATTATTCTTAGATGAGTTTCGAGCCACGCGGGCAGCTTTCTCTTGGGGTAGTAAGGTCAATGAATTGGTCCAATAACTTCAGTCCACATTCAACACTTATAGGATGGATTGTTATGGAACTGTGTTCAGATGTTCATGGTCCCCAGATGGTACATCCTCATTCACGATGGTGATCTTTGACATTTTCTTTAGCGCCACTATGACAATAATGTCTGTGGTTTTGAGTGTAATATTTCCAGAGCTCTGGGATGGATTGGCGTAAAATCTGGTACACATATCCATGCTACTCTAAGGATGAATTGTAATAACTTTGGCGATCCCTGACAAATATTTTAGTTCCACCAGCAGGTCAAAATTTGACACGAACTAAGGACATCCCCATCAATTTCAGCTGTACTTTGTGCTCAGTGCTAATTAGTAAATATGGTATTGGTAAATATTACCAGCATTGTATCCTAATATGATGAGCATCATCTGATAAGCATCAACATAAAGCATTTTCATTGTAAAATGTTAGCATGCTGATGTTATCATTCAACTGAAGGAACAGCTGTGCCCAAATATAGCTTCATAGAGTTGTTAGCATGACTGTGACCATACTTATTTTATAATAGTGCAAACTACAAGATTAAATTTGGATCACACAGACATTTTTGCACTTTGCAAGTTCCATTTGGTACCTGTATTTTCAAATAGTTTTTTTTTTTTTTCTAAAGTGGTTTCAGCTTCTCAAAATCCCTGCTCTGCCGCTTCTCCTCTCCCGATTCTCTTCCCTTTTCCTTTCTTATTTTTCAGCATTAAATCAGCTTACAACTTCTCTGTTACTCCGGAGCGTCCCCCAGGAAGCGAGTTAGACAGTGGGTGATGCTCAGTGTGACTGGGTGGCGCGGTGTCACAGTGTGGTTTGTGTCAGCATTTTAAGCCATGTGACAGTATGAATAAAGCATGATGTGGCGGGCAGGAGGGTGGGCAGGGGCTGACAAGAGAACAAGCTCACCCAGTGTTTCAGTGACGGCGGACAAGTTGAAACCCTTAAAGTTTAATGGGGGCCACTCCGCAGAGAGGAGCGGGGTAGTATATGTGGGCATGTGTGTGTGGGTCCTGTGGTTTTACTGGGCTGCCATACACAGGCCTTTAGCCAGTGGGATTTAATAGTGATGCTAATAAAGTCAGCGGGTCGACCTCATGTGTGACGGATTAGGGTCGCACTGAACTGGTGGGAAGGGAATAAGTTCAATCAGACTCGCCTTTGTGGCAAACAAGTGTTTTGGTTTAAATCTCTGTTCTGTGAAGCTGTTGACCTCCAGAATCCTGTGGTTTCATCGCTCTGTGGTCACGTTATCCTATCTCAATCCAGATCTAGACTTCCCACATTCCTTCTTCTTCTTCTGTGCTCCTTACAATGTCTCCATTTTTTTCTTGTTTATGCTCTTTTTCTTCAACTTGTCCGTTCATTCAGTCTCTTTCTCCTCCAGGCTGAACTGAAACAGACAGAAATAATGCCATGTTTTGCTTTGATAAAGCATGTAAATAAGTAGCTTTTCTACTGTGCTTGTACACAGCACAGTCTCTGAGAGGCAAAGATTAGAAGCACTGTGATGTTACAACCCTGAGAAAACTCTGCGGGAGGAGTTCATGGTGTCAGTGGTTGGGTTTGCAGAGTGTTCAAACACAGCATTGAGTTCTTTAGAACATGCCCACCATCTTTTCCTAGCCTTAAGCAAGTAGTTTCGATTGTCTCATCAAAGAAGTTGCAGATCAGGTAATGGTCATATGAATCATTTCTAGAACTATAAGCATATGAGTTTTGGAAGACATAAACCAAAGGGCTGTCCTACTCACTGGAGCTCCAGATCAAAAAACAGTCCTGCACGTCTTTTTTGAGAGTCCAGTTTTAAAGTCTTGTTCTTTACCAATCACCTTAAGCTTCTGTCACCCACTTGTGTGCAATATAAGGTCTTCACAATCCCTGAATTGGAATAAAAAGATATTTAAAATAATCCTGGAGATTTTTCTCCTCCAAAAAATGACCCCAACGGTCAAACGTAACCCACAGTTGCATTTGCAAGTTTAGAAACGTCTAGCAGTCGTCTACATAATGGCAATCTGGTGTCCCAGAGAAGTGACGTCGTTCAGATGAAATATATATTATGTGAAGTTTTCCTTGATGGGAGGATGTGGAGTGGATGGATAGTCAAATACAATGGTGATCTTGAGTGCAGAAGACTGCTGTTCACTTCCTGTTTCCGTTCTCATGTTAAGACAGTTTTTTTTAACCACATACTTTTGCCGTGACAACGAAGATTGCATAACTTTAAGGCACAACTTGTCTTGCGCTATCATTTTAACCCAAACTATTATCTTAATTTTTTAACCCTAAACAAGTGGCTTTTTTTGTGCCTAAAACTAACCAGCAAATTTACTGTTGCCATGGTGACAAAGGTTACATAACTTTAAGGAGGTAGTAACTTAAAGGCTCAACATGTTTCAAGTCATCATTTTAACCCAACTTTGACCCATTTCAACTGGCGGCACTAACTTGACTTGTTATCCTGACAGTACTTACAATTATAATCTTTCAAGATATGGGCCTTTATTTTGTCCACCTACAGCTACAGCTACAGCAGATCAGCTTCAGAGTATAGGGTTGGAGAAAAGTTCAGACTGTATCATACGTGAAAATGTGTGTGTGTGTGTGTGTGTGTGTGTGTGTGTGTGTGTGTGTGTGTGTGTGTGTGTGTGTGTGTGTGTGTGTGTGTGTGTGTGTGTGTGTGTGTGTGTGTGTGTGTGTGTGTGTGTGTGTGTGTGTGTGTGTGTGTGTGTGTGTGTGTGTGTATGCATGTCTCAGGCCCCATTGCTCAAATGGGATGTTGGAGCCCCGTCTACCAAATCCAGTGTGTCAGCGAGCAAATTGGAAATGCCAATTTCACTTTATACCGCTCCGTATCTTATCTCTCCCTTACCCCCATCCTACCACTTAGCTCATGTGTAAATGAATAAGGTCCTTTCACACACATACCAGTCTCCGACTTCTGCCTCTCCTTCACCTCTCTGACCACCTCTCGTTCTCCACTTCCCCTTCGTCTTCTTCTCTTCTCCCAATCACCTGTCCTGTCTCGTCTCCCTCCGTCCCACTCTCCTCATGTCCTCATCCCTGCCTCCATTCCTCCATGTCCATTCAACTGGAACCCATCTGTTATTTCTCTATGTGTATTTATAAAATATGTCTGTTTTGGTGGATATGGATTTATGCATGCGTGCGTTCTTGGGCCGTATCGCTTTCTGCAATGAACGAGTCGGGTTGAATCACTATGCAAATGAAACACTATCTCATACAATTCCCAATTTGCATTGAATCCTCTATAAATCAGCAATTTCTCATACGCTCTCTGTCATTGTGTTTCTCTGCTTGTCTCAGTATGACTACGAGGGCGGTGACATCAGCGACCTCCCGGTTGACCTCTCTGTGGTGTGGAATGGAAACTTTGTCATTGACAACCCGTTCAACATTCAAGGTAAAACATTTTCTTCTTGCGCTCCTTCCTTCTCTGCTCTCGGTTCACGTTGGTGGAGCATGTCGCTTCGCAAAAACAAATAAACAATGAAGTGGTCTTGCTTGTTTATTTGCCTGTAATGATTTTCTGCAAAGCAACAACACAGTGTGCAGTTTGTCCCCTTCCTAAGAAATCTGTAATTTCAGTTTTGACAGCTATCAGGGAAAAAGGTGAAAGTGTAGCGTTCGCTTGGAAAAACACTATTCTTGTCTCGGGGATAAAAGAGGGGCAGAGGGAGTGATTGATGGACGGTGATGATAACAAACAAACATCCAGCACAGAAATTAATAGGGATGGATGTTAGAGAGGACGATAAACAAATGGAGAAAGCAATAGGCAGAAGAAAGAATGAAGAGCAAGAGCGATGGGTGGATGACAGGTTGATAAATGCGCTATGTAATGGCGCGGGGGGTGTAGATGTGAATAAAGGGATTGATAAAGAAAAACAGAAAGCGACATGGAGGGATGGCTTTTATTATTTTTAATCGCTATTTGTGCATGAAGTGGAAAACAATTACCAATTCTAAATTCTTTATCAAGTGTAATATATTGGGTGGTGGAGGCTAATGATTTTAGACGTCCCATTACACAAGATAATATAAGTCTTTCTCTCAAATGTGTCGTACAGTCTTGTGCTCAGAATGCATGTACAGTCAGATTAACAAACCCTCCCTACTCCAGTCCCTTCTGTTTTTTCTTCATATTTTCAGTCCCAAAAACAACACACATGCACATTTTAATCTCACATCCTCTGTGTCGCATCTGACCTCATTTTGATAGATGTCAGAATTTTGCAGATTGCTTGGAAATTAGTTGCTTATTGGTCATGACCTAAATCTTCTGCTGGTGTCGGTTTGTTTAAAATGTGCTCTCTCCTGTCTGTTTCTGAGATCCTCTCCGGGGGATTAAACGTCCCGTGTTTACCACGTGTAGAAAGGTATCGTAGCTGTCACAACACAGTAAATAATCCCATTTTTTATGCACTCAAGTAGATAGGTCCTTTACTGTAATTCAGAACTATAAATTTGGTGACTTATTTTTGAATCAGATAAGTACTTAACTGAGCAATACAAGCCTACTTTTCGTGAATAATTTACTCACTGCTGTGGTATCAACATTTATTTAGTCTGTCATATATGTCTGCACATTGCAGTTTAACAATAATGTCTTTAATTAAACATTTCTATTCATAAAATACAGTGTTTCATTTTGGTAAGGGTTGATACATAATACTGTTATGTTTACAACACTTACGTTTAAATTGGAAAAGGAAAAGTGTCATTTAGTTGCACATTTCAAAGTAATTCAGTTTAATTTAAGGCTGTTTAGTTAAGTTCTGTAAATCTGTTCCAGTTTGACTTTTGAAATGTACTAAACAGTTAAGATTGCGTTTATACACCTGGAATTCAGGATCAAAGTTCAGTTTTTTATTTTTTTTATTTTTATTATATAGATTTAACCTGATTACTTTTAGTTTCACATTGCAATTTTGCGAGCACACTAAACCATTTTTTTGCCTCTAAATTATTATTATTATTATTATTGCATGGGTACCTGCACTCCTCTCAAAAAATGTGTTGTATTATTTTTGCATTTTTATGCATTTTCAAGTTTTGATTTCTTCATTGAATCCAATTTCAATTAAATACTTCCTCTACTGTCTCCTCCTCTCTCCATGTTCTACTGCTGCTCATTTGGACTTCCCTGCTGCTTCTTTTTCCTCTTCTCTTGTTTAATGAGTGGCGACAGCCTGTCTCAACTTCCTATAATTAGTCCGAAAAATCACAGCTTTCCAAAAAGTCTTTTCTTTGATCTGGGCCGGGATCACCTCTTTTAGTTGCACCAGATTTTGTTCTTTTGGTTCGAGGCACGTTCCTCCACTGCTATTTTGGTCCGCAGCAAACTGAAAAATCGACAGATACAAACCAAACAATGTAGAAGTGAAAGCACCTTGGATTACTAAAGCTGCTTTGATACCTCGTGTCTGCTGGATTTGGTTTGCTTCATTTGCTCTGGTAGAAAAGGTTTGATTCTGATTTAAATAATCAAAGATTGCTTTGGGTCTTTTCCTTCCCAGGACCATTCAGCACTGCTAATGCAGGCTAACAGTCAAACTATTACCTGCCACTCCATATAACTTAATAATTGCTCCAACTAGAACTAAAAAGCAACAGTGTAACACTTCAATCCATGCTAAAAACTTTTGCTCACCCCCAAAACATCCCAGGTAGCTTTTAATTCTCTGGATCAAAGTGAAGCAATGGATTTAATTATAGGAAGGTGACATGTAGAGTCATTCAACGGCAATGTAAATCAAGTATGACCTCTATAAACGTTTCTTGTTCTTATCTGACATTTCACAATCTTGAATTATTTTAAACCTGGCATTTTTCCTATCAACATAGCTATTGTGGTCTAACTGAAAGTCAACACAGAATTGGAACGACTATTAAACATTGTCTTCCTGAAAAAAAAATGGTTTATTATTTATAAAAGTAAATGTATTAAGACTGGAAATGGGCCTGAAACACAGCAGGGAACAAAGCTCACACTATTTAGGGTTACAATCCTTGCTTTTGTTGTTGAACTCATTCGCACCTCCAAATCCCCAAATTCCCTTCCAGCTCACTGTTGATGCTTTGAAAAGAAACACAGTGCACAGTTGTCAGCTGTGAGGAATTTGGGGGATTTTGGGGGCACTCTTGCAAACTATGAACAGGTTATCCGGATAACTTTGAATGAAAGTCACGACAGGGTTTTAGACATCCAAATGCCAGCTGTGCGGTTTTCGACAACTAAGTTATCCAGATAACTCTTTAAACAGACCCCAGGGATACGTGCCACAGTGACTGCTTTGCATGTGACAGCATGGTCTTCAGCTCTGAGAGTGTGAAATCCAATGATCTTAGGCCGTGTGCATGCGTGTGTTTCTGTGTGAACTTGTCAAGTATATTCCTGTTGTTATGACTAGGAGGAAGCAGTACTTGCTACTTGACTTTGTAGGTGGCAGAGAATTTACGCAGGCAGAATCCAAAGCCAGTGGTACGTTCTTCAAACCAAGTCAAAGGCAGACTTCTGAGACAGAAACCCCATCGACCCCCAAAGACTATTTCGTGCGAAAGCCTTACAGAATTTTGATTATGCAAGTTCAACCCAATGTTTAGTGTTGAAGGTCTAAAACTCTTTAAAAACATGCATCATGAACCTGTCCTCACACATACAAATCTCCGGAAGGCCCTCTCCTCCTTTTCTCCTCCCTTCCTCCTCCCTTTTGTCTCACTCCTCCATTAATCCCTCCCCGTTCCATCCCTGTCTTCTTTCTGAACCGGAGCTGTATTATCCGTCTGAGGCAGAGCCGCTCGGCGCTGGCCCAGCTTTGCCCTGGTGTAAAGTGGAGATGTTAATGTTAATTAAATCATTCATTTGGTTCAGATTAATTAGCGTCGCGCTACTTTTAAGGCGAGCCGTGGCTAATCAGATTAGGCCGAGCTGAGGGCCGAGGCGGGCAGATGGATACGAAACGAGGCTCGCTTTGAAGTCCGGCCGCCTTCTGTCTGCAGAGGAGGAGTAGGTGGAGGGAGGAGATTCCTCCGTGCTCTAATGCTTTTTTTTTTTTTCCTCTCTGTTTTTCCTCTTCACCTCATTTCAAATCTGTTTAACTGGTGTGACGGCAAACAAACCTGCCTGCAGGTTTTGGCAGCGTCGCGTCGACTGAGATCATTTTTATGGCGATTAACAGATGACAAAACAAAAACAAAAACAAAAACAACAAAAAAATCCTAATTATTAACTGATCGTTTTTGCTCTCTTGTTTGCATGTAGCTCTTATCCTCTGTTTGCTTTTGCTGGTTTCTCTACTCATTCACATTCTCTGTTGTCAACAGTCTCACTTTCTCTCAACCTCCCTCCCATTTCCTCCCTCTATCTGTTTTCTCCGAGTCTCGTAGCCTCGCGGGGCCACACCATCTTTAAATTCATAACAATCCTTGTTGCTGTTTTGTTAACAAGCGCAACTAAAATGTATCCTCCCTCTCCTCCGTGCTTCCTTTCATCTCCCTCTCCTCCACCTTCTCAGGTGTTTGAGGACTTTATTTATTTATTTATCTATTTCTTAATTTTTTACTTTTAATGACTTTTTCCACTCTGCAGAGTTGAGGGAATGTTTTTTTTACACAACAAATTATCAATTCCCTATTGGCGTTATAAGACATTACCTGTTGAATTAATTTCTGTGATATCCCTCTAGGTGGCTTGTTCATTTTTTTTTTTCTCCCTCTATTTATGTGTGAAAACGGTTATTTTCTCATGGTTACAGCCTCACAGTGGTAATAATCACCTACTGAAGGTTTTAGGTGTAATGTGGGTGATTAACATTCATTTATTCTGTTTCCCTGCCCTCGCTCAGGCTCACAGACACACAAACCCCTGATTACTTTTTCTTTATTTTTTTTACTTACCACCATGGCTTTCTTTTAAATTAACACTTACGAAAGTTTCCGTTCATCAAAAACAAATAAAAATGTGAAACACTATATATATATATATATTTTGCAGTTAGATGCATGTACTGTATCACTGTAGCCTAGGGAAATTTAAATTTGAAGCATTTATCTGACATTTTTTGACGTTGTCTTCCTGAGAGTGAGCTCTGTTTGCTGAATCTGTAGAGAGCCAGAGGGAAGTTATCTTAACTTAAAGCCCCGGAGAGCGAGCCAGCCCTTCTCTGGCCAACGTTTTTATTTTAAAAGAAGCACTTTTAAAGTTTTGGTGCGCTAACAAGCTAAGCTCGGATATTAGGAGCAAGAACGGTGGTGGGTATCAGCATAGCAGGGCTTGCCTGGAAGTGGAACAGGGCTTTAAAAGGCCTTTTTACGGCAGACATTTGATCTTGTCACAGCGGGTATGCAAAGATGAAGTTAATGATGACTCGGCGTCCTTCCCTCAGTGGAATGCAGCCCTGTGCTCTGCTGACAAACTCAGAAAGACAGCAGTAAAAAAAAGGTCTATTGTTTTTACAAGTATGTTGCTTCTAAATATATATATTTTGTTTTTGGTTAAAGCTTTTTTTTTTTTTTTTTTAAAGTAAATGGACATTTTTATTAGAAGAAAAAGAAAACACTTCCAGCAGGTTTAAGTATATTTTCTCATTAGACGTTCTTTTATAATTCTGAAAACGTGAAAAATGAAATAATGATTAAATAAATTGTGAGCGCAGTGGGGTTGTTACTTTTTCATAAGATAGCTTTGTCACTTTGCTTTGCTCAGCCATGCTAACTCCTTTAAAATGTCTGCCATGGCCTCATAGATGAATGTCACTGTCAGTTACGTGTGCTATTAAAAACCGCTGTTCACCCCCCTCAGACATTGGTATATTTGTAACCATTACTACAGTTCCCTCCTGCAGAGCAGTTCACTAACATGCATGGTTGTATGAGCACACGTTAAATCATACATGTGTCTCTCTCCAACTGTTTCCCATCCAGCCCACCTGTACAAGTGCAGAGCGTTGCGGGACAGCTGCGGTATGTGCCTGAAGGCTGACCCCAGGTTTGAATGTGGTTGGTGCATCCAGGACAAGAAGTGCTCCCTCAGGCAGGAGTGCAACGGTGGAGGAAGTTCCCACCTCCCACTGCTGCTGGCTGAAGGCGGAGGGTGGATGCATGCCACATCTGGAAACAGCCGCTGCACCCACCCCAAGATTATTAAGGTAAGTGTGTGTATTAGGTTTCCTTTGGCTGTACATGAAAGATGAACTTGAACAGATTTGAGATGTACTGATTTGTGTGTGTGTGTGTGTGTGGGGGGGGGGGGGGGTTTGAGAGCATACTTATGCAATTTTTGATGGTATATTTGTGCTTAATTCTAATGCGTATCAACTCTTAATGTATTCAATGACATCGTTGTTAGTAATCGTAAAATCTGTGTCACCTAACAATATTGCCCTGACATCATTTGTTTGAAGAGAAATAAGGCTAATTAAAGCCTCAGTTGTGAAGACAGACAAGACAGATGGAGGAGGAATTTTATTCTGCTCTTCTGTGAAAATTTCTCCACATCTCGTCCTTGTTAGTCATAATCTGATGGTTTTCAGACACCCTGACACTCACTGAAATTGGTTCTTAATGTTATCTGTGTGTGTGTGTGTGTGTGTGTGTGTGTGTGTGTGTGTGTGTGTGTGTGTGTGTGTGTGTGTGTGTGTGTGTGTGTGTGTGTGTGTGTGTGTGTGTGTGTATGCGTGTTTTTGAGAGCATACTAATCCAATTTCCAGTGTTTGTGTGGCTTTGTGTAGTTGCGAGTTGACAGTCGTTACTTTGCACCAGATTGTGGGGTACCATGTAATGTCTGTATTTATACGGCCCTCTAGCCTTTTCTTGTGCATGTCCATTGCACGTGAGAAGGCATGAATGCCATCGCTGTTTACGATTTCTCATCTGCTCTGTGCTTACAAACACTCACAGCGTTCTGTCTTTTTTTTCTTTGTATTTTTTTCTTCCTCCCACAAACATGCACCTAAGCAGAAATACATTTTTATACACAGACCCCCTCACTATTTTTTGAAAGAGTGAAACTGTTGCCGGGTAGATGTAATGAAAGACATGAGCCTGGAATATCTTCACATCCAGCTGAGTGTGTGCCGAATTTCAGAAAAGTTCAACTTTGTCGGGGACACCATTTGGTATGGACTGCATTTTACATGAACCGCTGCGCAACAGCGTGAGCTCTGACCTCTATGCTACCTCCGAACAAAATACAGCAACACAAAACCCAGCCACATTATCTATCATTGCCTTCACTGAAAATGCAAAGGCCCAAGTAGGTTTTTTGACCACATGAACTTAAGATACAATTTCACAATCAAGTTAAGGCCTCTTTTGCTTCCTCGCTAAACAATTCCATCTGAAAACAGTAATTCCTTTAAACCATCTAAGTTTTGATCGAATGTGCGTCCACATATTAAAGACTTCTGTTAGTTTAGGACTAACAGAAGGTTTTTGTCCTGTGTTTTAAAATGTTTTGGTGAGGCTATATTTTGTTTAATATTTGCCTTAATAAGGCTGTTTGGGCCTTTTAAAGTCCCCCATGTTCCTAAATGTGTCTGAGTTCCTGTTAGGTTGTTTAACTATTTTACAACAATGGACTTAGGTAAATTCAATGATATACAATTTCAGTTTAAGGTATATACTAGATACTCTTCATAGGCATTCAGAAAAACAAATATGAATAACTATAAATGACCATAAACCATTTTAATTACACCAAAAATGACATGTTTAATGAAAAAAATAGAACTGAACTCAAAAGCTTCTCCAGGATGTGCATTCAATATTTCAGTTAACAGTGTATACTATACCAAAAATGGCTATTGCAAACCTGTTGAATGCAAAAGAAACCTAGCAACCAAAATTGTATGTTTCACAACTATGGATTTGTATCATAGTTCATCGAAAAGTTGAAAATGAAACAAATGTATTTGTCAAAAAGAATAACCAGCTGTATTTACTCAATGTTCACGTTACGGTTTCCTGTGGGTAATAAACATTCACCATTCATCTCCACTTTATCAAATATTTGCTTTGGCTTTTGATGTGTAATTTGAAATGAAAATATAAATATAATCTGAAAGCCATTTTGAATTCCACTGATGTGAATGTATATATCATTTTTTTGCTGCAAAGTAAAAGCAGCATAAGTCAGTGCATTGTTGCTCAAGAGCTACATCACGTCACTGAGGGAAAAGGAATTTAGAAAAGATAAATAAATTAAACTGCAACATCCACTGTCGACAACAACCAAAAGAAACTCCTCTTATCAAAACTGCCTCCAGTGATACACTTCTAAAATCACCTGCGAAGAAAAGCAGCGCGGCTTCTTTGAGCACCGCATCATAATCTCGTCAGCTCGTGAAGACTGTAATGTCACCTGTGGAGATCCAAGGCTGCTAAACCTTGATAGGCCATTGCGTCAGCTCTCTTTGTTGAAGCCCCTGTGGTCACAAAAGCCCTACGTGTCCTGAACCCAGAATGAAAGCTGCTCTATTTTAATGTGTTGCTATTAAAACACACACACACACACACACACACACACACACACACACACACACACACACACACACACACACACACACACACACACACACACACACACACACACACACACACACACACACATTGGGACCTTGTGCCTGCCCTTGGCACAGAAATGGTATTATTACTCACTGTTACATCAAACTGCTACTCTTGAGATGGAGTCACGTAGAAGTTTGTTTGGATTTGATTTTTTTTTTTAACCGTCTTTTAGGTACGTGCGTTTTCGTATCTCACTGTCAGTCTGATGTAGTGATGGGAACGTTCTGAGGTTCAAAGTCCAGCATTGGTCTGTTACTGATCTCAAGTTTATTAAAGTCTGTTTCTCTTTGTTAATTTATTATTTGTCTCTTGGATCAGTTTCCTCCCTGCCTTCTTTTCAGTCTTGATTGTCTTGCCTTCATTACAAAATCAGAAAAGCTTTTCTACCCATCAAAAGGCAAAGGAAACTATCCTAATTTTCTTACGGAGGTACAAAATCTGCAAATTAGATGGTATATTTGTGCTTAATACGAATGCGTATCAACTCTGTATTCAATGAAATTATGTTGATGGTAATTGTAAAATCTGTGTCATCTAATAATATTGCCCTGGCATCATTTGTTTGAAGAGAAACAAGGCTTATTAAAGCCTCAGTTGTGAAGACAGACAAGACAGATGGAGGAGGAATGTTATTCTGTTCTTCTGTGAACATTTCTCCACATCTCGTCCTTGTTAGTAAGAATCTGATGGTTTTCAGACACCCTGACATTCATTGAAATTTAAATCTGGTTCTTAATGTTATCTCTGTGTGTGTGTGTGTGTGTGTGTGTGTGTGTGTGTGTGTGTGTGTGTGTGTGTGTGTGTGTGTGTGTGTGTGTGTGTGTGTGTGTGTGTGTGTGTGTGTGTGTGTGTGTGTGTGTGTGTGTGTGTGTGTGTGTGTGTGTCAGTGTCAGAGAGAGAGAGAAACAGAAACACACACTTTAGTTGTGTAAAGTCACAAAATCGCGTGTGAATATATGCTTGTGTGCATGTTGAAGGCACCCTCTTTATGTCTTTATGTATGTGCGAGCATAATGCATGTTTATTGTATGTTGTCATAACTGCATGCATAAAGCTTACATTCACAAATGTTTGAAGACAGAAGTGCATACCTGTTCCTGCATTTGTCCTGGTCTGTAGTTCGTATGTACAGAAGGCCATTATAAGGGAATGGAGAGAAAGAATGGTGTGTTTTGATATTATGATGATAGTACAAGTGTTGCAAAACTAGAGGTAATAATTATCAAACAAAATATGAAAACCAAAAGGAAATGACACCTTGACTTGAGGACTGTTTTTTTATTATGACCCTACAGTGGAGGTAGCTTAAGAAATGTATTCATCAAGTAGATCAGGCATTATGAGTACCCGTCAAATGGCGGCACCCATTGATTTGTGAACTGCCATTTTTAAGCAACGAGTCTTGCAACCAACATCTTGTTTTTTTTAGAGCCAAAAGTAACCATATTTGGACAAGCTGGGGAGGAGTGGGGGTGGATCTGACTGAGAACCTGAGGACAGTATGCCCGCCCACTCTACCGGAAACCTGATTCCACCCCAGGCATGTCATTTAAACCAAGCACGCCCTCAAACACACCTCTCTTTGAGGCCTTACATCTTAATGATTATGGAAATAATTTCAGAGTGACCTCTAAAACACTCTTTGGAAGATGTCAACTTAGGTAATGACACCCTAATGACATCGAACAAAAATTGAATTGGTATTTCATGAGAGAAGTTTATGTTTTTATTAATGGGAGGCTCTTAAAGCCAGTTTTTTTTTTTTTTTTTGCTGTCCCTCTTGACCCTCGGTGGTATTTCAATTTAATGCACTTCTGCATTGGCATTGGCATTTGTTGACCTGAACAGCATCCAGTTGTGATTATAATATATAATTTCAAAACTGACAATGTGAACAGGCCTTAACTATTTCCAGCCTCACAGTCCTGGTACCGGGCCAAGCTATGTCTGCTGAATTAAAATGTGTAATTTTGTTTTAATTGCCTCTGGCTGATGGGGTTAAACTGGACACACAGTTACAGCTGTTAAGTGGAGGGGAAATGTTAGGTTTTGTGCAGAAATACTTTCAGAAAAAACTGGTTTATTTGTCTCCATGGTGACCATGACTGTGACATTTTAGTGATCACTAGCAAATTACCTTATTGATAGGCATTGCAGGTAATCACCCATAATTGGCAGGAGCATTTAATCAGCCAAGTCTCCCAATACAAAAAAGTTGATGCCATTGAAAATAAGAACCCTTGTAATAATATTCCCTTATGAACATAACTATGCCTAATGTGTTAGGAGTCATTTTGGCTAAGTATGTACTAGCAGAACTCCCAAACTATTTTCTGACCTCGTAAACAACTTTCCCAGGTTTTACCAGCTGCTGCCCTTCCATGGCCCCATGTCCTATTGGTTACTGCTCAGACCACAGCAAGATTACCATGTTACAGAACACACACACACACAATGTGTGTAGAGGCTGGATGACAGACTTCTAGGAAACCACTGCTGTAATACTGATGATTTGATGTGGCTACTATGAGGTTAGGACTGCAGAATGAAGGCCACATCGCCACAGTCACGCCCCGGTGCTTTGCCTCCAGTGGATTCCTGGTCAGTGGTGCTCAAAAGAAGTGGCCAAACAGAGGAAGAAAAATAATATCAAAGAGAATAAGATTAAGTGGATTTTTTTTTTCCTGTAATGCTACATGCTATATTATTATAAACCAGAATTGAAAATATAATGGAAATGTTCTTCTCTAGCTGTGATTGCAAAACAATAGAAAAAGTGGAGGGGAAATGTGTTTTTGGTTGTATTTAAATACACAACTTTGACTGCAGTTATCTGCAAAGTGTGCTGAATGTCTGCTAACTGGTGTTTAATAGCAGCCGGATATGTACGGTAAGTCATTAGCGATTGGTTGGAGCAAATCCAAATCTTCCGACCACACAAAACACCCAACAAAGACTGCAGCGTCAGACTAAATAATGAAGTTGTAGCAAAATTGCCATTCAGTCTCAATATGTGGCTTTTAGCTAACCAGCTCCAGGATTCAGTGGTTAGAGGCTAGTAGCGGGAAGAGACTGTGTTATACTCGTATGCATCCTCAAGCATTTGTGGTCGTTGTGTCATTTGAGTCCTCGATCAGTTTGGCTACTCATGTGGAACAATTATATCTGCATTTTCCTTTGCAGTTATATCCTAAGGCTTGTTAGTTAGCGCTTAAATGTGGTTCTGTTGTATCAGATTACCGCCAAAACCGCCTGAGGTCCGTTTCCAGCTTGAGGGCGTCTGTACTTTACATTACCCAGGGAGTGGTGGTTAATGTAGTAGTGTTGTGTCAAATCACTGCTACAGGAGTCCAGAGCTGCTTGAGGTCCCATTTCCACACTGTGGCGTCTCTGCATGCCCACAGGCTCAGTGAGCTCTGGTTATCTTGTTATGTGGTGCCATACTTTTATACTTCCAAGATTTGCTGAGGTTCCAGCGGAAATTTACTCTCGGATGTCAGAGGAATATTATCATGGTACATTCTTTCATTCAGAGTAGCTAATAGGTGTGGTGGTCTGGCTCCATCTTCTGAGCCACAATGGTCATGTTTCAGATAGCTAATGTGGTGTATTAGAGGCAAAGTCACCTATTTGGGTCTCCTTGTTCCATGAAGTATGTAAGGTAAAGGCGTACGGGGCCATAGCTCTGCTTACATTTGGTTACACTCTACATGATTTTGAGGGATGTTGAGATTTCCTGTTCTCTGGAACTCATCATGCTGAGAGCATGCAGTGGCAGTTCCCACAAAATATGCCCCAGCTATCAACATCTTATTGGGTCTTCTCATGTGTGCTATTTGGATGACTGGCGACCAATAATCATCAAGCCACCATAAGCACCGAGACCAGTTAGCTGACAGTAATTGTGTAGTGATTTTTTTTATATATACTACTATATATATATATTTTCATTTTATAAAGCCGCACATGAAAATACTGAACCACATTTATAAATGCATCTGACATGTGCACTTTTGAAATGTAAGAGATTACAGTTTACCACCTAACCTGTTTAAAATGTAATAAGAAATGTAACTATCGATTACTTCAACAAAGTCATGTAACCCATTACAATTTATTACTTTTTGATTACTGTTCTAACACATGTTTTAGGCTTGAAAAGTTCAAGCTGAAACAGACATTTTTTTTTCCCGCAATCTCAAACACATTCTCTGTTCAGGTCAACTCCATGTTGAGTGATGATACAACTAATATGTATTTTACAGATTTTAAAGATATATGTAACTAATTACGATTTATTTTGTATTTTAATTTCATGTAACTAGTTACTCCCCAACACTGCATTATTGCCTATGAACTCACAGTTGGACCTTTTTTTGGTGCACAAGATTAATGAGCCACTGCTGTGATTTGCTCTATCTCTCGGCCATTTTTTAATTTTTTTTTAGTTCAAATTCGTTCTCCAGTACTGAGACGGACGTCCATATTCACTTATCCATAATTATCTTTAAAAGCTGTGTTTTGCAGGGGAAACACCACTCCCTAGATATCATTAGTCAGACGTACAGTTGTTATACAGGAATGTTTGCTGGCTAAAGTGTATTTAAAGCTATTGCCATCGGTGCTTGTCTCTGTAATTTGCCTCACATGTTGCAGGTAGTGAAAATAATTTAGCACTAAAACACGTCTGTTCTAATGTCACATATAAACTCTAGGATCTGTATTAAGTGTCCTAAAGCGAAAGTGGAGACTGTTATTTGTGTCTGTAGTGTGGTATATATTCCCACTAAATGCACCCCCCTCAGATAATGTTGCTAATCCCTTTAACTGCACTCTTCTTTCTCTTTCTCTGTTGCCTCTCTGTCTGTGGCTCGGCCAGTGTTTACATCCCCGGGCTTGGTGGCTAGCTGATATTGTGTTTTGCGGTATCATAGCTTCATTCTTCCAAAACCATCTGAAGCCCCATTTCCACACCCTGACATCTGTTGTCCATATCGTACCCTAGAGCTTGATGGCTGTACTCACTCTGGTCAGTGTTTACCAGCTATTGTGTTTGTGGAACCAAAGTGCTGAGGCTCTGCCGGCGCCTGAGGTTCCAACGTGAGTCAGTTTCCAAACAGTAGGCAGCCGTATCCCCGGCCAGACTCTCTCGCTCTGCCTCCCTCCTCGTGTTTTGATTCAGTTCACTCCTGTCACTGTTATTTTATAGATTATTTTCTTGAAACCGCAGGTCAGCATCACACATGTACATGCAGTGTACATTCAGTGGTTGTTGTGACCCTTTCTCTTTAACACATCACAGATTGTCTGTCTATTGCTCAGTGGTTGTTGAAGAGGGTGTGTCTTTGTCTGCATATTAAGCACATCTCTTTGTAGTAAAGCAGAATGCTGCCAATGGTATTGTGTTTTTCTTTCCCAACATGCAACAGCTTCCAAAATGCGGTTTGTCTGGCAAGCTGTCATACAATTATTTTGCAGCCCGTTGGCAAGATAAAGATAAGGTTCATCTAAAAAACTCTTTATTTTGAATTGGAGAAGATTAAGAATCCATATGTGGATTTTTATTGTGATTATAGCATCCTTTAAAAGGCATCTGAAGGCATACGTTTTTGTTTGTCGAAACATCCTGGTGAAAAGCTCTGATTCTGGCACTGGGAGTGGCCAAGTCTGAAGTCTTTAGATCCCCTCCAAAGAGGCTTTAACTTTCTTAATCATTTAAATGATTAACTTATCTTGGTACTAATGTCTTTAAGTCAAAGAACTTAAATATTTTAAGATATTGTCTTTGATCATTTTCAGTTTTCTTCCATTTGAGCATTTTCGTGTACACTTGTTCACTTTTTTCACTGTTCCATTCCAATTTTCTCTTTTCTCTTTGAATTTAATTATGGATAAGATTATATTCTATACATTTTGCAGTGCAGGCGTTTTTATATGCAAACCCTGGACCACTTGGTTAACTTCAGGTGGAGTAAGATCTTTATCAACAACTACTGTGCTGCCCTTGAGCAAGGCATCTAACCTCCAAAGGCTCCAGTTTATTAGCTCATATTACAAATATTCCCTCTGAAGGTGCATAAAAGGGTTTGGATCGCAGTCTACTTTCTCTGTGTTAAAGTTTAGGGTTAAATCTCAAGTGTCTAGAAAGACAAATTGCTCGTCCCCCAAACTGGTCCACGCTGCTGAAATCTCCATTTGTCAAGGTCTGTTGTTTGGTCCTGTCTGTGGTATAATAACAACCGGTCTGTTGCCGCCTCAGTTTGCTTTTCCACACTGCGCTGTCTGCTCAGCCAAGCACTGCAGAACAGGGCAACGGACAGATTAGACATAATTACCTTGTGATGCTTGTTAGGGATTAGGTTTGTGTGTGCGTGCGTGCCCCAGCTAGCAGCGTGTGTGTGCATATTTGTGACACCCAGCGTCCATCAGTCACCATATTTGTTTTGTCACACCACACCTGTCCCCGTTACGCGCCATAATCTGCCTAAATAAATCACATTACGGTTCGTCGGCTCGACCGAGCGTTACTCCGCCGCAGCCCCGTCGATGGAGCCAAGACGCCATAATAAGTTTCAATTAAACGGAGATGATGCCGGTTTGGTCCTGTTTGTCGCTGTAACTTGTTTATTTGCCCTCTTTTTATCTCATTTTCAGTGTTTTCAAAACCAAGAGGGCGATTTTTCTTCATTAAAACTTGAATCAACTGATATGGGCAATTCTGTATGGAGTGTGTGTATGTTTGTGGACTGGCAGCCCTTTGTGTTTTACGTGTGTTTATGCTCGTGTGTATCTTGGTGTTACAATTGCAGTGTTGTGTCATGTTCAGGGACTATTTTCAAACTTCAAACTGGCTGAATAGGGGACAGCCTAAGATATTATTGATTCATGTGGTGACCCAGATGTGTGTTTATTTATGCAAATGTGCAAATATAGAGTGGAAATGTAGCGGTCAAAAAGGCAAAGAAATGTAGATTTGAAATGTCTCTTTTTCTAGACTTGTGTTTTCTTCTCTGCCATTGCCTTTTGACATTGGTCCTCTTTCCTCTTGTCGGTCTAGTTGTTCCCAGAGACCGGGCCTCGTCAGGGGGGAACTAGGGTGACCATCCTGGGAGAAAACCTGGGACTGCAGTTCAGAGACATCCAGATGGGCGTCCGGTTGGGGAAGGTGCCCTGTGTACCTATTGAGGAGGAGTATGTGAGTGCTGAGAGGTAAGTCAAGGGACAGAGGACACACGTAAAAGTAGGCACGCATGCACACATACATGCACAAACTGTTAAAAAGGCACGGAGATATCTGTGCTTACTAAGCACAGAAATCTCCGTGAATGCTTTTGCAGCCACACACAGACAGAAACTGTATCTCACACACAAATCTGAGGACACACACACACACACACACACACACACACACACACACACACACACACACACACACACACACACACACACACACACACACACACACACACACACACACACACACACAAACCCGGGAAGCAGCAACGAGTACCTCTCTCATCCCGACCAATTAAACGCCAGAACAAACCCGAACCACAACACGTCTCTTTGTAGGTGCAGCCTCATTCAGCAGCTAAAAAGATAGAGACAGCAGATATTTTATTTTTGCGTGTGTGCATATGTCGTTCCCCTCCATTATTCCCTACATATTCCCCTTCCTTTATTTTTCTCATCCCTCCATCCTGACATTTACTCCTCTGCAGGGTCCTACACGGCTGAGGAATCGAGTTCACGCAGATCAAACAATCTCTCTGTGGTGCAGTTAGTTGGGAAATGATGCATGTTGAGATAGAGGGCATCTCTATTCAAATATTACACACACGTCAGTTATTCTGCACATTATTCCTGACATGCCGGCCTCCTCAGATTCTCCCATTTTTCTTTTGACTTTCTTTCACCGCTCCTGAGATACAGATCTATTGTGCGAGGTATTTTGGTGCAGTGTGCCATCCATACAAAACCTCTGTTGTGACCGACCAGTCCCTCCTTCCTACTTATCTAAAGCGCACAGTAAAGGCACTGAATGAATTACCCTGCACTTTACTTCATCAGGAACACTAATAGTTGTGTGGATGTTTTTCTGTGGTTTGTTTGTTTTGTTTATGTGTCCCTGCTCTCGTCATTTTATGGACACGGTGTCGAATAAAGAAGCATCTTTTCAAAGCTGGATTTTATTCTCCATCTCCAGAATCGTGTGTCTGCTGAACGATGCTACCGGCTACAGGGTCCAAGAGGCTCAGGTGGAGGTGTGTGTGAGAGACTGCGTCAACGACTACAGAGCGCTGTCACCAAGGCCGTTCACCTTTGTGGTAAGGACCCAGGCGAGAAGATTCTCCAAATGCTCTTTCGTCAGATCTGTTGTTGTATGACGAACATGACGAGTTGAAGGAGACACCTTCGCTGTCGTAAGATGTCCAGTAACTCGGCAAAGGTTTCAGTTTGAAAAGGGCTTCATGAAGAAAGATGAAATATGACTCCAAAGAGATAATTCTTAGAAAATGAATACAGATTGAGACCCAAGTGATAGTGAATTGAAGATCACTGTGTTTTCGATGACTGTGGCAATTTTGGGTTGCAGGTGACACCTTAATGCAGAGAAACTTTGTGTTACCTGATTTATCTTGTTTCAGTTTGTACTTTTGTTTTCAAGCATTTAACATATTTTTCTATAATGTCTTTTTCCATATCCTATCCGTTATCCTTTAAATCGTAAACTGTTTTTCCATGAAACTTGATAATAATATGAGTGAAATTAGTGACATATTTCACAGAATCAAAATTAAGTTAAGAAGCATTCACCCAAAAATGTTTATGTAATTTGGCTTGTTTAAAAAAATAAATGTTTATTTTTCCTCTCTTTTCCAGACTCCATACTTCACCCGTATCCAGCCATCTCAGGGGCCCATTTCAGGCGGCACACGAGTCACCATAGAGGGCAGTTACCTTAACGCAGGCAGCTATGTGTCTGTGAGCATTGGACCCCAGCCCTGCTACTTCAAAAAGTATGTTTTACTTTTAAATTGAAATTAAATTAAAATGACCCCTCAAGGGAAACTGGATCCCCTTCTAGGAGATAATGGGATTTAGATAAGAATAAGTCAAATAAGGAGTTCTTAAGGTAGTCAAACACATTTCTAATTATAACTGAAGGTACTGTAGATAATGCAGGAAAACAAAAATGTGTGCATAAATAAGGATTCACTGTTTGAGGATTTGTTCATGTGTGTTGCACATTTTTTTTTCATTATTATAAAGATATTACATGCACATGGAAGCATGTAATCAGTGTGTCAGGTTAGGTTGTGTTTGTGTGTGTGGGATCATGACTGTTTGTATTAAGTGTGTGCGCCTGCTTGTTGCTTGCAGACACACAGCACCTCGTCGTCTGCACTCACGCAGGCTTTCTCTAATCTAGAGCATGAAAAACGTCCAAACTATCACCACAGTTGCTTGCATGTCAAATGCATGGATTAGCCTCTCATAGCTAATCTCTATTGAAGCAAGCGTGCGCTAGCTTTGATGTCACAGCAGTCATTTCTCCACAGCCTCCTCACAGTAATCCCACTGACTCCACTTCAACACAACTGTTCGCTCACCTCAACTCTGTCTTTATCTGTCACACCCTAACTGTGGGACTGTGTTTATGGCATCTTGTGAAAATTGCTGGGGCACTGGTTCTTTCTGAATGGGGTTGCTATGGTTACAGGCCAGGGGACTTCAGAGGGTGGATGTTGTAGATTCTGTCTCACTTTTTTTTTTTTCTCTCTCTTTCTCGCACACTCTCCTCCTCTCTATGTGACTGCCGAGGTATATAGAGGCAACAATAGAATGAGCAACAGTAGATTAAAGTGCACACACACAACAAACACACATATACATGTACGCACATGGCCCAGAAAAGCAGCCGCCACTCAACTGTGCTAAATACATATTAAATAATGTAGCTACTGGTGACTGCACTCAAGACTGCAATTCAAAATGTTATTTTGCCTGTGGGACCAGAAAGCATTGACACACACACACACACACACACACACACACACACACACACACACACACACACACACACACACACACACACACACACACACACACACACACACACACACACACACACAACCTCTCTCCACCCTCCCCCAGTGTTTGTGACGGGTGGCGTCGATCTTTGTGAGTGCACTGATCATAGTAGGTACTGTATAAACGTCATTAAAGATGACTTGAATTTCCTGGTTTTTTTTTTTTTTTTTTACACTACAACAAACCCATCTCACTTAAAAAAAAAAAAAAAAAAAAAAAAAAAGAGTTCAAGCTCCAGAGGAGGGTTTCCACGAGTTACAATTTACAGAGCCATTGTTGTTATTTCACATTCTTTTCAGAAATTTTGGTTCACCTCGAGTGAAATATGTCTACTTTACAATTTGTATTTTCTCTGTTTCACCTGTGTATGTTTCAGTGCTTTTGTGGGATTAAAAAAAAAAAAAAAGAGCAATTCTCCATATAGACCACATTTACATGGGGCATTAACATGCTATATGAATCTAGCTATCTTATCGGCATAAGTACAAATTCATGTTAGCAAAAGATGAAAATCTGAGGGTGGTCTGGCTCGTATTATGATCAGATGGCAGCCAAGTGTAAATCCAATCCACACAGCGTGATCACATGCAGGAGAGAAAGAAAACAAAACAAATAATCCCGTCAGGCTGGAAAGTCAATGAGCAAGTCTTTTCTTGTAAAAAGTTATTTAAAAATGAATGATGGCCGTCCATGGCTTGGGCCATATTTGCTTACAGCTCTACCAGCCACACTTAAATAATTTACATAAAGAGATATGAATGCAATGCAGGCAGAAATCAATGAAAGAGAATATTTATTGACTCCAGGGTAAATGCAAACACCCAATGGATCAGATGTTGTTGTCGAGACAATATAACCAGAAACAGAACACATGTGAATACTACTTGTAAATGGGGCCACAGACAGTACACTTTTTTGGCTTTTTTTTTTTTACGTTTCTGTGTGCTGCCTCTGCCTCACATTGTGTTGTGATCAAAAGCTCCAACTCTGGTTTGATTCATATAATCCATGAGACCAGGAGAAAATTGCAGCACTCAACTGGCTGTATGGGCTGAAGTGCTCTGGTCACACGCACACTTATCTAATCCCAGAGGCAGGTTTCATTATGATTTAAAGAGCATGAGATTAATTGTCTTCAGAGGACAGACATAGGTAATTACCAGGAGATGTCATATCAACTCTTCAGCCTTGACTTCAGTATTAAAGGAATGACCTCCCACATGAATGCAATCATTGCCTCTTTATTATCAGAATTCAGTTTTCAGAGCCATCAGACTAGAGTGTTGTTGAGAACCTCTCTCGTGTGAATTGTTTTTTTTCTCCACACTGTTTTGTCTTCGGTGTTATTTTCTGCCATCTTGTGTGTATTCTCGTCCAAGAATTCAGTATTCATTGGAAATTCCTGTGAGAAAGCTCAACCGTTTTACCCTTCAAATATTAGTTTTGAAGCCTTTCTTATGACAAAGTTTTTTTTTTTTTTTTTTTCTGTGCCTGGTCAGTCTTTGTGGATAGTCAGCCCTTTTGGGCCAAACTATGAAATTTGCTCTCTGCCAAAATGTGTGCTGGGTGTAGAATCACCTTCCTCCAACTTGTCCTTTGCCTGTCCATCCAGGAGGAACGCCCGTGAGATAGTGTGCGTTACACCAGCTGGATTGGCACCGGGCAGTACTTCAGTCTTGGTGGACATTGATGATGCTGAGCTCAGAAATCCTGAAGTCAAGTTTAACTACACCGAAGACCCCACAGTCCTGAGGATTGAGCCTGACTGGAGCATTGCCAGGTAAGCCACTGTGTTGTGTAATTACTTGCTCAGCTGGATTGCTTAGTTTTACTACAAACATTTTTAGGTCCATTTAGCTTACATTGTCCATTTGTCCAGTAACACATCTGAGAGGGATTATTTGACTGTAGCAACACATATCTGTTGTTCCTAAAATACATCCCAGCACTGTTAGAGAGTTCCTGCAGGGACGTCAATAAAATCACTGAACCGAAAGTTTCCTGCTGGGAATTTGTCTTGTAGGGATACTGAATGAGTGCTGGTTGGATATTCTCAGAAGCTAGTGGCTTCAGGAAATCAGAGTTTGGACTTTGGCTTTTACACTACTGCTTGTGATGCAGGAGCATGAGCAGGGCAAATCTGAGGCAGCCTTCTCGAGGCAGTCTGAGCAGACTTAAATGCTGGATGAGAGCTCTGACAGCGAGTTTAGATGGAGGTAAATTGATGGTGCCTTCGGAGATTTTCCATCTGGCTCAAACGAGACATTTTTAGTGGAGGGAATCATCAGCAGCAGCAGCAGCAGCAGCAGCAGCCGCCGCTCGGTTCATCAAAACATGGAGGAGTGTGAGTGTGTCAGATTATACAGCCCATTAATTGTTTGAATGTGATCTGTGATTGAAGAGGCGGCTAACACTGATCAGCTGATGGTGCATGACAGTGTTACGTTTTTTTGCCTGAACTAATTCAACTGTTGCAGTTGGATGTTCAGCTTTCTCCAGCCTGTCATGCAGCGCTGTATATCACCAGCTAAATAAATAAAGACCCTCCACTACTCAGCTTTGAACATGACAGCAGCGTCACCAGTGAGAACACACACAAGCAAATAGTTTCACATTAAAGTAGATTTACTGTGCTGGAGGGTAGACATACGCTCATATCGGTCCTTATGATGGATACTGGGGTTAGTAATGAATACCTCAGTGATTCAACCTCGGTTCTGTTGGTCTGTGGGAGGTCGGTCGATTTTGATGTTACTTACACTAATCAGTGATTTGAATTCCAATTAGGGAGCATATGTGTTGGATTTTTCTCCCAGTAGTATTAATTACTAGCACACAGATTCATGGCACCTGATGGTCTTTGTATAATTTTAGTCTTGGATCTCTGTAAGGCGATGAGGATCAATATTGTATTTTCGTCTAAAACCACCTCCTGTGATTTGTCTGTAGTTAAAATGCAGTCCAGATTGATGAATTTAGTTACACAGGAGCAAAGCAATTACAGTATATTACCCACCTGACAATTTGTCTAATATCACATATTCCATCAGAATTCATCCTGAACGCATTTCCTTTCTGTTCAGTCAGTCCTTTCATCCCCTGTCCTCTTTAATGTCTTTAGGAGTTTGGAGACAGTTGTCCCGCCCTGTTTCCTTCCCGCTTGCTTCTTTCTTTCCCTCCCTGTGTTCCTGCATTCCCTGTTGTTACTCATCAGCAGATTGCAGGAGATAGATGCAGAGCTTGTTAGAGAAAAGTGTTGATGAATCCTGCCCGGTTCCCTTTGCCCAGTACGACCGGCCAAGAAGCAGCTGAGGCCCAATCACTGCTCTGCCCACCCACTGTGAGGGTGTGTGTGTGTGTGTGTGTGTGTGTGTGTGTGTGTGTGTGTGTGTGTGTGTGTGTGTGTGTGTGTGTGTGTGTGTGTGTGTGTGTGTGTGTGTGTGTGTGTGTGTGTGTGTGTGTGTGTGTGTGTGTGTGTGTGTGCGTGTGTGTGTGAAGCTCCAAACTGGGGTTCTGCTTCAAGAAGCTCACTCAGGGGTGATGATCCCACATAAAAAAAGAGGCATGCATGCACACATACACACAAACATCCCCGCTGATTCCCAGAGTCCCTGATGTTTGGCCCCAGATCCCTCCTCCATCTGGCTCAGAAAACCACAAAACAACTCACACACCTCGCTAACAGCAACCAAACAGCAAGTGTGTGTGTGTGTGTGTGTGTGTGTGTGTGTGTGTGTGTGTGTGTGTGTGTGTGTGTGTGTGTGTGTGTGTGTGTGTGTGTGTGTGTGTGTGTGTGTGTGTGTGTGTGTGTGTGTGTGTGTGTGTGTGTGTGTGTGTGTGTGGTGTGCTTCCAGCCAGTGGGTAATTTAGCTGATGCATTTCAACCAGTGCTCTGCGAACATATCGGTTCAGGTAGAAAGTACAACGGACCAGTGAGATGTGCTATTATATGGGTTCATAGCCGCCTTATTGTCTGCCTTTGTACGAATGCATGCGCGCCTGCAGAGCATCATCATTGTGTTTGGGAGATGATCGCGAAAGTGGATGAAAGACAGTGAAAAGAGGGGAAAAAAAGCAGGGGTGGAGAAGGAGTGCATTATCATTGTGCTCGGCTGATGATATCCCATTTAGGAGGAAGACGGAGCACTTCAAAAATAAATCAATGAGGAGTGCTCTTGTGGGGTGCTGAGGGAAGATATTTGGGCTCTAGTAGAGGTTGGAGAAGCAATTTTGGAACAAAATATTCAAATCTTCTCCCAAACAGACTGGTTAAACACAGCAGATGGGTATGAGGCTTATCGCTCCTTTAGCAAGTGCTGCCAAGGTGCCTTTTAGCAAAGCACCGAGTAGCACCACTCCTGCAGTACAGCTGCTTAATGGTTGCCATTAGAAAACTGGTTGTTCTGGGTAGCTGCCAAGTCTAAATATAGGTATTCAGGCAACAGGGTGGCCCTTCCTACGATATACTTGAGAAAAGTATTGATTTAATCAGCAGTATAAAGGTCACAGCAGGAGGTAGCAGAGCGACGTTCGTGCACACAGGTCAGCACGGATGGAGTACGGCGATTCAGCTTTTTTTTGAGTTGTGGCCACATTTTTTCATAAATAAAAAAGACTAAAACGACTCTTTTATTTTGAAAATCTAGTGGAGCTGTAGGTTACAATATTTGATCCCCTTTGTGTGTGTTCGAAGCGAACAGGATATTCCATGAGATGGACTCCAACAGCATGCTCTATCAAAAGTAAGAAGCCTTTGATAGAATGTGCACCATTGTTGCATGTGGTATCCAGTTTTCCTCCTCTACAATTCATACATGATCCATGCATCCATGCAAAACAGTGAGAGATTCTGTAGTGAAGGGACTCCGAGCAGCAATAGTTGATACACTGGAGAGCTAATGGCTCGTATGCCAGCAAGCCGGAAAGCACTGGTCAGTCACAGTCGGCTTCCAAACATCTATTGGTTTTCTCTACTGTGGCGTTTTTCTTCTCTTTGGCAGTTTGTTCTCAGGATTGTACATTATTTCCCTCATTAAAGACTCAATCAGTTAGAAAGCTTATTAGCTCGGCTACTTCCAGGACATTTAGTTCACACTGTTTAATTATTGAAAAGACAAATCTGTACCAACACCTTCTGTCTAATGAATGTCTGGAGCAGTGTGCACCAAAACAGAGGAGGGTCAAATAAATGTGGACAGTGCAACACACCTAAGCACTATGAGGATGGCTTTTTTGTTGGTCTTTTTTTTAATTTTTTTTATCAAGGGCTCAAATTCAATTTTTTTTAGTTTTCCAAAGTTGAATTTGAATTGAGGGATTATTGCAGGTTACTTCACCCCCACAAGCAAGTGCAATGATTACTGCGATTGTGCGGAAAATAATGAATTAACCCCCCAATTTTTTTGTCTTTAAATGACAGTGCGACTGAGTCTTATGTTTGTTTTATTCGTTTTAAGTTAAGTCTTCAAAAGTATCAAAAACATATGACTTTCAGTCAGAGGAGGATTTGACCAAAGAAAAGGTGAACACAAAAATAAAGAGCAAGCTGTAAAAATAAGAAGAGATGGCAAGAGAAGCAGGGAGAGCAGACAGAAAGAAACACTTAACAACAGCGGTTGGATTTCCCCAGCTATCTCTGGGAGTTTGCTCTGATTGTCTTGTTGTCTGTTCCCTGAAGCATGTACCTGAGCTAAAGAGACTCACTTAGACAAAGAGAGGAGCAACAGGGACAGAGGGACTCAGTACAAATATACATCAAGCAGAGGAGGGGAGGGGAGAGGAGGCTCAGGACAAACAGTGTTGTAAGAAGTGCAGCATTTGTGGCAATAGCATAAACATCAAATACAAAAAAATAATAATTTCAGCGTGGCCCTAAGTGTTAATCAGATGTCTTCATCTTTCTTGTGGAGACCACAGTAACATTGTGCTCGGCCCCTTTTTCGCCTTCTGTTCGCTGTTCATGACTAAGCACAGTTTACAGTATATAGCACATTCAGCCACAACAAAGGTTCACAAAGTTTTCAGACCATGTGACAAACCACATTTCTCAAGTACAACTTCCCACTGAAAGATATTAGCAGTTGCGACGTGTTGTGACGTCACTCTATTTGGCTAAGCACAGACACAATGTATTATTAAATTATTTAAATGATAAAAAACAGCTAATTTTGACATCTTTGTAATGTAATGTGTGAATGTAAAATTAATTTCAATTATAGTTTTTTGGAATGATGAATACCACCAGATAGAGCCTCAAGTAACGTTCAGTTTTGATTCCATCTGATTGACAGATTTGTTGAATTATTTTAGTGTTCATTTGGAAGGCTGTGATTTGTTATGCTCTTCAACCGTACTGAGTTTTACTGAGCTGTGTTCCTGATATTTTGTCGACATAATTCATATAAATGGGGTGGGCAAAATCATAGGAACACTTCTGACCTCGTATGGTTTAACAGCATCACTGCATACGCAACAATATGTTCCAAGGGACCAGATTATTATGATGCTATGCACTAATATTAATGTATGATACAGCAACATGATTTATATAACTGAATGGTAGTTTTCCTAACTAATAAACCAGGGTACATTCTCATAATGTGATACAGAAAACTCATTTTTGTTCTTAGTTGAATGAAGGACATTCAAAATAATAATAACAGAGTCTCAATGTAGGTTTCACAATATTACAAGTTAAAGTTAACAACATTTGTTAGAGTCTTCTCTACAGAACAGACTTAATTTGTACAAAATTAATTCCACCACATCACAGCAGAGTGTCACAGTACTCAGTCAGAGTGAATTGAATTGTCTCACTTCCAGTTATTTAAACTGTATTTGGTTGTTGAAGATTACAGCGCCGCAGTAGAAATGACATGAATACAAAACATTAATGCACATATTATGTTAAAGTTAAACCAATCCAACAAAGATACTGCTACATTTCTGTCAGCTGTCAAAATGTCAATCAAAGACTTGATGTCACTCATGACATCTACAGTCACATCTCACACATGATAGTGTTTAAGAAAAGAATGAAAGAGACGATTTCGCAGCTGGTAATGGGCAACCTGCCAAAAGAAAAAAAAAATCACTGAGAAGAATTGCCAGACCTGAAGCCTTTTATCTCCCTACAATGCAGGAGATGGTACGTCTACCTTTATCATTCACTCCCCGTCTCGCCCTATCATTACCAATTGCTGCCAATGTGAGTCGTGCTGGATTAGAGAGAAAGATGAATGTCTGGCGTTAGCCAAACGGGCTCTCTATCCAAGATATTAAGAGGCTCTGTCTCTGTATCCTCACATTCTATCATGTCCTCTGCTGTTGGTGCTTGTACACTAAGTCGTTCTGGATAAGTGTCAGATTAATGTAGACTAAGAAAGGACACCTGCATATTGCAGAAGTCAGTGGTAATACATGGTAAACCACGAGTTTACCTTGGTATCCTTGTGTGGTGGAGGGTTGAAGACTCAACAAGCCGGGGCAGTAAGGCCTAGTCAAAGCCTCAGTGAATGGGAAGATGCCATGAGAGAATTTGTAGTTATTGTGTTGGCTTGTAAGGCCTGTGGATGTGTTGCCTGGATCAGTTACCTGATCCTGCAGGGCGCTCGAGTTCCCCAGATTTACCAGCTAGTCTGACTACAACAGTACAAATTCTACCGTCCCTCACTGGGCATACGTTGCCCCATCCCAAGCTTGAATGGTGCAGAGACAGAAAGGATTGTCAGCTCCAGCTGTCACATCATAATCCTACAATTTAGAAGCAGTGGGTCATCGGTGCAGTCACCGCTCATCTGCTTGCAGCTGCAGAAGCTAAAAATGAACATACCTGTGGCTTACGTCTCAAATGTTAGAAAGTCCAAGAGATACTTTATGTCTGTCACTTTCACATGGAGGCAATGCAGGGAGACTCAGAGGCTTTCTTAAAGCCAACAAAGTTATCCTGAATCCTGGAAGAATGGCAGTAAAGGAACAGGGATAAAGGGATAAAGGACAGGGAGAGCATTACAGCTTTACATGGCCAGCTGCTGTCGGGATTTTTAGGCCTCCACTGTGTACAAGTACATATTGTACATAGATGATTATCAACATACACCAAAATGTATATTTTTAGGAGGGTAAAGATCCAAAACCTTCAAAAGTAGCTAAAATAACAAGAGGCAGGTGGTGAGCAGTGACAGTGAAGCCATTACCACCCTCAGCAGGATCCCCCACAGAGAGCCGATATCTCAAGCTGCAGGGGGAGTAAATCTTAAAAACACTCGTCTTTAAGGTGTAGATGGTGGAGGCCGCAGTCAGGGATCTCTGAGCGTGAGAATTACGTTCTGGTAAAACATCCGCAGAGAAATGAGATCCCTTTTTCTGTAAGATCTGACTGCAGGTGTTGGCCAGTCAAACTACAGGCTTCACTGCTGTTTAAAAAAAAATGCTTCAGCATCCAATGTGCAGTAAAGGAACACCACATTGTTTATTTCACCCTTTTATTCCAGACAGCAGTGATAGAGACTACAGTATGCCTCCTTCAGGCAGTGAGAAACCTGCAGAAAGACACATGATAGGGACTCTTATAAACTATATTTCTCAGGCTCAGATCACCTCGCAGCAGTGAGGAGCAGGAATCTTCGAGCAGAAAACAGAGTACCATACTCAAACGCTGGCACTGCCTCCGTAAAACAAAGAGGGCATCAGGAAAGTAAGACATCTCTCAAGAAAACCTCATAAATCCAATTTAAGTGTAGCGGTGAAAAGGAAAGACAAACTCCATTGTCTTTACAAGTGTCAGGAGTCCTCTTTGATAAAGATAAAACTGTTCCATGAACTTCATGATCCTCCCTCAGTGCTCATAAACTTGCTATGTTGGAGACATAAAAAAAAATAAAAAAAGTCCACCAATCATTTTGGTTCGCACCAACATGAGATATTATTTCTTAGTAACTAATATTTTCCAGAGACCAACTCCATTAACAGTTGCCTATTTGACAAGTAGAATTTTCTCACCAATCATCTGTGGTTTCACATCAACAATCAGAGAAATATTTTCAGATTTTATCCGACCGAAAAGACGTTTCCACACCAAGACGATGTGAGTCTGCCTTCACACACTATTCACTAACGAAGAGACGCTTTGGGGCTTCAGCCAAGTTCTGGCATCGTGATTTACTGTACTCAGTCCAGTGACCTTCATCAGCTCAAGGCAAACACATATTTACTGAAGATAGACTTGTGATTAAACTCTGTGCAGTATCTCTGAGGATCCCCCCCCACCCTCCGACTCCGTTTCTCACTCTACCTCTTTCACTTTCTTTCACACATACGTTCTCCCTTTCATGGTGATGCTGAACTACACAGTAATGTGTGTTTGTTACTGCCAATGTTGATTATACTCCTTACAAAACTATTCAAGTCTATCTTCCCATTATACTAATTTACAAAAATAATTATATTTTTGATTTAAAAAAAAAATTCTACCTCGGTTACATTTTTGTTTGTAAAGTATGTTGTAGAAATTTTACTAAATAATGTATTGCAGTTGTTTTTTTCGCCTGGTTTCCACTTTTGAAATCCAGTCGCTGCTTGTAGCACCCACAGCAAGATATTTTGATGGTTGTTTTGCCGAAGTACTTAGTTAAGGTTAGGGAAAGACTCTGGTCTTAGTTTCATCCAGTAAAAGTTGATGGTGTCTTGAAGCACATGACACTATTGCTGTGTTCCAAATGGCTTACTTTTGTGCACTAACTCACAATATTAAGTGCATGAGTGCGTTCACACTGTCAGGTACAGAAACGTGTAGTGCAGTACAAGTGCCAGGATGATCTACTCAAAACGGTCCAAAGAAAAGTGTGAAACTCTGTAGACTTTCCACCCTAAACGGTCGCCATCTTGGCTGCGTAGAGGAAGGAGAGGGACCACCGATTTAAATAATTTTCGAATGAAGGCGTCTGAGAAAGTTGCAGCTGTTCCTGAATAAAACTGTTTCATTTAAATTACAGCTGTTAGACAGAAGAACCAGTGTGTTTACTGAGTATGTTAAACAGAGGGTGCCAAAACATGTTAATTAAAGCTGCAGATATGTTGGCGGGTGATGTATTCACAAGCTGAGGTTACTTCCAGTCAGGGCAGAACAATAGAGTGTGTTTTGAAACGGCACTACCCTGTCTAAGCTCCTGCAATACACAAGTAAGAGTCCTTCACCTGGAAGAGCACTATTTATTAGTGCACTACGGGAAGTATGTCATTCCGAACACAGCATATGTGTTCAAAAACATTTCAACTTCCTCTCCTGCCATCAATTAAACCCCTAAAAACTCTGCTTTGTTCATCAAGGTTTATATATTTAGAATTTTTTTTTTTTTTTTTTTATAGAAAAAGAAAACCCTTATGAGCGGTTCAGATGTAACTACACCTTTACTTTAATTGGCTGCAACCAATCAAAAGTTGCATGGAAATGGATTATACCTGGAGGAAGTCTCTCACCGACTGAGCATTTCTTTTGAACTCTTACCCTCTTTTGTGGCCTCTTCTTTTTCTCATCTATAGTGGAGGAACTCTGCTGACAGTGAGCGGGACCAACCTGGCAACCATTCGAGAACCAAAGATCAGGGCCAAGTATGGGCAAGCAGAATCCTTTCATGTAAGTACTGATGTGACTGACACACACTCGCAGCACAAACACACACACACACACACACACACACACACACACACACACACACACACACACACACACACACACACACACACACACACACACACACACACACACACACACACACACACACACACACACACACACATACCTGCATACACAAGCCTTTATACACACATTTAAATTCATAAACACACCCAGGCATACGGTATATTCGGTATGCATTATTCAGATTTACACATACACACATACATATATTAAATGTCAAATACTTTCAGACAGTCTCTCCATGAACATACCTACAAACAGCTACTTGTATGATGCTGAAGGTGGCAGACAGTCTCTCTGTGTGTTGCTCACGTCTCCTCTTTCTACCGCGACAGCTTCAGACATCTAACACTACCTCAGGCTATTTAGCTTTTCAAATGTCACTGCACCACATGGGTGTCTGTGTTTCACTCACCAAAAAAAAAAAAAAAGACTCAACATGAGAGACTCTGTGTGTGTGAGTGGAACGCTTGAAAACATGTTTGGGGAATAAAGAAGAGAGGGGGAAAAAAAAAAATCCACCTAAAAAACTGAAGTCCCATTTGAAAAGTTGAAGAGTTTCATCAGTTCTATTGGTAATTTTCATGAAGCATTTGGGTGATTGTCACTTTGAGTTGAAGCTCTTTAGTTTTCAGGGGGAAGAACTGAGCATCAAACAACACTAAGGCACTTCAACCTGCCGATAAAGCTGTCAGTTATTGAGGCAAACAGCCTACACGGTGCATCCCACACAGCGCTTTATCCAAGTGCTTTGCACTTAAAGGACCATTCTGATGTTTGTGAATGTTGTCGCTTATTCACAACAAATAGCAGTTACATTTTCCACACATTCCAGACAGATTTTGGTTTCCTTTTATTCCAGTACAATATAGCAATTAACTAGCAGAGACTTGTGTGAGATAAATAATGGAGTGTATCTGCATTTATTTAAAACAAAACAAAAAATGCAGGTCCCACGATTTGGATCCCAATCTTATAAACTACAGTATTTATCTTCCACATGCACAAATTCATGGTTGCAATTTAAAATACATTTGTAGTAAATTGTCATAAACATGCATGGTCCTCAGAGCTGTCCTATAAATTGATGCAAACTTGGCCATGACATCATGTATTCATGTATTCTCCGGGGCAGTGATGTAAATACTCAGGTACACGCAAAGGCACAGAGCACATTGGCTTGTATTAACAGTTGGTCATAAATTTGCAACCAATTTACATTTGCAATGGGTCTAACAGCACTGTAGTTTCACAGGGCATTGACTTACACAAAGGATGGGTTATTATACCCAACAGATCAATTTTAAAAGAAAATTATTGCCTGCAGGTTATTTGTAGTATTTCTAAGAGGCAGTGCTGCCTGTTATGCTTAATATCTAACCATCGTGTGAATAGAACTATAACGACAATTAGTATTTGAGTGTTTAAAAATCTTTAAGGAAAAGTGTTCAGATTTGTGTCAATGTGGCGTAAATATACAGTAAATCTATTCAAAGCATACTAAAGGAATTTCCCTTTTCCGTTCCTAAGATTACACAAGAGTCTGTTCTTTTTGCGTGCTAACAGAGCGCAGCACAGTGAAGCAGGGTGAAGCTATAACGTTGATGAGTAAGTATTCCAAGCTATGTCGCTTGATCGACACCAGCACCTGAGTTACAATCATGTTTTTGAATTTTTGGGGGAACAAAGAGAAATCGCAGGGAGCCAAATATGGCAATTAGGGGTGGTGGGGAGTGATAGTGTTGTTAAGGGAGAGAGACTTGTACATTTTCAACATTGTTCGTCATGTTGGGGAACCAAACTGACGTTTCGCCACAGTTCATCTCACATTTTCCCTCAGGCGCCTCAGAACGTCACAGCACAACTCGGCGTTCACAGTCTGACCCTGTGGGACAAGTGGGCGGTGCACAATCCCATGCATTTCAAAGGGAACCCACCCGGTTTCGCTCCTTATCTGAGGCGCCTTCTTTGTTCTTGGACAGCGATGTTTTTCCCCTTTCGAAACGCCACTCAAAGCACCTCGCCCGACTCGTTGCTGTATTGATGTAGATTTTCTGGTCTCTGATTTATGTTGCTGATTTTCCGAATTTGACATCAAATTTGTTGCGAGTTTTCTGCTCAAGCCCATCTTAAAAGCTTACACGCTGCAGTGGTAATAAAAACAAATGCAAGACGGGTGCTGATGTTGCTCAAGTGGCGTAACTTAAAGTACTTACAATTTCCACTTGCTCCGTTTGCGCATCACAGGAACAGTCCCTGGACTTTCTGATCGCCACTCGCATGTGATACGTTCTCACCGTGACTAACAACATCCATTGAACTCTTTCTTGTTCTCTGTGTCTCACTTTCAGAACTGTACAGTGTACAACAACTCGGTGATGGTGTGCCTCGCTCCGTCAGTGGCGGACTCAGAGCTTAGTTTTTCCGAGACTGGCACCGGCCCAGATGAGATCGGGTTCTACATGGACAACGTGAACGCTCTGATGGTGGTCAACGAGACATTCAGCTACTACCCCGATCCTGTCTTCGAACCGCTGAGTCCCTCTGGGGTACTGGAGCTCAAACCCACGTCGCCACTTATTCTCAAGGTCAGAACAGAAGGGCATAGAACTATTTTTCCAGTGCTTTTCTCTACTTAGCTGTACATTTCAGTTTATTTTTCCAGTCCTGTAATCTGATTCTGATGCTGGTTAGACAGCGTGCAGTAGGAATAGGACTATCGACGCCTTCGCAGATTTACAAGTTATCACATTTACTTGGTGTAATTATTTGTTTTCTCAGTATGCTTAGTTGTAGATATAAAGTTATTTGAGTTGCTCTTATTTCATCTTCATTTGACAAACTCATAATGTGGGAAGTACAAACAGAGAAGAACAATACTATCCCTGTTTTTAGTTCCAATATGGAATCAGTTTTTTATGTACCTAGTAATTAGGGCCCGAGCACCGAATTACTTATTGTTTATTATTGTTTTGTGTTATAACCAGTGTTGGACAAGTCTTTACGTATGGTACAATGATAGAAATAATGAAGTAGTAAAGTCGATTTCAGTTTACCTTGTTGCTCTAAATCCCAGTGAGACACCTCATAAGCTGACAAAAGGTGAAGGTGACAGAGCATGACGAGTATTCCTAATTGTAATGTTATTACAGGGTTTCAAATTGTGTTACCTTAGACACTCGTTACCGAAAAAGTACATGTTCATATGTTTTACACTTGTAGGGTTGTAAGACAATAGGCTGTTGGGATGAGGAGTAATCAGTGTGTTTGGTTGTATCTAACAACAACAAACAATGGCTCTGTAAACATCCCCACATTCGTAATGAGCAGGGCAGAGCCACTAAATCACCCTAAGCTGTGATAGAAATGTTTGGTGTCCTCTGTAGCTGGTAAGCTGGTTAGATATCCTAAAGTTGGGATTTTTTTTTTTCCTGACAGCATGAAACTGGGAGAGTTACCTTAAGTTTAACAACACCGCAGTAAAAGTGGATTTTTGACACAATGTTCATCCTGAGCAGTCATGAAAAAAAAGGTTTTTAGGTGATAATAGATAGATGTTTTTCTTCCAAGGTTTTTCTGCTCTCAGTTTGACTACAAAAGGCTCAAACATATTGAAGTTATATTGTATTAATAACGGCAAAACCTACTTTGACTGCCACACACAACCACGCTCTCGCAGGCTTTTTTTTTTCATACGGGAAAGAAAAAAAATGTGTTGACAAGGTTTCTCAGAGGAGGAAAAATAACGAATTCATAATTGAAAGCTGAACGCAAATGTCCACACCTTCCAAGGCCAATTTCAGTCCTTCAGTAACTAACAACAACTTCTTTTGACTGTCGTCCTTCGTCACTACTTCCAGCCCTCTTAAATAACAATCCTTTCAATTTCTGTAATTAATTTCTTGAGCTGGGAGGGCAGGATGGACACACAGGCCTGCGGAGCCGAGTGAGTCGGATTATATTGGTTTTCATTTTTATTAACAGTGATTGGACATAAGTACATGGAATTAATTGGCAATTCCTGAGTCGTGTCTATGTGACATTGTATTATCTCACTGAGCTTACCTGAAAAGTTTAGTGGAGGAATAATTGAAGAGGAATAATGCAGCTGTTTGGGAGTGAATATATATATATGGTATTACAAATGCAAAATGACCTGAAATAACCAGCGGATTAGTGTCCAGAAATAACTTCCGGAGGTGTAAACAGCATTTTTCAAGTGCACACGTCAGTCAATTAACTGCTGGCAGTCTGTGGTATATAAAGTGTAAGTAAGCTTTATAGAGTGAACACGACACAATAGAGACAATATGAAAGTCATTTCCTTCAGATCAGTGTCACATTGATGTGCCACATTTGCATTGAATCCAGTGTTCCCTGCTTTTATCTTTTGCTCAAATGTGCATCGACTATCTCTTACATTATCACAGAGAGTGTGCTACGCCGCTTATTTCCATGAAGAGATTGAAAGCAGCGAAACCGTCGTAATTTATTTCTTAAATGATAATTTATTAGCAAAGAGCCTCTCAGTAATTGCCAAATCTCCTGCTTGGCTTGTTGGTGGAACTGCCTACCCACTGGAAGCACTGATGAGATGGACAAAAATGCAATTTGCCGAGATGGGATGTGGGGGGAGCGTTTCTCAGATGCGTGCGTTGCGCCTGCCACGCAATTAATTTCTCATCTGTTGTCGGATGTTTTTTGTTTTTTTTACTGAGGTGTGTGATAGCGGGAGAAAAAGAAAACATTCATCTGGTCGTGGTGTTTCGTGAGTGCTTTCCCGCGTGTGTTTGTGTGTTTTTGAGAGTGTGTCCCCGCATGATGCTTCTCGCCTGTTGTGTTTATGTGTGGCAACAGCTCTGTGTGTGGCTTAAACTCTGCTGAGTGTGTGTGTGTGTGTGTGTGTGTGTGTGTGTGTGTGTGTGTGTGTGTGTGTGTGTGTGTGTGTGTGTGTGTGTGTGTGTGCGTGTGCGTGCGTGAGTGCGTGCGTGTGTGTGTGTGTGTGTGTGTTTGCGAGAGAGAATAGGATGCATGTTTACAGGGTTGCAGTGCGGGGTTGGGTGGCGGCCTGCAGAGACGATGGGATTGGAAAACGGAGTCTGTCTCTGCGTCCCACTGCTAAACCAGCGGGAGACACGGCCGCTAGCTCCTCTCTCTCCCCCCCCTCTCGGTCTAACTCGCTCGCTCTCTAGCTCTGTTTTATGTTCGTTCCCTTTCTTTATCACTTTAGGGTATATTCCTTTCATCTTTTCCTACCTTCTCTCATAATCCTTTCATTGCTCTCGCCTCTCCTCGTGCCGGCTCTCCTGAGGTTTAAAGCCACATTTCTTATCTGTCTTTGGATTGATCTTTCCCCCTGTTGCTTTTTGTTTTTCTTGCTGTTACTTGGTTTTCCCTCGTTTCATGTCACTACCTGCTCTCCTTCCACCGCAGACAGAGAGTGTGTCAAATTGGATTTGATATTGAAATGAAAAACTGGAACTGAAATTGACAAATGTTGGTCTGTGGGTTTGTGCACCTTCCTCATGCCACTATGTATTGTAAGCCCATTGAACCAGCCGTCCACAGGCCCTTGTGAATTTGTCTATGGCCCACAAGAGGCTGCCTGCTTATCAGGCCGAACCATAGACGTAGAAGAATGTAAGCTAGTGAGAGTGGACATCTATGTGTGTAACCTCGGTGACAGGATAACGTATGTACAATCAGAGAAACCCCGAATGACTGTTCTCGACAGCATGCGCTGTGACCAGACTGCAAAAAGGTTACTTCTGCTCTACACCTGCCGTTCGCTCATTCAAGCCTCGCGCTGGCCGAAAGGGCCGCAGAAAAACCTACGTGAGCTAAGCTAACGACAAGCTTATGACCAAACAGAATCCTGTTGTGGGTTTTTGATAGAAACAGAAAGGGTCTTCACAAAAATAAGATCAATTAGCAGACACTTTTTTTTTTTTCTTTTCTGAAACATCCAGTGTCACCGCATTCGTTGCAGGATTTAACAGTTTCTGGGTTATTTTCTCGAGAAGATTCGTCGTGGTTTTATAAAAACCTGCAAACCTGGTTTGTTCTTTGTTCTACTGTTTCATTCACGTAATAAATGAACGAATACAGATAATTCACGATTATCACTATTTATATTAGTGGCATTAAACACACACTTTCCAGCGCTGTCTTCCACTCTCTCACCAGCCAAACAGTCTTCCCTTAATGAATCATACTATAATAGTCTGTGGTTGAAAAATAGTCCCCCACAAATATACTGTTTACTCTTGTCCAAGTAACATTTGCTAAAGACTACAGTGTCCAGCTGTTGTAGTAAGTTATTGAGCTTTTACAAGAAAATTATTCATATATATTTGACCTTTGTAAAGATATGTGTTTAGTGGGATTTAATAATAGAAGAATTCAGAGTACCGCCAGGCTTATTCTTCGAGAGAATTTTATGAGCAATTTTATGACCTTTTCCATTTACAACAACAAGAAGGATCGTTAGTGGAAAAATATTATTCCTTATGAACAAGTTCATCATTAGCCAGTTAGAAGGTTACAGATGAAGGTCATTTAAAATGTGAAAAAAAGCTATCGGTAGTATCTCACTCACTTTCTAGTTCAAGAAAAGACTTGATGATAATGAAAATGTTGACTAAGTGCCTCTCCTCATAACTTTCTTCTCTGTCTGTGTTCAGGGTCGTAACTTGATCCCAGCGGCTCCCGGTAACAGTCGGCTGAACTACACGGTGCTGATTGGAGAAACTCCCTGCATCCTCACCCTGTCTGAGAGCCAGCTGCTGTGTGAATGGCCCAACCTCACCGGACAACACAAAGTCACGGTCAGCTCACCACTTTGCGTCCTCTGCCTCTCCATCTCTGTCTCCATCAGTGGCACTGACCTGCAGTGACTTTCACTTACTTCCATGTTGCACTTTTCTGTCCCATATTTTCATTTGCATGCATCAAACGGGTTGTATGAAAGACAATTTGCTCGATATTATGGCCTGAGACCTTCATGGTAGACTTCTTTCTTAATATAATTTATATCATTAAATTACTGGGTCAGTTTTCAGTTTGCTCGATTTAAAAAAAAAAAAAGATCAAATCTGCTTAACTTGGTAAATTCACACCGACCCAGTAATGTATGTCTATGAATATGAAAACAATGTTGTCTGACACTCTCAGTCCATAACGTCACCCTTATTTTGCTTCTGTTAAATGTGTTCTACTTGATTAACATGTTGATCTTCAGCTAACCTGCTGCTAGAAATTAGGCAGTGGAAGTTGGTCACAGGAAGCAGAACCCTGACAAATATATGACATTTTAAACCACAGATCCGCATTGTTCACCACTGCTGTGCTCTT
This sequence comes from Brachyistius frenatus, assembly GCF_029030835.1. Classification (NCBI taxonomy): domain Eukaryota; kingdom Metazoa; phylum Chordata; class Actinopteri; family Embiotocidae; genus Brachyistius; species Brachyistius frenatus. The sequence continues at coordinate 4,970,052 of NW_027210615.1, forward strand.
AATGTTGAGTTAAATCCATCGAGTGTTTGAAATGTCACTACTCGCAGGGAAATCATTCACTTGTTCACATAATATACGCAACATGACCACACCGATCCTTTAGACATGTCTGCAGATGCAGAACCGTGTTACCTTCTATCCACTAAAACGCGTTCACATCAGCAGCTGTGCAGGCGTCAGCACTTCTCCGCTGCAGCTGCTGCTGCTGCTGGTTTTAGATTTGAGAGTCCCTCAGTGCCCTCTCCATTTTTCCTCTATTTTTATTAGCCTCACTTTACTGTGATGGTGAAGACATTTAATAGTACAGAGAATATAATGTACCTAACCCTCAGTAAATCTACAGGCAGCCAGTCCTCCGCCCACACTCAAGTCCAATCAAAGCAACACTCATCTCTTTCTGCAGCCACACTTTGGTGGTCAGGTGCCCCAAACTCTTTCACAACAGACCTTTTTCATGTTAAGGTTTGGAATAGCATCTGTTGTTTCTATGTAGAGTACTCACATTCACTGTATCACGGGTGAAAGAGCAGCAACTTCATCACAATGACATGTAGGATCGACTCGTGCGTCCAAATTTGACATGACTTCGGGTTCAATTTTGAATTCGTCATTCTCAGTTATTTGATCAATTGGTTAGTGTACAAAGTTTCATCTAGTAGTGGAAAATGATCCCCACATGAAGTGTGAAGTGTCTTCACTTCGCTTCACTTATGTTTTTTAACGGTCCCAAAGATACTTCGGTAATTAATAGAGTAGTGGAATTACTGTTGATGTGATTTGTCATCTCAGTATTAAAAAGGATGCACCCTGAAAATATTGTTGTCAATCTGAATTTCATGCTCTATGTCTGTGCGGCGGGGTGCCGGTTGTCTGGTGCTGTGTTGCTGTCAAGAAGAAATATTTATTTATTTTCTCCAATGTTTATTCTCAGAGTTCATAAGTATGCTTCCTTCGCATGTAAAAATTGCCCCCCCCCCCCGGCTTTTCCCTTCGACGGGGTCGCTTTTGTCACCTTTTCTCCTCACTTGAGTTTGCAGGCCTGATTCAGCAGTTGTGATAGCAGCACACTGACTCTAGTTCTTTGCCATAAACCTGCCATCTTGCTAATGCCAACATGGCAAGTTGATTGTGATTATAGTATCAGGTTGTATACCTACTTTTCATAACTAGTTGACAAGCTGATAAAAGGCTTCCTGATCCTGCTAGCTCAAAATATTTTATTATAAAAACTAAAAAAAATAACTGAATGAGGACAAACGGAGAGCTAAACGATGTGACATATTTAGTTGGAAGTAAAAGTTTATATGAATATCAACTTTTGCTACAGTTTATGTCCATGACAAAGCTCTGTCAACAGTGCAGCTATGTCCTCCAGCTATGCAGAAACATAAAAGGTGGTATTAAGAATAGAATTGTTTCTCCAGGATGCCACTGATATGAAGACACTAAGCTTGTCTCTAAGCTCTAATCCAGGAACCGCATTCTTTGTAGAAACCTTTCTGATGTGCAAATTTTGTCCAGCTCTCAGCAAATCCAAGCAAAAGTTGCTTATTTTCTTATTTTAAGTCGTGGTCACATCATTGTTAAGGTTTTTACTTCCTGCTTTCTGTGTGAAGTGTCTCAAGCTGCAACTATTTATTTGACCAACACCCACGGTGTGAATGCGACAGCTGTCACTTTCATTTATACTTTTTGATCTTTTCCAAAATTACGATACGATAAAAAAAAAAAATCGAAGAGCGAGCTCACGAGGGCGTCCCGTGGCAACCGCTCAGCTTCACTTGTTCAGAGTGTTGAGCTGTCAGCAGACTCCAAACTGGAGTAGCTGATTCACTCTGACTGCAGCAGACTTTCAAAATCACTGCGCAGGTCCTGGAGCATCTGTATTGAGGAAGGTCAAACCTCAGCCGGGCGACGCAGCGTTCACTCTGAATATATTTGGATGTTTGTCTGAATATCACGACAGTACGCCCACTCAGCCCCCTTTTAAACTTATCACCAGTGTCCTTTCACAGTCATTTCACTATATCTTTATGACATTTACTCCCTGCCAGCAACAGCCAATATACCTAGAAAGCCACTGACAGCACATCCATGTAATTCAATATGATAGCTCTCAACGGAACCAGCCAGCTCCAAGGTGGATCTCTGGATTTTTGTTTCCTTTTTTCCACCCCTTCTTTCTTTTTTTTTGAACAAAATGTCATGTTGAATATCGGAGCTGTTGGCGGGGGCGTTGGAGTCCTTCGTCTGACAATAGCCGAAGAAAAAAATAGAGCTGTCTGTTCCTATCTCTTCTGCCGCGTGTGAGTGACTACAAGCTAAGTGTTTGCGGCTGGCTTCTGGTGTGCTCGTCCACTTTGTGTTTATGTGCACATCTTTGCGTGTGCTGTGCGGAGCGCTGCAGAGAAGGACACAGCTGTAGCACAATAATATTCCCCATGTAGAATGACCTACATACAGGGCACCCCAATGGGTGTCCAGACATTCTGGGCTTGTGTGTGACGTTGTGTACAGTAACAATCAATGTGTGTGTGTGTGTGTGTGTGTGTGTGTGTGTGTGTGTGTGTGTGTGTGTGTGTGTGTGTGTCCGTCCGTCCCTCAGATGCTCAGCTGTGTGTTGGCAGCTGTGCGCCTCCCTTGAGTTTTCGAAGAAACTTGTTTGTTGTTTTGGCCTTCAGCTTTTTAAGTTCCTCTGTCAGTCCTTCAGCCTGTCAGGAGAATAAAAATAGACAAATGCCTAGAAAATGTGTCACCACCTTCATCTTACTTCAATTAATGCTGCATTCGCGTCATCTGAGGATCACTATCGCCCTGCCTCATTGTTCTACGTATGGCAATGACCTCAGACTAGATGACTGGCAATGTGACGGATAACAAAGCAACCCTGTATGTCCAAATATTGCAGTTGTGTCGTATTTTTTTTTTTTGTTAATACATTTTGCATTCAAAGCTTACTGTGAAATACGTCCGCACAGATTTTGGTTTTGCCCCAGGCATGCCCTCTCTGTACTATTATGTAAAAATAGAAAAAAAAAAAAACTACAAGTCTTCAACTCGCACTTGCAGTGGCAACATAGAGAGGGCAGATCTACAAAGTGTTTTCCATTTCTCCAAAATAAACATGTGAAGACTCATTAATATTTAAATCAGGGGCCCTTCAGCATTCTGTTTCATGTGGAAACACGTTAAACTGCTCCAGAAAATGACAGTTTCAAAGCCCTTTTATGGGAATTTAGTTATTGTGGTGAGAGCCCTTTTTCCCACTCGGACCTGGCAGAGCAGGACAAGCACTTCAAGTGTCCCGGTGAGTCGTGACAGTGAGACAGTGAGTCAACATGTACAATACTTGAAACTGAAGCCAATCATTTTATGATTTACACCTGTACTTTTCGAACTGTTAAATTGGTTGTCGTGACAACGGGTCTCCCTCTGGCTGCAGATGTTTTGGAAAACCACTCTGAACTGCACACTGAAAAAGCTATGTCTAATACCATCCAACGCAAACACAGACATCACATCATAATGTGCTTCGACTGCAGTATGTTCTATTCGGAGTTTTACAGTTTAGTTTACAGAATGGTCTGATTAGCTGTGAAACATGAACTCCCGTGTACCACCCATCGATTGCTAAAAGTTTAATCGCAAAGCTGCAACAATTGATCTTGTTCATGAGTTGTTGGCAGCACAACAAGCCCAAAAACATCCACACTATTTACATATCACCACATGTGGCTACATTGCTAATATATTCACTCTCTCTACGGTTGCTAAATGCCTCACTATGTTCATCAACTAGTAGCTAATTTGTCTGCTGCCGTCTGGTGCTGGGCGGGTAGAGTGGGTCGACCAGAGCATTTTCACTATAAACAGATTATTTGTGCTGCTGGAGAGCAGGGATGAAAGCTGCAAGAGTGAACCGAAACATTCACGTTGTGGGCTTCAAACCGAAATAATGCGCTGTAAGACACTAAAATGATCTATTAAACCTAGTTAGCTGTCATTTTCTGTTTGTCCATCACTACTAGCAACTCCTGTCACATTATGCAACCCATTTTTAATAGAAACAAAAAAGAATGCTTGTAGCTTTAAGTCACACGTTAAAACATGCACAGCACGATAAACGTATTGTATGTGCTACAAAAGGCTGCATTATGATGTGCACACTTCATTGATATCTTCAAACTGACTACAGATTGACGCAAACTCCTCAAATTATATTTCTGCAAAGTAACTAAGCCAAACTCACACTGAAGTTGATTCACTTGAGTCTCCTCTGCAAAGCAACTTCACTGCAGCCTGATCGTGTCCACACAGTTAATTGGCTACTTAATCTTACACAATCCAGTGTAATTGTCTTTACTATTGCTAATTTAATTTGTAGGTATTGACTACATCGATATTGATATAACAGCTACTCTGTTTTATTTTTGTAATCAGACTTTGATAATGTTAACATGGAAGTGCACTCACAAGAACTTCAAAGTGCATAATCACACCTCATTTGAATCGGTTATCAACCCCCCTGGTGGATAGCTTGATTTGATGAATTTCAGTGCTGTGTGTGTGTGTGTGTGTGTGTGTGTGTGTGTGTGTGTGTGTGTGTGTGTGTGTGTGTGTGTGTGTGTGTGTGTGTGTGTGTGTGTGTGTGTGTGTGTGTGTGTGTGTGTGTGTGTGTGTGTTTCTTTTTCTCCCTCTTACACACTGTGCTTATGTAAATGTAGTTAGTCAGAAAAAAAGCATTACATGTGTTTGACTTCCCATAATTACCACGGCTCCTTGGGGAGAGATTTAAATGCTGGTGATTACTTTGTTTGATTACTTATACTGTGCATGCGTTTCTGCGAAGTCTATATATATGTGTGTGTGTGTGTGTGTGTGTGTGTGTGTGTGTGTGTGTGTGTGTGTGTGTGTGTGTGTGTGTGTGTGTCTTGGATTTGAGTGTATGTGCGTCTATATGACTAACACCGTCTTTGTCAACATCTGCTCTGCTTAAATGTCATTCACTCTCTCACCTGAATCAGTTTGTTATTGATAACGCTGATGAATGAGGACACTGACAACAGAATATATTGAGCCTAAATATCTACAGATAATGCAGCATTACAAGAACTGAGCAAGTTCACTTGTGAGATCTTCATTATCAAAGCTGTCTGAAGCTGCTCCCCCGCAAGCAAGAATCGAAACTCTTTCCTACAAGAAGTGTTCACAGCAGTCAAGGTGATGTAAGCTTCCACAGTGTAAGCCTGTGGAAGATCTGCCTGTTTAGTGGGAGCACCAAACGGATCAAAATTTAATGATCTCTGTTGGAGGAATTGGGTCAACCTGCTTCTCTTTCATCAGGCCAGCAACTTTTGATCTCTTCACACCACCTCATCTATTCTCAGAACATCTGCTGCTGGACCACTGAACACGGCTTGTTTTTCTTCTTCTTTCTCAGTCTTTGGAAGGGGCCAGTACAAATCCTCAGACTGAGCATGGAAAGTATGTAGAAATGTCCCCATCTTTAACAACTGTGGTGGAGCTGCCTTTAAACACAAAGCTCTAAAAATGCAGCTTATCAGTGGCCACCAGCAGCAGCTCTGTGGTGAATTAGCAGCGTTAAAGGAACTCCTTTCCTTATTCCCCCTGATCATTCAATATCACCTGTGTGTGTGTGTGTGTGTGTGTGTGTGTGTGTGTGTGTGTGTGTGTGTGTGTTCAGATCCGTGCGGGCGGCTTCGAGTACTCCCCCGGGACTCTTCACATCTACGCCGACAGCCTCCTCACGCTTCCCGCCATCATCGGCATCGGAGGGGGCGGCGGCCTGCTCCTGTTGGTCATCATCGCCGTGCTGATAGCCTATAAGAGGAAGTCGAGGGACGCTGACCGCACGCTGAAACGTCTGCAGCTCCAAATGGACAACCTGGAGTCCAGAGTGGCCCTGGAGTGTAAAGAAGGTAGGCAGCCTGTTCACAGTTTTATCCACAGCTCCACTCCGAATTAAAACTTTACTGATTACAAAATAATCGCCAGTCAAAAAGTTACACAGGAACTTTTCGGGAATAGAAAGTCACTCAATTGTACGGGTGTCTTTTGATCATAAAATTATGTTTTTCATCAACAAAAGTGATCAAATATGACACGTTTCAAAAAGTAAAACTGTTTAGAGAACTTAAACAACATTTAATTTGCATAGAAAACCAAAATATATAATTTAGCTATTTCAATAAGGTGTTGAATGAAGAGTGTGAATATTTGGAAAATGCATTTATCCACTCGTTGAGATTTAAGCGATGACACTGATTACATAGTTTGAGTCTGCTATGCAGAGTGAATGTGCAACAACAAGTTCCATGATGGGAATATGAAGCTTATATAATGTTAAATAATATTTTCTGTTGGTCTGAATTTCAAATGGACATTTTATAGCCCAAAACATCATCTTTTCACTTAAACAGGCAGTTTGAAATGTGAATGAAGCTGCATAGAGAGAGCAAGAGATGCAATCAATTGCTGTGCTCATCACTTAAAAACACGGTGTCTGCGGGGTATGTTTACTGAGGCAAATACATGACTGAGTCATAGCTGAGTCATAGCACGTTTATTTATTAAAATACATTGCTGAACTCAGAGCAACTTTAATTTCAGTAAAATCATTGTAGAAATAGAGTCAGGTACACGGAATGGTGCCGTATGTACAGCATGATGTGACCAACTATAAAGATGACTGATAAGAAAGAGGAAAGATGCTATAAATGTGTATCAGTAAGATGCACCACAAGCCTCCAGAGGGGCTCCAGTCGTCCTTGGCAGAGGTTTTCTGAGTGGCTGGGTTTCTACCGGAGACACGGACCCTTGTTTTGATTGTAGTGGTGGCGGAGAACGCTGTCAGTCACCTGTCCGAGTCAAAACACAGCTCACCGGCAAGGTTGTCAGAAAGAGACAGAGAGAGCATTCGTGGTGTTGGAAGGTAGAAAGTGTGAGAGGCCACATGAGGTCAAAATAACTGAGTGAGAGAGAAACATGTGGATGAGAGGCTGAGAGAGAGAGACAGAGGGGGAACGTACGTGAGGTCGGACTTTTAGCGGCAGAGTGTAGCTGTGAGGACAGCCAAGGTGTTACACTCCATATAATGACACAGGCACACACAGCCGGGGTACAAAGTTACAATATGATTACACTGCAGTCGTGACACAGAGTCACAACTCTTTCAAGGATCAGCTGTCAAACAAAAGCCGCAACAGCTTTTGATTTAAAGTGCTACATTTTCCAGGCGACCGCAGCTCGTACCCAAAACCGAGGTGACATTTTCAGAAATGTGTTCCCACCTCGTTGCAGCGGCTCGGTTCAAGATGCTGTCATTTATGTTTTTCAAGAAAAACAACGAGAAAAGTACTGCTCTTTCCACAACGAGAACATAGTCAGTATTTGAGTCAATAGAAATGAAGGCAGTCAGTTTTCCAGGAACTGAAGCATGGCCTTATTCCCACCCCTCTGAAGCACCCCGCCCCGCCTGCTGCACTCCCAGCTGGCCTACGGAGACGAGACGGTGCGTGTGGGCGGAGGAGCAGATGAAGTGGGCGGTCTACTATGCGTGTGATAGCAAAAGGAAGTGTATGTGTGTGTATGTATGTGTGTGTGTGTGTGTGTGTGTGTGTGCGTGTGTGTGAGGTTGGCTTTGTTCTGCAAGTCTTCGGGAGGAGAGGCAGTCTGGTTCAGTCATACGTGAGAAGTAGACATCACACCGTACACCGTGATCCAAACATGGGTATTGACAGTCATGGATACTTACTTACACATTAGAAATGGCAACTCCTGATGGCCAAGTGTCAATCCCCGGGCAAGTGTTAACCCTAACCCTAACTCTATGGTAATGCAGATGTTTTTTAATATCCTGTATACAAGCAAACAAAATTCAAATGAGCTTTCATGGACAACACATTGCTTCCATGCTAACTGAACACACTGAGTGGCATTTTTACACAACTCTTTTCCTGCAGTGAAAACTCTATCAGCTGTTGTGAGTAGAATAGTATTTTTGAACGTTTTTTTTTATTTTTTTTATACATTTAAAAGCAGTCATTGTATTTTAAATACTCAGTAAACTTTCCACTTGAGCAGGTTTTATTGGACCAATTAGACTGGTTGTGTTTCTCTGCCTTCACTGAATAGTTTCCTCTGCACACCTCTGCAGTTTTTTGTTTTTTGTTTTTTTTGTCCTGCTTTAGGCAGTGACCATAATGCATTGCAGTATTAGTGAAGTGCTCTTGGGTTTACTCATCACTTTCCATTAAGTGAAACAGTTTTTTTTTTTTTTTTATTTACTGTAAACTGAAGTAAACTGCATCTTCTTGCAGCAGGAATTATACATTTTTGAAATGCAATAGAGCAGAAAATTGGAGCTGAGCTACGTTTTAAAAAAATAGGACATTATTTGATATTGATACCCTGCAGTCACAAAACTCTGGCTGAGTACCAAACTTCAACACTTTTATTGCACTAACTGAAGTTCTTCAATACCATCCACTATAGAGAAAATGCCTCATTATTAGGTACCCGGTGTTGATCCCGACATCACGTCCACTCACAGTTTTGTTTTAAAACACATGACTTTTGCCACATTTACGCAGAAGTAACTCTCCCTAGGATCTATGAGCCAACACAGAATTTACCATGAATAAACACAACCTGGCTAGAATTGCACGCAAAGATAAAATCAGTCAATAAATCTAACATGAGAAACACCTTATTTCACTCTTTTCTGAGTCTGAGTCGTGTCCACTGCAGTGACTGCAGTCTTCTTTGTGCGAAGCCGGCTAGCTGAAAACCTATAAATAGCCTGCTTCGTGAGTGATTGAGGGAACATTTAAATTGTAGTATCTACCGATAGTCTGCATGTGAGGTGTTTAGGGGACATCTGTAAAAAATATAGTTGCACGGCAACTAAATTTGTATCAAGATTTTTTTAATGTCATTTTTTTTTGTTAAAATATCAAAAAAATCAAATTAAAGAACCCAGTTGAAGTCAATATATCACACCCCGCCATACAAAAAAACCTCACAGTGCATTTCATAATGATAAAACAGCCCACGTATTTCTAGCTGTGTCCAAATTTAACTTGCAGTTAAGTTAGTTTTATCAGTGAAAGATAAATGATTATTTGTAACCTCAAGCAGCGCATGTATTGTGTAATACACTTTTTGCATTGGTTTCAAACCGCCGTTGAACTCTTGACTTCTCGTGAGACTTCCGACAAAATAATTAAAAAGTTAAGTTCATAAGAAATTAAACACAACATTTCTCAATTTAATACACTCTGGTATTTTTGCTGCTGCATCCTCTGGATCTGGTGCGACCAATCAATTATGGTGCAGCAATGTTACCTAAATGTTAAAACTTGATTCCTGCTTGCAGCTCTCTGACATTTTAGCACGGGAGGGATAAACGTTTCAAAATATTCTGACCTAAAAGTGAAACAAGAGCGGAAGACACCGTACCTTACTAGGAGACGTGTTTGTCAGAGAGAAAAAGAGAACTCGGTTTCATATCTTTCGACTGCTTGTGGCTTGCAATTCAGAAAAGCGTATGGTTTCACTTTGAACTGTTTGCAATATTGTTATGTAATATTTTAACAGACCCTACAGCCAATCAGAGGAAGATTTTCTGAAGCCATTTCGGTCTTACTTATTGCTACGGCCTTTTACTATTTGAGCAATAAATAACAGATTGATTAATGGATAGAAGAGAAAGGAAGTGGGGTAGAAAATGCAGTGGAGAATATGAAAGCATACCTGTGTCTAATTTGTGTCTCCGCGACCACCGGGCCTTTCTTCTGTTCCCCAGAATCTTCTTCACTTGTCACTTTATCTTCCTGCCTTTTCTGCTCTGCCTTTTGTGTCTTTCCCTCTTCTCTCTTCTAATCACTCTTGTCCTCAATCCTCTGAATTTCCTCTCTGTGCTGACATCCTCCCTCTTTCACCTCCTCAGCTTCCTTTCTTCGCCTTTTCCTTCATCTGCTCTGCTTCCTCTCCTCTTCATCTCTCTCGCGGACCAAACAGTCCAATAACAGCTGGGGGAAATTATGCATGAAAACTCATCCGTCGCTCTCTTAATAATTATCCACTCATGCAATTAATTGACTTTCCTTTCCAGGAACTTTGTTTTCTGTCTCCTGGTTCTGCTTTTCTCTGTTCAATGCTGGCTTTCCTTTTTTGCTTCATTGTTTTTAGGTCTTTTATATATTGTTTTTTGGATACACAGAGATTGAAATTGTCACGGTTGAGACACCAAGGAGGAAATTTAGTTTTCTAAACTTTTAGTCCTGTCTGTCAATGAAATGTTGATTTATGTGTCTAAATGTTTCTTAGTTTAGAAAGCCCATGCTTTTTCACCCGCACATGATAACACATCCTTTACTTGTAGTAACTGAATTGATCTGAATTGATCTCATCCTATGAATTAACACAGAGACATCCTATTTCTTCAGAGTCCTTCCACCTCACAGTTATACACTTACATCAGCATCTTTTGTTGGAATCCTTTTACCTACTCTCCATCTTTGTGGCCATTACCATGAGTTCCTCAGACTGAGGGAGCATTAGTTCATGTATCTTTTCATAAAAGTAATGAAACGGATGACAGGTGGTACGGACTGCTAGCTTTTACTTGCTCACTAAAATGTGGCTACATCACGCTAAAGTCACGTTAAAAAACGATTGTCCAGTCGGCCTCTCACATGTTCCTGCATCGATTACAAGTCAGACATTTGTTTTTATTTTAAATGTGTCAAAATGAACATGAGAGGAAATTGTCTCATGAAACAGATGGTGCCTGATATCGGACCAGCAATTCAACTCTGGACAACAGAAAGGGAACGCTCTTGTTTTTTTGCATAAAAGCAGCAACTTAAAGAATCCGAGCCTGAACGTAAAATATGATCATCTTCACTCTCTTGTCTTCTCTCATGTAACACAACCTATGAACAAGTATTTTTCTCTGTTTCTTGTTCACTTCTCACTCACTCTCACTGGGTCTTTTTTTCTGACTGATGCTCTTCATCTCGTGGTGTAACGCAGTGTTGTCATACGTTAAGGGAGAAAAAAAGAAGTGCTTGTTTTCGGGCAGGTTATGTCCCTGTGAAAAGGCAGCAGAGTCATTGAAATCAAGAAATAAGATAGATGGAGGTATGAATCAATTTTGGGCTTCTAATACAACTAATCCAGTGAGGTTTCAGTGGAGGATCGTGTCCTTGTTCCGGCACTACTGATTATTACTGATGAGTTTTGTCAGTAATGGAGTTAGCAGTCACTCTGACTGCAGTGCTAACATAATTGGTCTTTCCAAATTTGGAGAAAAAAGTGGGTTGAGGGGAGAGATTTGGTGACACAATTGTAGTTCATGAACTACTTTAGATAGTGAGCTGAAAGCCAACATGTCAACAAGCTGGGAAGAAGCTTGTGCTAATCAGTCAGCACGGCGCTCCATGATTCACTTAATTTTATTATTTTACTTTACTTTCTTTGTTTGGGAGGACAAAAAAAAAACCTCACTTGAAGAAAGTTAACTGTTTGTTAACCTGCGTCAGTTATCAAACTCATTAGCTTGGTTGCCAACTGGGCTTTAAATTTCTAATTTATCAATCAAAAGATCCTCACTCACATCCACGCTTTAAAGTAATGTCCAGGCTTCTTTTTTTTTTTTTTAGGTGCATTTTATACTGTGGCAGTGAAGGGTCAAATAAATCTGGTGCAACATAGCTAATAGGTTCTGATAGCTTGATTGCTCAAAAGTCAGCTGTTTGCTCATGAGAAACGGTGCAGAAGTTCACCAAAGTCACATACAGTTAGTCCCCGTGAATGGATTCACTGGGAGTGACAGTTCCATTAAAATGAACTGATCTTACTGCTCAAGTTCACCTTTTTTTTTTAAATGCTGAACCTTTTAGCTTCTAGTTATCCTGTAGGGCTGTGATTAGTTAGTGATACAGTTCATTTAAAGGCAAATTAACACAATACAAATATCAAGACAGTCTCCATGACCAGTAAAAATAATTTCAAAGGTTTTTATGATGTTTAGTAGCACCGTCACTGCTTAATGTCAAACAGATGCATTGTACAATCATCAACCTGATTATTGACCCTCCTTCAGCCCTCACCTTCTTATTCTCTTCGGCCTTCTTTCTCTGTAGCTTTCGCCGAGCTTCAGACTGATATCCACGAGCTGACCCAGGAGCTAGACGGAGCTGGGATTCCCTTCCTGGACTATCGCACTTACGCAATGAGGGTCCTCTTCCCCGGGATTGAGGACCATCCTGTGCTCAAGGAGATGGAGGTACGGGTCAGTACACCACCGACCAAACTTCAAACTAAAAACAAACTAACAACAAAAAAATTCTGCTGCATTTGAGCCAAGAGCGAGGAGGCGGTACTAATGAACTAACACCGAACTTAGAAACATACCCCCGCCGCTTATAATGGAAGTAGTTGACCTCAGCAAGATGTTGCACTCAGATAGGTATTTTCTTAATGACAATAAATCTCCCTCTGGCTTTACTGCTTAATACTCTTTTGGCCATTATCCCATGACGGTTTTCATCAAGGGGCCGGACTCTCAAAAATTCTGAGACGTGAAACAAGAAGAAATGCAGACTCTGTTCACCTTACAGCAGTCACATAACCTATATTTGACATACTCTGTCTTGATGTATTCAGCTCATCTCAATGGATGCAAATGACTTTTCAAGAGCTTTAGTATCACCATTAGTCTGATCTCTTGGAAGAGACCCTCAACATGTAGCTGAATGATGTAGATGAAAAGAGCTTTAATGTAAGTATTGCTTAGAATTGACTGAAAATAAATGTTATATAAAGGACACAAGATAAAGAGAGATAAAAAAGAGAGAGGATGAGAGTGAGGAGGGAAAATAACTGTCAGGATTATGAGGATTGTTGCTTGCACTATACCATGCATCACTGTTTAGTTACTAGTCGTCCCAGTTCATGCAACCACCTTGCCAACACAGCTGAACGGAGATAGTGAGCCTGATTTATAAAGACGTTTTACCGCTGAGACCAAGGGAAGGAGAATTAATAGTATGTCAACATAAACTACTCTCCTCCACAGCTAAAAACCAGAGAGCCAAGTTTGCAATCAGCAGGATCATTAAGATGTAGAATCAGGAGCTGCTCCATTGACTTTGATTGGAGCGCTGACTTTTTGGAGTCAAGGAATAATTTGTTTGACCTTTTACGGCTTAATTTAATCGCTGTAATCCAGAAAGTGGATTTATATTCTTAGAAAAAAAGCCCTCTGGGTGGTCTCATAGCTGTCATTTGTGCCTCATTTTATTCGTTCTTAGTGATTCATCCTCAGTTATTTTTGAAAAAAGCTCATTGTGGCTTCAAGCAGACTATTAATCTTTAATTTAAATCTACACTTAATGCAAAATTGGATTAACAGTAGTTACAGTGATGACCAACAGGATGTAGCACTTCTTTTTATTTTGTTGTACTTTGTGACATCATTCATTCTAGGACTCATGTTTACCAGTGTTATTTTTGTCAGGTATGATCACCACACATTATTAAGTCTGTTTAACAAATCAAAATGATTTCCAGTCTCTTATTTAGATTTAATTATGGGTTCGCTTTCAACTTTCGTAAAGTAACAAATAACTAAAACTCAAACATTTAATTACATACAATTGTATTTTTATTGTCTGAGAGAAACGCTAATTAAAAAATATGAAATGTTGATCAAATAACAGATTTGGCCTACCTTAATCTTATTTTTCATTAAGTTCTGATGTTAAATTGATTCATCATGAAGCTTAAAATGCATGTCCAACAGTATTTTATCATTTGATATTGTGCCAGACTTCATTTTCATTCACAGTTCTTCGGCTGGTTGCAATTAAACATGCAAAGTGACAAAACACCACAAAATAAACAAAGACAGTGCACATGATACCACATAACACACACAGCCACATCACACACACCTCATCAGCGAGTGTGTGTGTGTTAACTTTTTAATTTTGGACACCCTAATTTGTATACACATTACACCATATGGCAACAAGATGAGCTGGATACATTTCCAAGAAAAGAGTCACCGCTCTCCTGTCGTACTACAGAAACACAGAGTTCCTACTACGTGATCACAGAGAGGTGTTTTACTGAGTCATGCTTCTTTCCCCTCAAATTATCTTTGGCTGAATTCAAACACCAGCTAGTGGAGCATCTTAATCAGACAACAACAATATGTTTCCTCATAGCCATTATGGAATTAACATTCATTTACTACAGCTGATATGATCTCCGGCAGTGAGGTTGGATAAGAGAGTTGCTGTCATCAGACCCAAACAAATCCAAGTCTTCTGCGGAACAAAAACCCGATGGGAACCCAGCACTTTAAGCAAAGCTAATCTATGAAGCTGTTCACCTTTCTCATGCAAAAGGAACATGGGCTAATGTTTTCAAATGCTTTGATTAGTTTTGATTATTTTGCTTTATGTGTCCTATCAGTATTAAAACCTTTTTTTTTTCTCTCACTTGAGAAAAGAGGCAAAACCAGTTTGACCAACGAGTTAGACCTGACTGTATGCATGTATTACCAAATGTGCGTATAGTAAATACACAGGAAAATAACATTAAAATAACTATTTTACATAAGTAAGATCCTGTGTGTCACATAAGGTACTTAATGTACTGCATGTTACAAAAATGAAATCTGTTACATTAAGTAACTAAATATCAACTTGACCCTGGCTCTCAAATGGACTCGAACACGAGCCTCCAAGGTTAACAGTCCTGCGTTTGTTGCGTTCAACTACCTGCTAGCGACTTGGATGCTATCTTTGTACTTGTCACATGACCTCTTTTGACCTTGGTCAGACTTGCGTGTACTTTTCACGCTTGGGCGAGGCCAAACGGGGCCCTGACACGTTATCCTCTAGTGGACTGACAGGCGTTTTACACGCTTCGATTTGAAACCGGACTGGTGGTTGTGGGGTTGTGTTGCGTTGAGGCCATCACTTGCATTCTTTGCTCCGACCGGACGGTTGTTTTTTCATGTATCAGCTGCACTACAAACTGATGCTGCAACTCACCAGACACACCAACACTGTCAGCAGTTTGTCTCCACATGTCGGGCTTCTTGCCTGCATCGGAGGATATTTGCATAGAGCTGAGGTTTTCTCAACTCTCCCCTGCAGTGTAGCACGGTGCTTTTTGAGTCTGTGGAGATGCAAAGCCAGCTCTCTTTTACTCTAAATGTTGCTGTCCCAGCTTTTTGAATCCGCACTTGTAAACAGCCCACAATTGGTCCTGCATGTCTAATTTTTAACATCCTGCTCTCTGCTAGTCACATTTAGGTTAAAGGGTACATTTTCTTAAACAGTTGCATGTCTAACTGATCAAGATCAAAGTCAAACTCCCAAAAGCACGAGTAGACTTTTCACTTTAGATCTTAAGCAGACATGAAGGTAAAGGGCGCTTACGTATTTTATTGTTATGTCTGGACTTCCTTCCTCTTCGCTCTGTATTTCCCCGAGGGGATGCTGGTGTAATCCAATGGCCGGGGTAAACCACTGCCCCTAGCTTTATTGCTCTGTGTGACTGTACTCTCCCCTAAGCTTGACAGGCACGCTACACGTGCACGCCGTGCACGCACATTCACAGTCTTGCGTATTTGTGAATGTGCCCTTCTTAAACCCGTCCTGGACATTTTTTTTGAGGCCTGTGCCTGTAAAGTATGCAGTCTCGATGCATCTCCGTCTTTCCGTCTCTCTCATCTCATTCTGAGAGGCAGTCTCTCTTTTCAAACACACATCACACTCAGTATCCACCCTGGAGGCCTCAGAATCTCATTTAGCACTTCAGAGAGAAGCACAGACACTTTATTAAGGTACATCGGAGGAGAGGAAGAATAGATGTTACAGTGGTCGGAAAAGATGACAACAGAAAGACAGTGTGAGCTGGATGTGTTGTGTGTTCGTGTGTGTATATAGAGTACGGAGGGACACACAAAGACAGAGACGAGGAGAAATTAAATTGAGAGAAAAAGCAATGATGTGTAACAGTCAACTATATGTGAGAAAGAGCGAATTAGAGCGGTGAGGAAGATGGAGCGACACACAGGCGTCTTTAGGGGGTTTAGTGTGTTGTTGATAAGTAGTGACAGGTGCCAGCCAGTGGAACAAGCAGGGTGCACCTCTGTCACCGACCCTGACACACACACACACACACACACACACACACACACACACACACACACACACACACACACACACACACACACACACACACACACACACACACACACACACACACACACACACACACACACACACACACACACACACACACACAGATCCACACACACAGTCCTGCTCTGCCTCAATGATTCTTTCCTCCTTACACTCCTCTCCATCTCTTCCTTCTCGGTTTGAATCTCTCTCATGCTGCGCTGGTTCAGGCCGGACTGATTAGACTTTAGACATTTTTAGAAAGTTCCTTGAACAGATAAAAAGACAGTTTCCAGTGACAGCGGGTTGTTGAAGCGTCAATAAAAGATTCAGTTCAAGGCTTGCATTTAATATAACCTCTTCAGCCAAGTAGTGAAAAGAGGAATGAAGATTAAACCCTTAAATCACAGACGAAGACCATATGAGAGTAAACAGTGTGCAACTTGGTCAAGACCCACAATTAAGATTCTTGTCTCATCGATATTACAACTGGATGATGCTTTGAGCCACGTACCCCCCGATGTCAAGATGACAATCGTGTCAAATTGTTTGCAAAAATCGTTTGAAGTGAAACACGCAGCACAGCAGGAGAGGGAATAGTCAATCAGTCTTAGCTTACTGTTTAACAAGCCAATCTCAGCTCATCATACGCTGAAAACAAATGTCTGCCTGCCGATGTGCTCAGAATCCCTCTAGTGAGTTTTATTATGTATACCGTGTCGATTTTTACACTGTATGATGTTTTTAGTATCAGGGAATTGGTTGTATTAGGTGTCCATAACTATTTAACCTGAAACTTTTTTGGTTGCGTGAGGTTTTTTGTTGCAGCTACTTTTGTTTTACTTCACAGAGCAAAGATCGAAGAAAAACAAGACGTCAACATCACACGTTAAAGACATTTAATTATGCTCTGGTTTCAATACTAAGCTGTGTCTGATATTGTTTTTTTTTTATTACAAAATGGTTAGCTAATTAAAAATGATCTATTTAAAATGCTCACTTCACAAGTTTAACTGCTGGACAAAACGGCGCCGTCTACCGACGCGTATGTGCACTGGATATAAGATGCTTTTATACCACATCAACAAGTTGTGATGTCACAAATTCATGCTCACGCGTAAACGTTTTAAACTGAGATTTTAGGTTGGCAACTTTCCCTTTCCTGCAGATTGATCTTTGAACTCTGCACTAACGATTTTTTTTTTTTTTTTTTTTTTTTTTAGTAAAGGGGCCACTTACTGTTAACTTCATCATTTAGTGACTTATTTATTTGGGAGTTCTGACAATTGGAAAAAAGGCTCATGACTTTGAAAAAAATGACACTCTTGAATAAATAATATGAATGTTTGTATACTTTATAGTCTGTGTAACTTCCATCTGTCGCTGTGTTTTCTTCAGGTCCAGGCAAATGTTGAGAAGGCACTCACACTGTTTGGCCAGCTGCTGACAAAGAAGCACTTCCTGTTGACATTCATACGAACCCTGGAGGCACAGAGGTGTCCATCTGTCTTTATTTGTTCATTCTTTTTATTTTAAGTATAAATTCTGTTTAGTATCTGCCATTTCTTAGAAAGGGAGTGGGGTTAAGGTAATTCAACATTACAGCTAGATGTGGCATACTGGGTACTATGTTTCAGACAACAACAAAAAAAGATGATTTGTCTTTAGAAGGTGCGCTTTTATTACCCATTTAATTGTCCAAACATGAAAGAGTGTGCTGTGCCTTGGATTAGGACAAAAAAAAGGCCTTTATTATATTTTAAATTTATAAATGGAGTAAAAACATTTTAGCAGCTCTAAAATTACCGTAAAGTACTTAGCAAAACGGTTTATTGCAAAACAGAGTTGGAACACCATGTAATTACGATTACAATGTATTAATATTTAAATGAATTGCTATGAAGTCAATGGTGCACATTTATTTTTGGAAACAGCTCCAGATGTGACACAACAAAAGCTGGGGGTAATATTTGTGAGGCTGTTGTGTTACTTTGTTTTAAAGTTGGAATATATTTCCAGGTCGTTCTCGATGCGGGACCGAGGCAACGTGGCGTCTCTGATCATGACAGCGTTGCAGGGAGAGATGGAGTACGCCACCGGAGTCCTGAAACAGCTGCTGTCTGACCTCATAGACAGAAACCTGGAGAGCAAAAACCATCCCAAGCTGCTGCTCAGGAGGTGAGCAAGACGAGGGGAGACGAGGAACAAATATAGACTCCACTGTCAAACATTTAGTGGACTCAGTTAATCTTTTTTTTTTTTTTTTTAGATAATTTTCAGACCCATTTCAAAACTTTTAAACACGAGTTGTTCTAATTTGACGTTTTTCAACCTGAAATGGGCTGAATGCGTGTGCTCCTGATTGTTCATGAAATCAAATTATTTTTCATCAAATTAATTTCCCTGTGAAGCAAGATTAGCATAACAGTAAACAACCCGCAATGTTTGGAGGTGAAAAGTCTGTCGTTTTTTGTGGTAGAAAACAAACATTGACTGAAATGGTGTTTTTAACAATGTTTTATATTTAAAGTAATTTTCTGAGGTTCAGTAAATGGTTTAAAAAAAAAAAAAAATCACCCTTATTGATGGTTATGCATAATGTAATAATAATATAATAGTATAATGGAGTTACAGACAAACATTAAGATGATAAAGGTGGGAAATGAGGGAGGATAAAATAAGATAAATAAACACAAACATAAGCACTAACGACTGTAGAGAAAGTAGGATGAAAGGAGACTTGACAGTAGTTCACAGGTTATTCACATTTTTGTCATAGTCACACAAAAAACAACGATACATACAAATAAAAACAAATTCAGGATTCAGTCAGCAAAATATCTCGACTGATACGTGAATTAAAAGAGTACAAGAGGAACTGCATAGCATTACATGTTTGTTTTTAATGAATATATGACTGAATGCAGTTGTGGTGTTATTCTGTGTTCCGCTCCCCTGAAAATCTATAACCACAACATGGATGCTGCAAAACTATATCACCCATCAATGAGTCAAGGATCCTCATTGTCTGTCACACATGATAAACACACGTACACAGATTTGTCTCACCCCAAGAAATGTGAAAGCAACATAAAGCTCTGATCTTCCAGGTGTTTGCAGATGGGGAAACATCTGCAGAGTTTTCTAAGGGGGATTTCTCGCCGACTCAGTTCCATTGTGACACATGGAAGAAATATCTCAGCAGTGATCGGGGCAAAGACCCAAATGTTTTGATCACTTGTATCCTGTGAACAAATCGTTTTTCGACATTTCCTCTGGAAATCAACAACTGCTTCTCAATTCAAAACAACCGAATTCTCAACAAACTTAATTTTTATTATTATTTTCACAATGATTACTAAATTCTGTAGATTGTTCAAAGAAACATCCTTTTTAATATATATTATTAGAAAATTATGGACCCAAAGACCCCCCAAAAAATGACAAGCAAATAGTTATTTTTTTTAATTATCATGTTGCTTATTATTATTATTTTTTAAATATATGTTGCTGTTGTTTTTCCTGTGCGTGTTAGAACGGAGTCTGTCGCTGAGAAGATGCTGACCAACTGGTTCACATTCCTCTTGTATAAGTTTCTCAAGGTAAGGCACCATCATTTATCTTGATTCAATATGTTTTCTGTCTGTTAAACACTGAATAATAGTCATCATCTAAAGTAGATTCATACAGTTTATACTGCTTGTGTGTTAGAGAACTGCGGTAACTGCCCCTGGCTTCTATTATTTCTCTATTGCATTTATCTCACTGTGATTATTAAAAGGCTTTTCCTGTTTGGCT
This sequence comes from Brachyistius frenatus, assembly GCF_029030835.1. Taxonomy (NCBI): domain Eukaryota; kingdom Metazoa; phylum Chordata; class Actinopteri; family Embiotocidae; genus Brachyistius; species Brachyistius frenatus. Next base: position 4,990,079 of record NW_027210615.1, read on the forward strand.
GCATATTGTCTTGCCTTTGCAGTGCAGTACACATACAGAAGATCATCAAAGCCTCACAGCAGCAGGCTTTTTTTTTTCTCCTCCCAGCTTTTATAATATCTTTTTTTTTTTTTTTTGGTCCACAGATCCTCTCCCCTCTACTAATTTCCCTCTTGTAGCTGACACGTCCTCTTCGCTGATCTTCATGTCGTTCTTTTAGCTCACATCTTCTCTTCCTCTGATCTCGCTTTCATCTGTGTCATTTCTGTTGTCATTATTCCACTGTCACTCTCCTCTCTGCCTTAAGGTCACGTGCCTCACCGGGGGAGGGTTCACGGCATGTCGCTGGTGCTGTCCTCACACACCACCTCCCCCCTGTCCTCCCTGTCCTCCTTTGTCTCCTCTTCCTGTCTCTCACCATTACGGCGGCTGTTTAATGAAAGGAAGCAAGGAAATATTTTCTGATGTTTCTCTCTCCCTTCTCAGTGGTGTCCTCTTCTCCTCTCCACACTTTAATTACATATTGTAAGACTTGAAGTTGTCCTCATATGCCATTATAATCCTAATCACATTAAGACTGCAATGTGTTAATTAATATAGTCACGTAGTCAGCAGAAAATGTGGGGACTTTTTAGGGGGAAACTGTGTCAAAGATGGCATTAAACTGCGTCGCATTCTCTTGTTCTGATGATTATATCTGTATGCATAACTGGATTATAGTATATACATGTAAAGGGTCCTCACAGTGTGTCAAAATGCACCAAAATTGTAACTTACTTTCAACTAGAAAATACAAAATACACCGAATTCGTGACTCATGCTTTGCTGAATAATAGTTTCTACTGATTGTTAGCGATGCAGGAATCTGTACCGATTCCTCTCCCTGTGCAGCGAGAGCCATCATTATATCCTTAAAATGTAAATGTCAGCATACAATTAGGAAGCCTTAATGAAGCCAGTATGCGAAGTAAAGGCAAATTACGTGGACAAGCATGCAGCGGCCGAGCGACGAAGGCGGGAAGCCGAAGCGACAGCCTTAACACTGTAATGTGCGCTCGCTGCTGTCTCGTTAGCAGCTGCCCACCTAATTGGCCCAGATGTTAACGAGCTTCTTAAAGCGTATGGCGGTGGAAGGAGTGGCGGGGTGGGGAGGATGGGGGTGGGGGAGGGGGGGGGGGGGGGCTGAGGACGGGACCGGGTGAGAGGTGGGCACTGGAGGTAGTGAGGAGAGGGAAGATGAATAGAGTAGGACATGACAATTAGAAGTTAGGAAGAGGGAAAGGGAAGAAGAGCGTGAGGGGGAAGAAGAAAGTAGGAGTTAAAGGGGAAAAGGCTCATTAGTGTGAGTCATGTAAAAAGAGGACAGAAGAAGAGAGAAGATTCAATTAATGAAAAACAAGAGGTGACAGGTAGCATGAAGGCTTTTCATTGGACGGGATCGTTTGGAGAAAATGAAAAAGAATGAAGGAAAACATGTAAAAGAAAGTTGAAAAGTAAAGAACAATTGGTAATATCTGGAGATAGGTGGTCAATCAGAAAAAAGAGATGTAGTAGCAAATTATAAAAGACTCAGGAGTTTCAGGAAATGTGTTTAAATCGGTGCATTGAATATGTACTATATTTAGATTTGAAAGAAAGGTGAAACAGTTAAAAAATGAAAACAGGATGTTAGCGATATGAAATCATCATTATCACATACAGAAGCAAAAGCAGCTGCAGGGAGGACAGGCTGCAAACACAGTGTTTGAATACAGGAGAGAGAGAGAGAAGAAGAGCAGGAAGATGAAAAGAGAGTAAGGCGTTGAGGACGGGTGTTAAAGGGCGAGAGAAGGAAAGATTAAAGAAGGAACGTGTGTGTTAAAAAGAAAAAGTCAGTTTTTGAGTGTGCTTGAAGGTGAGACATACATTAGCACTTTTCCCTCTTCTTATCTAGACCTCATGCATCTCCAACAGACACACACACACACACACACACACACACACACACACACACACACACACACACACACACACACACACACACACACACACACACACACACACACACACACACACACACACACACACACACACACACACACACACACACACACACACAGTCTGAAGTATCTCCCTGAGCACCGCACGGTCGATCATTAAACTCTCGTCAGGACGAGTATTGGCCGTGATGTGTCCTCTCTCTCCCCTCTAAACTGCTGCTACTTCAGTTGGGAGTGTTTTCCTTGGACCCAAGTGATGACTAATGACACTATTGATTGGCAAGTGTCTTTGATGGAGGGGAGAGTGGGCAACATATTTATAACATCTGTGTCTGAGAGAGGACTGAAGAGATTTATATAACCCTGTTTTCAGTCCTCCTACAGAAAAGAGAGATGTTTACATAACACTGCTTTATCCTTCGCATTTTGAGAAGATTTTAAGGGTCGATGTCAAACATTTAATTTGATTGCTCCTTCACACTGATAGGATTTTTTTCTTTTAGATCACTTTAGGAGGGGAAGTAGAAAAATAGTAAGGGAGTGTGGAAGGATTTCAGACAGATATTCAATAGATCGACCAGAAAGAAGCGCTAGCTATGGAACATTTTTATGCCTCTGTGCCGGTGACAGCCGAAGAGAAGAGACCGAATTATGATGTCGTCTTGTCTTGTCTTCCGGCCGTCCATCTCATGCTCACAACCGCGGTATCTTAGTAACACCTCATGGGAATCTCTTTAAATTTGGCTAAAACGTTCACTTTGACTCAAGGATGAACTGATTAGGGTTTGGTGGTCGAAGGTCAGGGATACTGTCACTTCACATCCGTCCTTTCCGTCCGTCGATGTCAGAAATTCCATTATTAACAACTAAAGTGGAACATTTCTTCTATTAAACACAGTCGGGGAATATCTGATGGAGATTTCAGGATTTTTTTTAGGCACTAAACAGTTAAAGCCTTCCCATCCGTCTATTTAGCAAAGGACCATTCTGATGTTTTGTAAAACGAAAGAAAAGCAGTATATGTTAAGCCGTGTTCAGACCAAACGTGAAAAAGCAAATGTTAAATATTTTCAACTTGCGCATCCTTTCGCGTCTCCAGGCGCGATTTCGCAGGCATTCGCATCTTTGCATTGACTTTGTATGTCAATGATTCGTTTGTATGATTCGGTTATTATTTTGTCTGTTTGTACAGACATAATCTTGTTAGTCTTCTGAAAAATGAAACACACTTTCATTTCACTGTGTCGGTCTATTAAATAACTATTATTTCCTCACATACCTTGCAGGATGAATACACACTCGCAATTCCAAAAGTGTCTTCCCTTCAATCAATTTTTAAAGTACACACACACACAACACACGTTAAACACAGTCTGTTGATTAACCTTAGTCAGCAACACTTTGTGTAAATCAGGTGAACTGTAGTCTTACTGTACTGTACAGCACGCTGAGAAACTGCAATGATTCTGCACCTGATTGTAAAATAAGTCTTTAATAGTTTTGTCGTTTTCAGAGCAGCAAATGCTTTCATGAACTACCTCAAAATTGAATCAGTATGTTAATTAAATTCCGTATTTTAACACATTTTTACTGTATTTTCCCAACACAGCAGGACAGAGCCGCACTCGGAGATAGTTAGATAACTGATGGCAATAAAACTAAACACACTGAAGTTTAGGTATTTCTTTTATCTCTGCTTTTTGTCTGGAATTACTGGGTGGTTTCCCCTCCACCAACGATTACTCAAATAAACAAAAAAAATATGTGACAGGAAAATCACTCTTTGTTTGAACTGCACATAACTCATCTATTTGTGCTGTCTCTCTCACCAGGAGTGCGCCGGGGAGCCTCTGTTCATGCTTTACTGTGCCATCAAGCAGCAGATGGAGAAGGGACCCATCGACGCCATCACGGGAGAAGCCCGCTACTCTCTCAGTGAGGACAAGCTCATCAGGCAACAGATTGACTACAAAACACTGGTCAGTAAACTCACTGTGTCTTCTGGCTTGATGCGTCTGCTTCGGTCTGAATCACTTGACGAGTTGTTAAGCTTTAGTCACATTTGACAGAGATGAAAATTTAAAAACTCCTAATCAGCTGTCGAAATGTGGGCGACACTGTTTCCTTAATTAGTCAGGAGTCTGCTGTGTGTGTGTGTGTGTGTGTGGGGGGGGGGGGGTTCTTGAGTGGGAAACATGGAGCTTCAGCATCGGTTGTGTTTGGAGGGAGACTGAGACCTGGCCTGGAATTGGCCCGTCTACTGCCTGGTTTCCACCACATTGTTTCTCCAAACAAAGCACTTCAGGTTTGGACTGGAAACATGCAGACAAACCTACTTGTCAGCAGGATCTGACACAGTTGTTTTGGTCTGCACCCAAGTGTGAATGCAGAGTTATTATGAACCAAAACAGTCTAAACAGATAGGGAAAATGTCCAGCTTTTAAAATAGCTGCTGCAAACAAAGTACGTGTGAAAATGCTGTCAAGTACATTCAAATGCACCTCAACAGCCATTCAAACATCTCGCGAGTTGGCAGAGTCCTCGCAGTCTCCCTGATTAAGCCGAACTTCTCTTGTCTGTTTCCATTTCCCTTTGTTTCCTCCTGCTACTCTGCCAGACGCTGCACTGTGTAAACCCCGAGAATGAGAACGCCCCCGAGGTGACGGTCAAGTGTTTGAACTGTGACACCATCACTCAGGTCAAAGAGAAGCTGCTGGACGCTGTGTACAAAGGCAGCCCCTACTCCCAAAGGCCAAAGGCTTCTGATATGGACCTGGGTAAGACATCCAGTTCTGTACGTGCTGTGCATGCTTATTAATATGTAATGAATTGCACAGGTGTACTTAAAGTGGCCAAGGGGGCTCATTGCACTGCAGCTTAACACTAGTTTGGCATGAACATTCCTCCCTCACGTATTCAGCAATGCCTTGGGGCCAGCAAAATAAATCCTGTAAACACAAACTTGATATAAAATCAACTTATGAAGTTATTGTGATTGCATGTGTCAGCAAACTGTTAACTGTTAGCAGATTCAAAGTTTGTCATTTGAACTTGTGTTTCTGGCCACATGAAGAATCGTGTTTATTCTCTTCGCCTGAGGGAAATATCTAGTCAGCACTGGGAACATTGGCTTGAAACACATCCTTGACCCTGTATGGGGAAAAACAAATGTCACTCGCCATTGACTTTAATGTAAAATAGCAGGACAAAACCAAACCATTAGAAAAGCACCAGAATTAAATTAGTTTAAAAGTGACCCAAAGACACAATGGAGTAAATACATGTCCATTCTGCCTGCATAGAGGGTGCGAGACACAGCGAGAACATTCATTTTGTCCATCTTTAGTCATCTGTCCCTTCAGTTTTATGGCATCACGCCGGTGCAATAACACCACTCAGTGGTGATATCTGACTGCATGAGCTTCATTCAACCTCTTTTCCCTCTTCTTGAAGAATGGCGTCAAGGTCGGATGGCCAGAATCATCCTGCAGGATGAAGACGTCACAACGAAGATCGACAATGACTGGAAGAGACTCAACACACTGGCTCACTATCAGGTACGAAACAAGCCCATGCATTGACAGACAAGTGAGAGTCGGCTCCCGAGACTGATTCATACAGCGAGTACGTCGGCGTGTGCTCTTTGTTGTGCAGGTAACAGATGGCTCTGTGATCGCCCTGGTGCCAAAGCAGAACTCTGCCTATAACATCTCCAACTCCTCCACCTTCACCAAGAGCCTCAGCAGATACGGTACGGCTCCACTTCATCCCATTTAAATCATTCCGTCGATGATTCCCATCCCTCTAACCGCCTCCCCTCCCCCACACCTGCCGACGCTCTTTCATTCACTCTTTGCCTTTGTTTGTCGAGGCCATGATCGGGCCTTTTTTTTTCTTTTTTTTTTTTTTTCCCCCATCTGAGTGAATGGCAATCCTTTTTATCCACTGCCATCAGCCCAGGCCAAGGCTATTTCATGGCCATTTCCAAGCAGTCCATAAATGACAGGCATTAAAATAGACACCTCCATCCCCAGCTGACAGAGCCAAAGAGAGAGAGAGAGAGAGAGACAGAAAGGAGACATAACAGCCAGATAGACAGAGGCCCAGCGCCACTATGGTATTTACCACCGGAACATTAAACTATTTAGAAGATAAATTACTCTGGACCCTCATCTGATACTGAATGGGTATTAACCCTCATGCATGCACGGCTGCTATCATTGCTACTGATCTGCTTTAGATCCAAGGCAATGTAGCTTTTCTCCAAAACCATCCGGGTAGTACCGGTAGGGTAAAGTTTAGGTTGGAATTTGTTTCTTTTCGTCAGTGTGTAGTTTGAAAATTGCCCTAAAATTATTATTTAAAAAAAAATCTATATAATGATTGTGGTAGAAAAGAGGAGACCTCTCGTTTTTACTCTAATCTCATCATTGGGCACTTAAGGGAAGAAGATATGAGCTGTGAACACGACATTAACATATCATATGGTATCTTCATATTGAAAATGTGAAGTAGTGGCAAACATCTGAATGAGTGCAGCACACAACACCTGCACTGAATGAATACACGATTATAGTGAAGAGAGATGTTGAAATTTACATTCTGAAATTGGAGCTTTCCTTTTACCGAGTCATCTCATGTTATAATTCACTGAAAATTTGTTCATGAGAAAAAAAATGTGTTTGAATGTTGTTTTTTTAAACTCGTGTGTGTGTGTGTGTGTGTGTGTGCGTGTGTTCGTGAACGGCTGTGTGCGTGAACAAGAAGTGTTATTGAGCAGGCAAAAATGTCGGCCACGGATGGTCATGATGAGGTTGGAATCAAAGCCATTCAGCACCCGGCTGGCAGAAGGATCAGCAGCACCAGATACACCCCCAATCAGCCTCTCTCGCCTTTCTATCTCGTGCTCTCCCATTACTCTCCATTTCACCCCCTCTCTCTCCTGACTCCTCCTGACCTTTCGGTCCCTCTGCCCATTTAGCTCGCCCGCCCCCTTTTTCATGTCATCTCCCCCACATTTACTTCTCCCCTCTCCTCTCATCGAGTCGCCACTCTGTCCTCTCACCCGGCACTAAAGGGGGTTGCAACATGCATCAGCATCTCTCTCTTGTTGTCTCTCTCCTGCTCGTTCCTGCTTTCTACCCCAGAGGCAGCAGCTACTGAGCAGATAATCATCTCCCCCTGTGCACCTCTCCTCCCTAGTGCCTTCAACCCCTAAATGGAACAGTTGCTGATATCTCCTTGCTTCTCTCTAATCAGCTTTGACACTCACACCATAAATAATGAAACAGACACAAATGATGGAGAAAAGGGGTGGGTGAGAAATATTAAAGAGATACTTTGTGTTTAGGGGGATTTTAAATGGAAAATTTGCCCTTGTTTGTTCTCAGGAATCACGTGGTTTCTAAAGCGAGCTGACATAATTCTTTCTAATTTAATTTTTTTTTTTTTTTTTTCATTTAGAGAGCATGCTGAGGACAGCCAGCAGTCCGGATAGCTTACGATCCCGAACGCCCATGATCACGCCTGACCTGGAGAGTGGAACCAAACTGTGGCATCTGGTGAAGAACCACGACCACTCAGACCAGAGGGAGGGCGACCGAGGCAGCAAGATGGTCTCTGAGATCTACCTGACCAGGCTGCTCGCTACGAAAGTAAGACCCAGAGGACTAAACTACACCGCAGTTTTTTATAACCTGTCAGTGCAGAAAAACTTCTCAAACAATACTTAAAACTATCGAGGGGACACTAAAACTCAGACTGGGGGAATGTTTTCTGCATTATCATCCCTTCAAGGCAGCGTGATCCACCTCACCTATTTAATGGCAGAGAAAAACTTTGAATTCAGAGTCTCCGCAGATCTTTGAGGGGTCTTAAAATATATTAAATATTTTAAATCGGAGGGTGTTAACGATCCTAAGCCAGATACATGTATACACATTAGCATTTGCATCCAAAGCATACAGTCAGAGTGACAGTAGGTGCATTAAGTAACACAAAGTACAGCAAATGAGAGACCACACATGAAATGGTTGGGAAGGAGATTTTCTGACTCACGTAACCTCATAACCTAATGCATGAAAGGAAAGGAAACTAGACTTAAACAATATGGTGATGTTCTGGGCATGTTATAAAGAGTACTAGAGTAAAACAGGAGACATTATGCAGCCTGTGTAGACAGATGGATTAATTAAAAAGAGGAGTTGAACTGTTCCATCAGAAAAGACTGAGACACACAGCTGCACAGAAGGATTGGTTGGGATCACCAGGAGTTCAGTCTTATTGGAGACTTAACGGAGCAGTCCATCATTTATTCTAAGATGTTATTGGTTAGTCTGAGATCTGACAGTGGAGACAGTCTGGTCATCTGGTGGGAAGGATGGATAGTGTCAGGTATCATCAGCGTAGTCATGGTAAGAAAAACTGTGAGCAGATGATCAGGTACTCATCCTTGTGGTACCGCCAGTGGATGGAAAAAAGGACAGTTGGACTTCTCTCCTTGCTGTGCACTGATAGAAATGCAGTTTCAGTGGTTGGTTTGGTTTTCAGAAAACCAATGCATTTATATATAATAGGTATTTCTAGTAATTCAGTAATTACAGGTATTTTCTGTAATTCACACCTTGATAGGTTTAAGAGGTTTTTTTTTTCCCTGCGTCAATATGATCTGAGCCTTTTTAAGAATTGTAGGGATTCTAAATGAAACCAGTGAAGCACTAAGTTGTGATTGTTTGAAAGAGAATGTGTTCTTTATTGTTGATGAGGCGAGAGAAATTTGCTAAACTAAATTGGTCACCAATATACATAACACAAACACAAGAGTAAACAGACTGCCTACATCTTGGATTCTTGCAGTAGAAGCCGGCCTTGCTGTCTTTCCTTCCCTCTTTCAGTGTCTCTCAGTTCACCATCTCTTCCCTAATTGTGAGAGGGGGATGAAAATATAGCAATGGGCAGCAGTTACAAGGGAGCCGGCTTTTCAATTTCCACGGGTAATAAGAAAAAAACAGATTAATAAAAGGTGGACTTGTGGTGCAGAGAGCAGGGAGGCCGATACAGGAGGTGTCAGGAGACAGGTAATTTGTTGAGGGATTGAAGATTTGGTCAGGCACGATGAAAAAAAAAACAGAGCGGCAAATGCAATTGAGAAGCTCATCTTGTCCTTGTCTCTCCGTGGCTGTTTCTCTGAGCTCGTCGGCCCGGGCGTCTTGTCTATGCAGATCGCGATACTTTCATCCGTGTCTGGGACAGAAATTATTCCTGTTCCAATTCGCAGCGGCTGATGAAAAATGATCACCAAACATTTTTTCCCTGTTAGATTGTGCCAGATGGAGAAGTCAGGGAAACAAATGTGTTGTTAGGAAAATTAATTTTTTTTAGCTACATCTGATGTACAATTATGTTGAAGCATTGTCATTGGAGGACGGCACCATCCAAATCCGAGGGCTGGTGTTCCTGTTTGTGATTCTGCAGAGCTCAGCGGGTATAAGCGCGTCACCGAGTTATCGCCGTGATACCCACTGGGGCCATTCATACTAAACATGCACACATTTACAGCCCATTCAGGCGCTGTGGATTCAAGTGGTTGGAAACAGTGCACTACATTCTGTCGCACAAAGCAGTGGGACTATTGTTACTGTTCCTCTCTGAGATTTCACATGATGCCCTTCTCTCCTGATTAATAGGTTGATTTGAAAATGAAGGATATGGGATTTCAGAGCTCTATATCTTAATGGGGTTGTGGGTAGATTGACCCTCAGTGGCAGTACAAAAATAATCAACACATAAATATATGATTACTTCAAAACAATCAAAGACACAACCCAAACAACAACAACAAAAAAATGGTCAGGGTGATTATTATAGTGAAGTCAACAGCAGTGGTAACATGTTAAAAAACCTGTCAGAAATGAGAACCCAGCTCATACTCATATATAATAACATACAATGTTTATATCAAAGACCTTTTGGCACAAGTTATTTAACCCCTACTGCACAGCATTGCTCTCAGGCAATGGAACGTTTTTTTCAGCCCCATGTCCAGTACATGTTCCTTTAAATGGTCCAAAAGGTTTTAGATAATGTTCCAATAAGGTGTAGGAGTCACCATCAAGCATCATCTGAAGGCGGGACATCCTTTTCTGACACATGGTCACAGGAGCACACGATGTAAGAAGGTAACATTCGGGGATCCAAATAAAAAATACTACTAACTCCAAATAAAAAACATATTTGTGCGTATAAAGGTGTAAAGAAAGCTTTTGTCAGGTTTTATGAAGTTTTATTCATATAGCATTTTCAGAAATCCAAGTTTTTCTTTCCGTTGCCCCTGGGCATTGTTGTGCCACAAGGGTACTTTTTAACAAAGGGTTTGCTGACAACGTGTTTGGATGTTATCACATACTATTACATGTATTTGTACAGAATACATGCACTAAATATACTTGTTATTATATATATATATATATATATTAATTTAAATTAACTTATTTTACAGCAATTACAGTTGAGGATTGGAAAAGAGAAAAATGTGTGAGCACAAGTGAAAAAAACAGGGTTTTAGTTTCCTAAAGCAGACTGCACTCAAATTATGGGTCAAATATCAAAACGAGGCTCATGTGTTTAACGTTATTATTGAATTCAATATGGAAAAATCTCTTGCCTCACGTTTCATCTTCGGGTCTCTGTGTGAGCTTTTTCCTGCTGCTCTGAGCCTCTTTACGTCTTAGGTTTCTTGCTGTTAAAAGGGATTTTTTTTTCTTCCTTTCAGCTGTCTTAAGGTTTTATGCTGCTAAAGGGAGTGCTTCCCTTCCAGCTGTCTGAGTTTGTCTGATGTGGGAATTGTTAAATTGTTGTGGTCCCATCTAAAGTGCCCTGAGATGCCTCATGTTTTGATTTGTTGCTACATAAACAAAAAAAAAAATGGAATCTGCATACTCTGCTCCACCCTTCCAGCGTCTAGGCTGCGGGGTCCTGTCCGAACTCCACCAAACCACCAAAATTGATGAGTGAAACTATCACGACTTAAATACATTCTTATTCACTCCTAATGAGCGCTCCTTTATTGAACTGTGGTTATTCTTGTTGTGTTTTCATCAGCATTGGAAACTTTGTACATGTTTTTATAGACAGTTCCTGGGTGTCCAGGAACACCATAAGTGATGTGCAAAAAGTGCAATGTCCATCTCTGTTTTACAGCAGAGAAGAACTGCTTTTTTAAGGTTTCACATGGAGGGAAATCTCATTTAAATGAAGTACATATGACATGACCCGCTCTGTGATGCAAACACATGTCTGTATGAAATCCAGTACGTGAAAATGTTTCAAGTGTTTTTACTTCTTTTGTTTTATGATATACTGTCAGTTTGTAAAGATTTTGTGATTTTGGTACCCTCTGAAAATGATTTTATGATCTATAAATTCATACATTTCTCTGTGATTTGGTAGCATTGTCGCACAATGTTGCCCTTAGGCAATGAAATAATAGTTCTGACTGGGTGGGGGGTGGGGTCCCAAAAATACAAATAAAATATTTTTATTTTTAAAATGTCCCAAAATGAACCAATAAATGAAGCAGAATAATTTGTATCATGTGCACTCAAAATGTTTGCAGTAGAAAGTTAAGGTTCAAAATGCAATTTATTTATAAGAGCGTTACAGAAATGACAAACAAACACCCATCGTACTCAACCGAAGCTGATTACCAAAACACAGCTAAAAGCTACACAAAACTAAATTTCACATCAAAACTGTTAATAAACAAAGATGAATGAAAGCCAACTAGGATTACAACTAGATTAAAATCACAGTTCCTTACCTCTTTTTTTTTTTTTTTTTTTTCCTCTGCCCTCATTCTTCCATTCAGGGTACATTACAGAAGTTTGTGGACGACCTGTTTGAGACCATCTTCAGCACAGCCCACAGAGGCAGCGCGCTGCCGCTGGCTATCAAGTACATGTTCGACTTCCTGGACGAGCAGGCCGACAAACACTCCATCACAGACTACGACGTGCGACATACCTGGAAGAGCAACTGGTAAGTCGGAGAGTTAATGTCTTCTAACCTGCGGTCACTGAAAAATGAATTAACACGGATGGTGCAGTGTTATCGAAACTGGATGCAGACTTATGAGATGGAAGCTCATTCTGGGAAGTGAAATTTCAACTCCAGCACTCAAGAGATCTTCAGGTGTCTTCAGTTTTGGTCCTCATGACATTTGCATTGAAGTCTCTGGAAGTGACTGACTGCAATGGAAATGGCCATTAAAAGAGTATTCAAATGGCCAAAAGGATGTAGTTTTAAATGTTAGTGTTACAGCATGTAGCCCATCTGCAAACAACAGTGAACAACATTGTACAAGCAACCCTGTAGGCATTAAATTAAATCAATAAATACAAGTCTGCAAAATGGACAGAAAATTAAAAGAGATGCTGTGTCGGATGTTTAGTTATGATTTACTGCTCGATCTAATAACATCTTCAGAGTAGCACTGCAAAATGTTTGTTCATACATTATTTATGAACATTTATTTCATTTACGTGTATTTTCCTGTATTTGCACAGCATTTATAAAGTTCTGGCCAAATGTATTTTGCAGCAGACAGCTACCTCATTGCGTGAAGGCTGCGGTTCATACTGAGCAAGACTAAAATAAAGACAATATAAGCCAGTAAAACAAGACAGCCTTAATGTACACACTGGACTGATGCATTTTCTCTTCCTCTCTGTAGTCTTCCTCTACGGTTCTGGGTGAATGTGATCAAGAACCCCCAGTTTGTATTTGACATCCATAAGAACAGTATCACGGACGCCTGTCTGTCTGTGGTGGCGCAGACCTTCATGGACTCCTGTTCCACGTCCGAACACAAACTGGGAAAAGACTCGCCTTCAAATAAGCTTCTCTACGCTAAAGACATCCCCAACTACAAGAACTGGGTAGAGAGGTAAGACGAACCACAACAAACCGACATTCAAATCGAGTACATGAAAAAAAACATTTATGTGGATGGCTGGAGAGTGAAAGAAAAATGAGGAGGGGTGTTAATTTGACAGTTAATTACACTATTAAACTACTGAGCTAAAAGCAGCTGTAAGATTATAACAACATTACAGGTTTATCTGCTGCTGGCGTTTAAAACACAAACTCATGCTGTAATTACAGCTGTGTTGCTCCCGGCTTATAAACATAAATACAGAACATACAGAGTGTAGAGGGTAACAGTGATGCCAGCTTCACGCGAATCCACTTCCAACGCAAAAATGTCCTTTACTTTAGTTTGTTTAAGTAACAAGTGAAGACAGAAAACACAGAGGTGCAGGAAGGATTTATAGCAGCTGTTTGCCTTCTCATTTTAAAAAGGGAGGCTCTCAGAAAAATGTCCTCTGGTTCACCCTTCATCTTTTATTCAGCTCCAGAATGTTTAACTAAACTCAAGATAAGTGAATGCACCACCAGCTCTTGCTACAGTTATTGTTTCTACTTTTGGGGAAGAGTCCAATAGGCTCTAAGTTGCTTTTTTTAGGCTGCTTCTTACCGGACTCTTTGTTTTGCAGTGTGCGTTGCAGCTCCTCCGTCAGCATGTGGAGATGATGTGTGACATGATGAATTAGTCATGATTTTTTTTGTTAGCCAGATTTACAGTTTATCAACTGCTGCTGGTTAAAAATCATGTATACTAATTAAACTACGTTAGTTAAAAAGTAAATGACGTGTTCCTCATGCAGCCTCTTCCAGCTTCCAGAGAGCATTGGGCAGCAGTGTGAGATAAGGATTTATACTTGAGCGTTAACTGGATTCAGCTGAACTTTGTTTTTATTATGCCTCCTAACCAACACTGTATCCCAGCCTGCCCTGCTGCAGGAAACCTTGAGGTAGCCGATATATTGATCCTGCACACAGGTCCGGGTAAAGCTCAGTATTGGGATGTATTCTAAATATTCTGTGTTGTTTCCGGCATCGATTTCAACTGACTTTTTTGCTCCTTCGATGCAGCCAACAACACGAGTCGATAAATATTAAGGTTGGTGTTTCCCTGACAGACTGAACCTCAACAACTTCTCCTCCCAACATTCTCTTTTCTTTTATACCCAACATAATAAAGTGGTGAAAATCAATCTGCTTTTGTATAAGGAGCTGCTAAATATATAATTATTTCAGCCACTGAATGAGGCTGAAATCAGGAACAACTGTCTGAAACTTTCTCGAGTTTTGAAAAGTGAAGGCAATGTAGAAGGGCCTTAAAGTGCAGTACCAACACAGGCCACTAGGAGCTGACCCCAATAAACCTGTGCCTCCAATAGACTCCTAATCAAAAACCATCAACTTTTCACTTGGAATATAAAGTCAATACGCTTTTTCACGTAATTTTTGCAAAAGTCTCTCCTTCTGATCAGGTTCTGGTTGTTCTTCCAAAAATAATTCTATAATTAATTCGGTGTTTGGCCTCAAAGAGAGGAATGCGTGTCTGATTTGATTGACATGCTTGGGGTACAGTCCGGTTTCAGGAATGGGTGGTTGGGTGTATTGTCCTCTGGTTCTTAGTGAGATCCACCCCTCGCGTCATCCCAGCTGGTCCAAATATGGTCACTTCTGGCTCAAAAAAAACAAAATGGTGCCAGCCAACAAACCAATGGGTGACATCACGGTGGGTTGCCACTTGGTCAGGCACCAGCCGTGAGACCTAAACCAGAGATGACTGAGTCACAGAAGCAGGTGTGCATCTCTAAATGCTTTTACTTCTCGCTGCTGCTCTCCCCCCTCCCCACCCCTCCATCTCCTTTTTGAAAAGTCAAATTATGCAATACAATACAATATGTTAGAAGACATAGCCATTTGTCCTGTCAAAGTGTCCCGTTACAAGACAAAGGAAACATCAGCTAAATAGTGTGCATGGAAATCTGTATGAATCTGTATGAATCCCCCGGTGAGGAGCCCGACCAGCAGCTGCTGCGTGCGTCCAGAATATTTGATAACGGTTTGGTAGAGGTTTGGAGGGAATGCAAATGGCGCGATGAGTAAAACTCTTCCTGACTTCTCTTCCAGGTATTACTCCGATATCTCCCGCATGCCAGCCATCAGCGATCAGGACATGAGTGCCTACCTAGCAGAGCAGTCCCGCCTGCACCTCAGCCAGTTCAACAGCATGTCTGCGCTGCACGAGATCTACTCGTACATCATCAAATACAAAGACGAGGTGAGCTCCCGCTGCACATCAGAGAGAACGAACAGTAGAATTATCTGGTAGAGGGGTGGGCTGGGTCTCTCCATCCCTTTACTTGTCTTGACTAATACCATGAAGTCATTTTAATTCAATTACGCTGATAACCAGTCCACATCAGTACAGGCTGGAAGGTATTACCACCATTAGGATGCACATTAGGGCATGAGCTCAACACAAATTTGAACTTATTGGAGCTTAACTAAATTCATGTATTTTTTTTTTTCCAAAGACCTGCACATACAGTTTCCTACAGATGCTGCAGCTCAATTAAAATTGAAAATGTGTGTACAAACCAAGAAGCTCTTAAAGGAGCAGTGTGTCATTTGAAGAAACGCTTATTTCGCTGTGTTGTTCAGAGTTAGATGAGAAGATCAATACCATTCTGCTTTGTGTACGCCAAGGGTTGTCATCGCCAGGCAACCAGCAAGGACCGCACCAAGTAAATATGAGCATTATAAAAGAATCAGGGTGCAAAGCTATAAAAATAAAATAAAAAAATAAAAACACCAAAAAAAAAAACATTTAAAACCTGCTATTTGAAAGATCAAAACTTGAACTATCAGACACATATTTTTCTTGAGTTATTCATGTGTGGCCATCTTCATCCACACAAAGACTTTTAATGAATAGGGAACGGATTCAGAATCTGTGCCATTAAAAACAGTACGCTGGGGTTTCACAGATAGTTATGCACCACACTATTTATTGGCTGGGTACATTCAATCTCTGGTTGAAACACAAGGTGACAACAAAACTTTTGGAAGTCACAGTGAGGCACAGGCGAGGAGATCAGTACACGCTCGTTCTTTTTATTGTAGATTTGTTTTGCATGGATTAAACAAACAAGATAAAGCACGCTAATAGGTGAGCATTAAAGGTGCTGGTCGGCATATTTTATTACCTCTGGACAGAGCCAGGCCAGCTGATTTCCCCCTGTTCTAGTCTTTGTGCTAAGCTAAGCTAACAGGGTGTTGGCAATAGCTTTACAAATACAGACAGATGTCAGAGTCGTCTGAATGTTTCAGGTCTATTTGTGTCGTTTGCGTCTATGTGCACAAATCGATGCTCACTAAATGTCCTATTTCGATTGAGGAGCCGTATGTCTGTACTTTCTCTCCTCCTCAACTTCATCTTGCTTTTAATTGGTGAAAGAAGCGCCCCCTCTTTCCTCCGCTCCGTCCCTCCACACCAGCAGTATTACAGTTACGCTGGCTGCTTGCAGCTGGCTCCATTCAAACCAACTGCTCCCCTTCATTACAGCCTATTATCCAGATGTAGGCAGCTGCACAGTCCTCACCGCCTTTAACACGAGCGCTGGCCTCACACTCGCACACACATCGATGCGCTATACATACTCGCACACACATTCTAATGTACACACACACACACACACACACACACACACACACACACACACACACACACACACACACACACACACACACACACACACACACACACACACACACACACACACACACACACACAATTAGGAGAATCAAAGACAAAAGCAGCTCCTCCTTCCCAATTCAAGTCAAGCAAAGTAACACACACACACACACACACACACACACACACACACACACACACACACACACACACACACACACACACACACACACACACACACACACACACACACACACACACACACACTCCTGCACACATTCTCAGTGGCAATTAACATACAATTATAGACATCCCACTGGTCCTCACACATGCCCTGCCAACCCAGCCATTGTAGTCAGCATCAGTCTGGTTGTAATCGCTAACCTGTGAATGGAAGTTAGCATCAGAGCACTCTGTCTGCCGAAGAGTTGGAGTGTATTTTGAGCATGTGCGGTTAAGGAGCATAATAAATGCACCCACTGTGCATTGCTGCATGCTTTAGGTTCGAAAGGAGTGATTATGGCGTGATGATGCAAAGTAGTCGTCTTCCTTCTCTGTGTCCAGATCCTGTCAGCGTTACAGAAGGATGATCAGTCGCGCCGACAGCGACTACGCGGCAAGCTGGAGCAGGTCATCGACACCATGGCCCTGGCTAGCTGAGGACCAGCCAATCACACGCCCCAGCTGGCGGAGAAGTGGCTAACCAACCACTTTGACGCCCTGTGACATTTTGACCCTCGACGTTTGAAGTCTGTCGTTATCACCCTTCACAAAACAACAACCTACAGCAGCGGGAAAGACTGCGAGGACACAAGCACCCAGCAGCAGCAGCACACTGGAGAGACAGCAGAGTTTGGAACTAAGACCCCCGTCAGCCGGGCTGGCTTTTCTTTTCTTCTTTTTCTTCTTCTTCTCTGAGCCACCAACCCTGCCATGAACAACCAAATGAACTGCGCCCCACGGCCTCAGCCGACAGGGACCTCAGCTCAGGAGAGCGTTTATTGTCATCAAGGCCCTCATCACATCTAGAGTCCGATGGGAGCAGCAGTTGGGTACTTTGGCCACAATCAGGACCAGTACATGCACAGTGGTGACCAAAAACTCATCTAACTGGAGCTGGAACACTACAGGAAACATACAAGCTGCCGGCGGGTATCTTTCCACAGCCAAGGCTACGGTTCAGACTGTGAGCCAGTAAAAATCCAGGATATATTATTGCGACACTTGATCCCTGTAAGGAAGTTCTCGTTTCTGTTGCAGTCCTTCACAGGGAGGTCAGAGGTCAGGGACAGCTGCAGAGCAGCGGCCACAGAGCAGGTAGAGAATCAGTGCGTTGCTCACAGACGCTTCGGCAGTTTGGATGCTCGGCAACAAGCTGCCGCCACTGCAGGGCAACCAAGAGGAAGGACTTTGCAGGGAAACTCTTTCTCCAGCACTGACTCTCCAACTCTCTACCAACAAGAACTCCACTGTTGTCGAACAAAGGACAGTTTCATAACTCTGTATTTGATTTGTTATTGCATTTGACTCTCTTTTTTTGTTTTGTCCGACTGCCTACTCGCCCCAGTGCTGTGCCACTTGTGTTACTGCTGAATTTGCACAACAAAGCTAAATCAAAAGAGAGAAGAGGATATATGAATATATATATATAGATATATAAATACAAACCTTTTGTTTTTAAAACAAATGAAAAGCTGAAAAAAAAAATGTTTTCCATTTCGATGTACAAAAAGATAAGTTTGAGAAGAGGATTTGATATTTCCAGGATGAAAACTTATGAAAACACAAGGAAAAAGTCGTCCTGTGCCATGTTTTACTTTGAATGTTGTTTAGTGCAAACAGACTTCTTTTCGTTCGATGAAAATGTGCTATGATGAAAATGTTGTCATGCTTAGTGACTGAAAGTGAGAGTTTAAAAATAGGTAAATGGCAAAAATATATATATTATAGACACGTTCTATACTTCATGAGGTCTTGGGGCCATTGTGTGCCACATCTGTGGCTCTGTAGACAGTAAAAGGACAAATGATGTCTGGAAGCCGCCTGTGAGCCAACTGACCTACAGCGCTTTTGTGTTTGTTTTAGAGGAAACCAAATACATCGAGGCATGGTCAGCTGGTTTAGATGGGACAAAAGGCATTTCTGTGGAAGCCGACCTCGACTGTAGAGGCGCCAGGCAGTCATTTTAGCAGATCCATCTAATGGGCGTCGCAGCTTCTTGTTTTCTAGACCTCCCCTCTCGTCTGAAACATTTACCGAAATGCACCATCCAAAATGAAGGCTAGTTTTGCTGTCCAGAAGAAAGTGATACAGTATTGTCAAATTTTTGTTTTCTAGTTTGCCATGAAGGTGGTGAAGCTAAAGGGTCCCTTTTTGAAATGTGAATGAGGTTTATGAAAAGATAATGAAATGTAGCTTCATGTGAGTGTTTTTGTACCAGTTTAAGGCCTTTCTCTTTTTTTTTTGTTTTCTTTTTGTTCTGTGGTTTATAGGGGTAAAAATGAAAAAAAAAAAGTTCAAATGTTTTCCTTCCTTCAATCGTGTGCTGCTCCACATTAACTTGCTGCGCTTAAAGAAAAAAAATCACACATTTAGCAGCAAGACTTTCTCCGAGGAGTTCACACGGCTAATTATGAAGGCTGGAAAATACAAAGGATTGAACTCCAGTGAACAAATCATGGTGATGTATATATGGTCATCCATTCTGTAAAAGCTTGTCATGCAGTACAAAGCACCAGACAAATCAACAACCACAGCACCTGGATGAACTCTTTGTATGCCTATGGTTGAAAAAAAAAAAAAAAATCATCATGAGAAATAAGAGTTAAAGGCTTCAAATGCAATATGGAAACTGTTACCAATGCTTCAAAGTCATTTCCTTTTTCTTCCTCTTCAGGAGTGCTTCCCTCCAAACCTTTTTTCTCCTGTGGTTGAGGGGAAAGGGCCCGTTAACCAGCTGATAGTAAAGTGCTCAGTCCAGTTCAGACGGCTTTGAAGTGCTTTGCAGTTACATCAGGAACCTTGCAGGCCAGGGCTGGTAGGTTTTATTTCAAATTGGAAGTTAACGTAACACTGTGAGTCTTTCCGGGGGTCCGAGACCCAGAACTATAGCAGTTATTTGGCTTATTCTATTTTGCGGGTAGATCAACTGGAAAAGCATACCAAAAGAATGTATCATTTTAATTATTAGTATGCTAGTTTTACAGCATGAAGTTTAAGTGCGACTGTCATGTTCGGTGAAATTAGCGAGTTTCATCCTCTTAAATTTGTGGTGAATTTAGCCCCTTTTGGAGTGTTTCTTTGAGGTGCAATCCCTGTAGTCTGAGCCACATGGTTTAACAAACTGGCAAATAATGACGTAATTTCGATAAGAATAAAACTAAAATAACCTTAATTATTGTTTTATATTAAAGCAACTGTGGGGCGCTGCTACATACGAGCCACATGTTACCTGTTAGGTACTACTAACATGCTGGCATGCTAAAGATGACTCCCAATGCTATATTAATTGAATGACGGTTTCCAGTTGTATCCACTTAGAAATGAGCTGTAAAGCAATCTCTTTGTTTCTGTTTGGGAGATGTTTTTGTTTTGTTTTGTTTTCACATACAATTACCAGATCTGTACCAACCTTCATGCCACTAAGCCAAACACATATTGCTGCTGTCAAGTAAAAACTATTGAGTCCAACAAACATACTTTGTCCTTGATGAATTTATGATAATTTCTGAAAACCCTTTAAGAACCCAGTGTACATTCAAAACTCTAATATACTCATGAGCCTGTCATTCGCACTGTGTTTTTATCTGACAGCACAAATGTGTGTGTGTGAACAGAAACGTCCTGTATGCGCTTCAATACTTGAACCACTGATCTACACAGGGTAAAACAACATTCAGGGCGGCTGACCAAAGCTTTGTTCATCTGCATCAGGAGAACATCTCTGTGAAAAGAGATTATCTTTGATCCATCTGCTTTTCAGTTCTTCCACAAAACAATTTTAGCATTTTTCATTTGAAGTCATTTAAATACTCGCTAACTGAAGGTACTTAGTGTTTGACTTCATTTTTGATGATTGGTAAAGTTGAGGCAATGAAACAGTCGGAGGTTGTGGACCACTGCATTGATGTGTGACTTCTATTCACTTGCTTAGTTGTTCTTTTGGTGAAGACTTGTAAAGATGATTTTAGTGATATTTAAAAAAAAAAAAAAAAAATTCAATAATGATGCTTAGTTCGTGCCCTTATATGATCACTTTTGTAGGGAGTAAAATAGAGAAAAAAAAAATCCGCACATCGATGCGATCAGGCACAAGTGGTCTGTAGTGCTTTTGTTTCTCAGTTTTGATACTCATTTTCTGCTTCACCACTTGTTGGAGTAAAATATGAAAAGACTCAGGCAAGGCAGAGGAAGTCCTTTGAAGGCCACGGCACCGCTTCATTTTCCATTCTGTCACATCTGTGGCGCTCATTTCATTTTATCACATAAAAACCGACGGTTATAAAGGAGGGTGGAGTGAGAATAGGAAAGTTAAGGGAGAGATTCTCTGGCCGTTTGACCGACGCACAAATGTTCACTGTGCCTTGTCAGCCTCTTACTATGTAGAAAATGGATGTAAATATATTGAACTTTATTTCATAAAATCATACATTTTCAAAAAGTTGATGAAAAGATTGACACCAGTCTGTTTGTTAAGTCTGGAGCTCAGACACGTGTTTAGCTGAGCTTAAATAAGCAAAGAGCTAATTTGGCTCTGTCAATTCCGAACAATACAGACACTTAAAAAGGTGTCTGAGGAACAAATTGCATCTCATTTTAAGAGAAGTGTAAATTCAACAAAGGGAGGGTAAAATGCTGGAGCTACTGTACGCAGCACACAATGAATGTAACAAAGACGCTTCAACACATAACTCCCTCCAGAACCATACATTCCATAACTTACAGCTTTTAGGTTGTTGGTATGTTATGTTTTTCACTTTGCTTGAAGGTACTTATGTTTGTCTTTATACTAGCATTAAGACTGAATTCTAAGCACAGCTAAGCTAATTACATCCTGACAACAGCTTAACATACAGACATAATATTAATATTGAAATTCTTTTGAGCCAATTCTCAAAATAGGAAAACAAAGTGCATTTCTTCCCAAGATTTAGGGAAATGATTAATACCACTCTCATTACTGTCTTCTATGTCTTGAGCTGGGTATCAAACTTGGATACTTGTATGACACCAACCAGGACTACTTAGCATCATAAAATGCCCTGTCGTTTGGCACCAAATTTTCATGCCTACGCTACATCTACGCGAACACATTTTTGTTTTGAAAATATATAACTTTTGCTCCATTTACACAGGAGGAAATCTCATTGGTGTTAGTGAGCAACAGCAGTGCATAGACTTTGCTCGAGCAGCCCACCCCGAAAAATAAAATCCCTCAGTTTCAACTCATTTAGCTTAAAATTTAGATTAGAGGATCTTATTTTACTCTTCTTAAATTAATCTTTGGCCATAAACCTGTCAGAGTTGTGCTGCACTAAAACAAGGTTTCTCTGTGTGCAGCGGGTAAGCTGGCGTCTACTGATCACATACGTGAGGTGACAATTGGTGAATTGTCCCCTTGAGCGAACGCTTTCATCAGAGGTGTTCCGGGAACATCCGTGAATTGTAACTTGGACATCTTTTGATTTGTAGCTGTCCTCTGCCATAAAATGCATGGAAAGGAGACATTTGTACTGCAATGTGTAAAAGGATTTGTCTTTTTCTTAAAATGGATCCTAGAAAATTGGTATAGAAAAAAAAGTAACGGTATCAAAGTTAAGGTACCAGTATTGGAATTTTTAGAACAAAACCCAACCCTAGTTACAGCTGGAGCTAAGAGATGGTTAGCTCAGTTTAGCATAAAGTCTGACAGGTAAAGGAGTCAAATGGCAGCCTAGTGGTGTCTGTATTAGTACAGCTGGAAAATGTATGTTTTAACTCGAATGATCTGTTATAGCTCCTGGTTTCCCCTTCCTTGGATTATTTCTGGTAACCTGAGATAATAAGGTTATGGATTTAACTCCATCTCAAGTGTACAGACTTTAGAGTGGTATCAATTCTCTCATCTAAAGCTTAGTAAGAAAGGTCATTCATAGAAATATGAAACTAAAATGTGTCCACGGACCGACGCCATGCTTTGAACATTGTGAAAGCCATCTTTAAAATCTATTCTGATAACTTTGCGAAATGTACCTGTGTATGAGTAACGGGCTGCACCCTCCAACATGACACCAGCTCAGCCCATCACAAAGACACACCTCTGCACAACATTAAAACGTACCTTCATCTACCATTTTTGACCCCCCAAACAGCGACGCTGACAGGTTTTCCATCCCCGCAGTTCCAGCTCTTCAGCTTCCTCACCTGCTGAGTTCACTTTGATTAAAGTACATTTCAGAGACGGAGCAGAGGACGTAAAATAACTTCACACAGATTAAAGAGGAGAGAGGTAGAATGGGGAAAAAAAAAAAATACCTTAAAGAATTTTAATACTATATGAATTCTGATACCTTTTTAAGAGTTTCAGACTTGAAGCTGCTGTGACAGGTTTTGGCTGTTTCACGCCCGTGTAAATATCCTGCTCTTTCCTATTTTGCAGATTTATTACGTGTAAATAGACACGCATCAAGGAGAGATTAAACATGTTTTTTGCTAAATCTGGCTCGTCTGATGTTTTTATTCCCTGTACACCCTCAAAGTTGTGGATTTGAAAGTTGTAACAAGTTTTAGGTTTATCTCAAGTGCACGTCACCACACAAGAACTCGAAAGATCAAAAGCAGCATATATAAGACTTAAATACACGTTTACTGTACTCTGCATATTCTGGTACAGCAGACACTACTTCTTCTGTTGATTTCCTCTCTGTTTTACCGCGGTGATGTTGAAGATGACATTGAAAATGATAAGAAAGAAAATGATGATGACAAGCCTTTACTTGCCAGACTTTACTGTCAGAATCCCTTACTGATGTGAGCCAGGAAGATGCAAAGCTGAGTTTGAAGAGCACAGTCATCCATCCACCCGTATCCATTCAAGTGAAAATATGGAAATTATCCCAGTGACTGTCAGACCAGTGAATCCTTAAATGACACTGTCAGACATGAGTGCTGTGTTGCAGTAATGATGTGATTGAAAATGTGCCTTAGAATCTTCTTGTGCCACCGAATTTGCTTATTGTGTACTGTAAATCTTTCAAAACAGCTTGAGCATGGAAATAAATAAAAAATACAACATGTCTAACACTGAGGACCATTAAGTGGTGGGAAAAAAAGGAACACTAATATTTATTGTACTTGACTGCTTTTGTCACATTTTTTGTCTTTTCCCCTCTTGCGTTCTTTTCACCAAACTCCCTGCATGGCTCTTTGGATGGATTCCTATCTAATCCAGCACTTCAATCTGCGGGACTTTCTCACGGACTCAAACCGCAGCCTCCTGAGTGAAAGTCCTCGGTTTGACCATCCAATTATGCAGAACCGTATTACAGCAACACATGTAATACACCTAACAATTCAATTCAATTCAATTCAATTCAATTCAATTCAATTCAATTCAATTCAATTCAATTCAACTTTGTTTATATAGCGCCAAATCACAACACAGGTTATTTCATGGCACTTAACACATTAAAGTCCTTACAGCAGAACTTTACAGCGTTAAACAGAGAAACCCAACAATTCAACAATTCCCACATAAACTAGGAGGGAAAAACTCCTCTTTAAGGGAGAAAAACCTCCAACAGAGGGAAGAAAAACTCCCTCTTAACAGGAAGAAACCTCCGACAGAACCAGACTCAGAGATGAGCGGCCATCTGCCTCGATGGGGTGAGGGGGGAGCAGAGAGAGAAAAGGACAGCAGAGATTCCAAAGCATGAGCTGTTGGTGGGACCGACAATCACAGAGCAGAGACGTGCAGCTCCATGACGGGACATCTGCAAAAGAAAGAACAGAAAGAGCGAGGGAACTGAATGGAGAGACAACAGACAATATGCAAAAACTATGGGAGAGAAAAATCATGAAGTTAATGAGATGTAATGGTGAGATATGAGTTATAGAGAGTTACAGAGTGAGAGGAAAGAAGCTCAGTGCATAACGAGGTCCCCCAGCAGCCCTGGCCTATAACAGCATAACAAACGCATGCTTCCCCTTTTGGGATATAAGCCTAGCATCGTCTAGACATGATAAAAACACATACATAAATAGAGGCAGGTCACTTATTGGGGTAAATAAAGGACTTTGACCCAGGACAGGGGCTTGAGTCTGAGGGTTTTCTTTGAGAGTTTTTTTTTTCCGTAAGCATATATTTTTCTTAGCAAGTGTTTTTTCCCTAACCCTAGCCAGGGCTTTCCACGGTTTTGTTTTCCTAAAGCATGTGACACTGATATGTCTCATGAGGCAAAGACACCACATTGATACCAATCCCTCGAGTAGACAGGGAGGTGTATTACACGCTCCGGCATGATACTGGGTTGAACCATGACCGACCTGCCTCCTCACTCGGACTGTAACGCTTTTTACCCACAGATGTGGATTAGGATGTGGAGTCATGGTTTTTGTAGAATGGCCTGTATTTTGTTACTCTTGAACTTTACTACAATCTACTGGATTTTAAGACATATGGCGTTTCGTACCCCAAATGCCCAATCTTTTGGTAAGAAAAGTGACAAAATAATCGTGGCTCTGCCCCATAAGTAGAATCCACCCTAAAATGTTACATAGTTTCGTTAACCAATGTGACACCCTTCCACCAAATTTCACAATAATTGGGACAATAGTTTTTTCTGTAATCCTTTGGACAAACAACTTTTTGGCGGAGGTAAAAATCAAGTGTCTATTATATCAGGACAAGTGAATGAGGGTGTGAATTTAGAATTATTTATGTCTATTTCTTTCCTTTCATCCTTCCTTCCCAGACCAAATTATGAAAAAAAAAAAGTATTGTTCTCTGCTCACGTCTCTCAGACTGTCCATTACCAGTTGTAAAATGTAACATTTAAAATGCACCGAGCCCTCCTTTCAGGAACATGAGGATTTGACAGGCAATCCATCAATCAAATTAAAAACTCCATTATGAAAACATAAAGAGGAGCGATTCAGACCTCCGGAGAGAATCTGACCTGAATATCACAGACGCCTTGTCTTTGTTTGAAATGGGATTGACCTCTCTTTATTATCCTAAGGGCTTTTTAAAAGTTCTTCCCTCCACCTGTGGGGCCATTTCACACCCTGGCTTTTATTTTTTTTCCTCTGCACACTGAGGTTTGAAGTTGAGGTTGGATGGACGGCAGAGAGTAGCATTTGTAATTCGTTCCCTTTTCTACCCCGCATCTTTTCTTCTACCACTCTCTTTTTTTTCCCCTCCATCTGTGGTCCTTCAGAGAGGCAGACTGAATGAATTTCCGCAAGAGTTTGTTTCCCACTCCTCCGCTCCCCATCCTCTCCTTTAATATACCTCTTGCATGTTATTTGGATTCCCTAGTGAAGCACTTGTCACAGTATGCAGAAGTCAAAGCAGTGCTTGGATAAAACTACGGGTGGCACACGCTCACACAGGCAGCAGACACCACCTCCTGTTACCTGCAACCTCTTCTGTCTGGTTATGTGTTCACATATCTCAGGGCATCAGATTACCATGTTTGAATTGTGCATGTTTTAAAAATAAATCCACCTGGCTTGACGGTTATCAGAATGTTGAAAAGGCAACTATCATCCATCACACATGTCCTAAATATACTATATGGGCTAGTTTGGGGCAACTCGATCTACTGGTCGGTTCAGGACGCTGTTTGACAGTACCCGCGCCAGGCATACTGGATCGTCATCGTCATGGTAACAATAATAAACCCGTTTTTAACTTTGTGACCAAGCGGCAACCAGCAGTGACGTCACCCATTGGTTTGTGAACGGCCGTTGTGAAGCCTCCACTTCGGAATCTGGCCGTCACCATCTTGCTAGTCCCGAGTGGTTTGGAGCCGGTAGTGACCACACGAGCTCAGGGGGAGCGAGCGGGGGATCTGACTCCATCTGATTGGAAACCCGACGATACTACGTCTCGCCCTCTGATAGCCGTAACCTGACTTTCGCATCGGCCTCATTTTTCAGAGCCGAAAGCTACGTCCACTTTTACATACAGTTTAAGATTGTGATATGGTCGCAGTTTGGTAAGGCTTAGGCAACCTGGGTGGAGGTCCATTGCTTGATCCAGCAAACCACCCCCAACCTACCTCCTGATTCAGACTCACTCATTTTACTCCGTAACCTGACTTCTGCTTTTGCTTCCATCGTAACCCGTATATTCCACTGAATGTGCGCCGCGACTTTGTTCTGTCCTCTGCGCGGCTTCCCATTCCACCGGCGGCGTTCTGTCTGCCCGTTTTATCTTCCCTCCTCACGTGGTCAATGTTTCCTTGATTTCTGTGCTTCAGTCGCAGGAAAACGTTGTCAAACGGTTTCTTTTTCATCCATTTCGTGGTTATTGTTGTCATTTCCTACTTTGCGCTGCAGCCTACAAACAAAGTTAATACAACCTGCTGTTTTAGTCATTATAAACATATGACCTATTTATTGCGTAACTATTTCACATAACGTGTCTGTAGCAGGAAGAGAACGCATTTCTTGTCGAAATTGAGACTGCAGGTGTACACGGTGATGTAGTAACGTTTTTTTACAACCAGGAGTTTGCACGTGGGTGTTTTATTTTGAAAATTGTCAAGACAATCCTACTGCCCGGCGGATCTGCTCTTATCTAGATTGCCGCGGTCTCCAAGCGACTTCCGTCAGAAATAGACTCAGATAGACTCAACCTTCCAGCCTACTAGGAGGTTTGCCAAAGTGACACCCATCGTGACGTCAGCCATTGGTTTGTGAGCTGGAATTTCAAAACCTTGAGGCCAGCGTTTTGTCAGTCCTTATCTTGTATTTTTTGGAGCAAAAGTGATTTGAACAAGCTGGTGAGGAGTGAAAAGGGGATCGAGAACACGAGGACACCACGCCCACCGGAAGCCTCATTGCACCTCAGGCATCAATCAAACTAGGCACTCCCCCAAATATACTTCTCTTTGAGGTCGAAAAAAATTCCCCTCGGGGATTAATAAAGTAACTACCTAACCTAGCCTAATATGTAATTATTCAATTGTCCATTTCTTTCCAGAAGGACCACCAGAACACTGACCAGAAGGAGTGAATGGCAGTTTATTTTGGAGGCAGTGGTACTGCACTCCAGGGCACTTCCGCATTGGCTTTACTTTTCAGACCTGATAAAAGTCAGTTTAGGCAAAAAATATCCTTCTCTCTCTCTTTTTTGTGCCTAGAGGCTATTCTGGCAATTCAATCACGTCGGATACTCACAACGCAAACACTTAGCCATTCTCTAAAAAGCCCTGACACAGAATAAATGACAAAGTCACATTGTCTTGGGCCCCACACCAATGACTCTTAGCTGGAGATTAAATTGTGATAAGACTCCTCTGTTTCTGCAGAGAGGAGGAGAGAGTAACAGCAGGGCAGAGGGGAGAAAAGATAAGACAAAAAGCAACAAGAGGAAAGAAGGACAGAGAGGGGAGAAGAGTACAATTGGAAAGCAAGAGAGAGAGTTGACTTTGGTTGTCTCGGAGGAAGCCGGGCGGATAATACTGCGTGCTGAGATCTCACTCATTCTGTCTTTATGAAGCCTCAATAAGTGACGACCAACAGGGGAAATAAGATGACAGAGCAGAATCAGGGCAGCAGACAGAGGCACGTCTGGCCTGGCTGCTTCCTCTCTGTCAAAGCTGACTTAAATGCAGTGCTTAATTGTGATAGTGTGGGCGCGTGTCTGGATGTGCTTTAGAACAAACATAAAGTAAGTGAGCGTGCATAATTTATAGTAATCACTCATCTCTATGGTATGATAGTTATACAACCCAGATATCGACTGTCTTTGACTTTCTAGTCTGACGTCCAGCCGGTCTGTCAGTTGAATGGACGATTTTCAATGTGTTTCGTAACGAAAGGAAGTAAGGCTGCGAGCTGGAAGCCAAACTTCAAGAGAATATTCAAAGAATAAGATCTCAGTTAAGAAGACACAGACTGACAAGTGATCCTTGGATATTGCAGTGCAGAAACACCACAGGAGCTCAGACCAAGTAGCACATATGGAAGTGCATTTCCATGCTTTAACCTTTGTGAATTCAATGGGGAAAAAAACATGAATTTCTTTCAAGAAACATTAGTTTTTACACAGTAACTTAGCAACTCCGATTTCATTTACTGTGAACCTATTGTAATGTTTTAAACAGTTGCTCCATCAACAATATATTATGGTCTAAAAAGGGGTGTATCTGGTACATTATTAGTGCTTAACTGACCAGTCTACAGAAGTAAGTTGTCGTGGTGCCGATGTTTTTATGCAACATTTCACTTTCTTACTTTACCCCCAACATTTTTTTATTTTTATTTTAACAGCCAACAAAATTAGACCTCTGACTTGGAAAGCAGAGCAGAAGATATATGGGATGATTACAAATTGTCAAAAGGACTAACCACATAACGTATATAAGAGTGGAAATTACAGTTCCTAACAGTTAAGGTCAAGCAACTAAAACACCTGGATCAGCTGAGGGAAAAATCATGCTTGCACTAACATTAATTACAGGCCCGTTAGTGGTTCATGAACTCCACACCACCTTCTCATTCTTTCGCTCCGCCTTGTTTGCTAAAGGCTCATTGGAAATGGTTTTGCCATGAACAGAGCTGTCGTGCTGGTTTTGAGAAAATCTTTGAGTTGAATTTCAGCATCAGGATTCTTTTAGCCATGCTCACAGATAGCAAACGTTAATTCCAAGTTGACTTATGGTCAGAAACATTTGCCATGTGGTTGAGGTAAAAAAAATACATTTACTTTGAATTCACATTTTTACTGCAGTCCAAATGTGTCGTGGAATTAACAACTGACATGCAGCCGCCTCTTTGCTCTTTGCCAGATGGAAATATTTCAGCAACCGTTGGACAGATTGCCATGAAATAGTACAGACATCTGTGGTGCCCAGAGGAAACATTCTAATGGCTTTGGTGATCTCCTGACTTTTCATGTAGTACCACCGTGACTTTGATATAAGTGGTTTGGAGTGAAATGTCTAACCAACAATTGGATTGCCATGAAATTTTGGTACAGACGTTCATCTCAGGAGGAACTGAGATTACTTAGAATTTTAACTTGTCCAATACTTTCGTTTATGGCCAAAAAAAAACTGCATGACATTCCAATCAGCCTCAGCTATACTTTGTGTTATGCACTGATTAGCATTGTGAGGTTCCAAGCTGCAACCAACCGTGACGTCACCCGTTGGTTCGTGAGCTGCTGTTTTGAAGCCTTGCGTCGGTGTCACATGTGGCTTCACCTTGACAGGAAAAGTAAGGTCCCTTAAGTTTAGGTTAAACAACGACAGCATAAGACTGCTTCAAAATGAAACAATACATTTATTAATCAGACCAGCTGGATAGAGAGGAGATTAATACTAATTGAAATTTGTATTAATCATTTTATGTAATAGTTGGTTAATTTGGGTGAACTGACCCTTCAAATGGCCCAGCAAGAGATTCTGCTGTGTATTTGGGGAGAAAAAAAGTTCACCTCTATTTTCTAATGCACAATGACAGGCGATCCCAATTAAATCAATAATCTTAATCAGCTCAGTTTGGCTATCTGTGTAGCTGATAAAATAATGTTATTAGAGTATTCATCATTTTCTAAAAATATTAAAACTCTGTCCATGTCCATGAACATTTATCTAACTGGAACAACTAATGGTAATTAATGATTTTCTCAATAAATTGAACCTGTAATAGACTACATCTTCATTTCGTTGAAGTTATTTTTTCATGGACATCAACATACTGTACACCAAAGGTGTGTGTGTGCAGCTAAAGGCACGCAGACTTTATTGCTTTCTGTGATGTTTATTGGCTATTATGGATTGGAAATGTGGAAACATGCTGATGTTCTGATTTAGTCTTGTCTGCAGAGAAAGCATGTTTAACAAACACAGTACATATATACTGTAACTATTTTTCCACAAAGGAGGGGCTTTGAGAATTCCTCTTATTTATTTGGCGTGGGATTATCTTGAGCAACAAGAGCGTGAAACAGACTGAAACAGGTGTTTCACACCGAGCAGTGTTCTGTTATTATGAGCGTAATGCTGAATGCTTTCATTAATGGAAGAAACAGTGCTTGCATTACAGGGCCTGCTTCAAGCTCCTTTCAGGGAAGTATTAAGATGTAACACTGGTCTTGTGTACCATTAGTGGTGTGTGTACCACAGTTTTCTGTTCTAGTGGACTGACAGGTGTTAACTTTAATGTGATACTCGGCTTAGACATTCATGCAAATGCAATTCTACCAAAAGACTCTCCTCCAGCTATACAAGTTACTATCTAAAAAGGAAAAAAAAAAAAAGCAATTTTCTGAGGCTGAACCCAGTTAAAATTGACTTTCATTGAATCAGGCTAGATCCATGAATTCCAGAATAGCACACATGAGGGAGTTCCTATAATACTTGAGGTTTGATTGTAAGTGCTTCTCTGGCAGGCGGCAAACGACAGACCACCACAGCCTATAAAAAGCGAGGGTGGCATTAGGAATTCAGCTTGTAGTTCCAGCCCAGGCTATTTTCACCAGCCTATACCCCCCGCCTGCTTCGCTCCTCACCGTCCCTGCAGGAGCTCTCTTCACCTTTCCTCTCGCTAGCCGCCGAGCCATCCTCGCGCTTTCATCTCTTTTTGTCTCAGCAGGATGGATGGATGCTTGGGAAAGCTGACAGAGGAGAACAAACCTGACTAGATAAACTAGTCATCCAAGCCCCCCCCCCCCCTCCCCCTACACACCCACCCCTATCTCGCCTCTTCTCTTCATACCCTTCTGTCACTCTTTCACTTCCCCTGTCATCCTTTTATCTCCTCCGACCTGTCATCTACCCCTTTCCTCTCGCCGTCTCTCCTCCTCCCTGCATGCTCCTGCTCTCTCTCATGGCTTGGCTACAGGCACTTCTGCAGTATTGGAAGCAGCATGGGGCTTGAGGAGTCATCTGGTACTAAGCAGAGCTAAGCCCGGCTTCTGAAAAGCATCTTAGCACTTTGGTCTGGAAAGGTTTACAAAGAATATCTGATGATAGAGCAGGAAAGCTGAGCACTTGGCCTCAGCCTCTGTGAGTCAGAGGGACTGGGATAACCGAGCTAAGATGTGATCGAAGATGATTTTAGGGTTAAGTTGGACTACGTATTAATTTGGCACAGTATCCAAATTATAACTGTGCACAGGTTCAAAGTACAAAGGAATTCAAGAGACAATGTCAGGTCAAGTATGCATTGGGTGTGATGCTTCGCTCATTTACTGTAGAGACATAATGGAACTTCATTAGAGACTGTATTTTCTGACAAAAAGGATCTTTATTGAGCAGAATCTCCTTTGAAAAACGTTGTTCAATCGTTATTCTTGTGAAAATCTGACATTCGGCATCGGATTTGTCACAATGCAGTCAGAGAGTCTTTTTTGTTAGATCCGGACCACTTTTGTTTCCTTATTAACCAAGTGTTTACTGTTGTAACCATGACAACAAAGGACCCCTAACCCTAATGAAATGGTCATTTTAGAAACCAAATGAGGACCTCTTCCTGAAACCTAACCACATAGTTTGCGGGCCTGGACTTAACCAAACTGTAACCATAACGATGCCACATCATTAAACTGATCATACACTTTTGGTAGGCAGAGACAAATGATGTTATCCTGCCAAGAGGGCAGGCAGGCCACACAACACTCCAACGAGGGGCAGGCCAAAATTACTGAAATTTCTCCTGTTGCACGTGAATGCAGCGCAGCACTATGACATGCAGCCTGAAGCGATGACCTTTGTGAGTAAGTGTTCCAAGATACATCGCCTGATCAACATCAGCCCCTGTGTTACAAACATTTTGTATCTTTCAGTAATTTTGGCCTGCCCCACTGTTCCTTGAGCCTGTGATGTCACCACGGACCTGAGCAGAGAGCACACATCAAATTCAGTGTCAAGCTTATGAAACCGGCTTCAGAAATCCTACGGCAATGAAGCATCGGGCTGGGCGAGGTGTTTTGAGTGACAGTCATGTTTCAGAGGGACAGAATGTCCCTGTGCGAGGCGGATCAGGTCAGGAGTGCAACTGTGTGTGTTTTTTTTTTCCCAACATTTGCCGAGTTGTGCACCGTGAATTTGCTCCTCAGGTTCAGACTGTCACCACAGAGTTCAACTGTGATGTTGTGAGGCATCTGAAGAAAAACATTCGGCGCAAACGACCTGAAATGGGGCATGACGGCACTTTGTTTTTTTAACATGACACTGTGCCTGCTCACGTGCCTGCAACAACCCGGTCGTAGCTCCCCACCACCGCTACTCACCGAGTTGTCTCTCCACGCATTTCTGTTCCCCAAAAATGCGTGTGCTCTCCAGTCATGTTTCAGGTCCACGGTGCGCAAATGCGCACGCACGGGTCACAAAAACACATGTAACGCAGGTGCTGATAACTTAAATACTTATCACGAAGTTTAAAGCTTTCTCCTGCTCTGTGCACGTCACAATGCTGCGCTGCATTCGCACGCAACAGGAGCGGTCTCAGTGTGTTGTTGTTCTGGACAGCAACTATAACCAATGTAGTTTGACATATTCTCATTTTAAACAAACAGTCCCTATATAATTATTTATTTTTTTTTAATTTTAAAATAAAGATTAATGAAGCAGCATAGTCAAAGTCACCAGCAGTGTGGTCTTGAGGGAACCACCTTAATAGTGTCTCACATGCTAAGAGCACTGGTCAACCAATAGTCATGCAGATGAGCTTGTTAGCAATAGTGTTTACTTGCACGATGTGGACATCCACTCTCCTTAAAATACCCCAAGACAGATTTCTGCTGTTGGACTTGTCACTCTCACATCATAAAACAGATTGTTCTTTTAGTTTGTAACAGATTTGGAAGGTGTCTTTATCAGAAAATACCTCTCAGTTTTTGAATTGACGAGACATTTATCCTGCTCTGGGTTTGACCGCTGAGTTGTTTGATCTATCTGCACTTGATCTATTAAACATTCATGGTACACGCTTATAATAAAAGGGTACATCAAATTGACTTTTAACTAACATTTAGAGTTGAGAGATGGAAAGTGTAGGAAGCAAACAAGCAGGAGGTTGAAGTCATGCTCTTGTACCGTTGTCCCAAATGCTCACATGCTTTCAAAATGCTCCTGGTTTCTCTCGGTAATGCAGATTTGTTTTCATTGTCCGTGTTTTCTTTCTGATCTAGTTTCACCACACTCATCCAACTTCCTGCCTTTCTCCTTTTGCCTGAGGATGATGTCTCCACCGATACATAAGGTCACTTTACAGCAATTTCACCATAGACGTCACCGTTGTAGATTTTTAGGTTACAGCTACTGAAAAGCTCCGATATCGTCAAGACTTTACTTTAACTTTTGTTCCTCTTCTACTATTAAAAAGCAGTTCATAAAGTTTAAGAGCCAAATGGAGCTCAAGGCAGCAGACGTGAGAGACACTTTCCCTGCACGCAGAGCTGATTAGGTTTCCTCAGATAAGGTCAAGCCATTCAGGCAATGTAAACACTTCAACGCCCCCTCAAACCAGACACATACAGACAGACGTTTGCATCAGAATACCTTCCTCTATACTTCACACATTTAAAGGATATTTATTTCAATGTCACACTCTTTGTAATAAAATGTCAATCATACATCTGTTGACTATATTATTGGGTGGTGCATTCAAACCTCTCTGCACACACTCTAGTTCTCCCGAGCCTGCTCCTTGCAGCTATTTTTGATATTCAATTTTATAAGTTCGTCCTCGCCCCCATCTTCCACAGACAACATGTCAAAGTTCTTATTGTCATTCCCCAGTGTCTCCTGTTCAGTTTATGATTGGAGGGAGTGATGGGGTCACACATTCCAAATGCCAAAACATAATCTCTGTACATATGTTTGGCTCATGTGATAATCATGTGGGATCTGACTCACTGAACCTGCTACTACGTGGCAGATATGAACAGGCTGCAAAACTGAGTAAGTTATTTGAGTGAAAAAGTTTAATTGATGAAATAAATACATTTTACAATTACATTTTCTGATGTGAGAAAAATTATGAAATAACAAATATGACAGGTTGATTAAATGAAAAAAAAAAAAAAAAAAAAAAAAAACATTCCTTCTTTAAGAACTTGTGCTTTTCCTCTAATCGCCTCCGGGTGGCGCTGCTGTGCACATGCCGAGTGGAAGAAGCAGGTCACAAAAGTAACAGTCTTTTTAAAATTTTAAACAAGAAGAAGCGGGCAACTATTAATTAACAGTGAGGAGGAAGGTGAAGCTACGAAGTTTTAAGTCGTGATATGAAAGCAAGGATTCAGCTGAAGTGAAAGTTACTCAGTGACTGTGGTTCTCGGCTCATATTGGTGTTAGCTGCATCACCTCCAAATATTTTTATTTTTATTAAGTTTGTCATACTTATGCTAAAAGCTGTTGCCCCGTGTCACATGACCGTGGGAACCAATGAGACACAAGGATAGAGTGAGCAAGTGCCGCACTTGCGCAGGTGCCGACTGCACGCCTCTGTTCCGCATATTGAATTTACTTAACATGAGCGCCGGAGAGAATGGCAGAGAGAAAACGTAGCGTAGTGTGGTGCTACTTTTCATCGGTAGACAAAAACACAGCAAGATGCAACGATCTGTGACAAAAGGGTCCCACACAGCTGCAGCACCAGTGACTTTTTTAAGCGTTTAAAAACGACCCATCCTGAAAGCTTCATGGAGGCAAACCAGAAACACGATGCCCAAAAGTCTTCAACGCCACCTGTCTGACAAAAGACGTTGCAGGAGAATTTTCAGAGGCAAAGCATATCAAGGTACAGATGGCACAGTTATTCGCTAATAACTGCCAAGAAAGTGGCAGAAGGTCATGTTATTTGGGTGTCTGTCTGCCCTAAATTCCAAAACAGCTTTACCACAATCTAATTCTAAGGCCAGATGCTACAGGTTAATGGGGTAATAAATAAATTAATAAACTAATAGTTATCACAGTGATACTTTCACAGTTGGTTGCTTGAGGTACAATATGAGAATAATTCATGTATCAATGTAAGTGGAATTAACTTTTTTTCTAAAAACTATCATTATTATGAAAAATCACATACCCATTTAAGAAAGTATCAGTATCGGTGTCAGTATTGGTAAAATTCTAACTAAAAGTATCGATATCGTATCAAGCTTAAAAAGTCTGGTATCGGCCATCCCTACTGGGTACTCGGCTGTATTAACGTTTGCACAGCCACTCTGAAGGGCCAATCAGCAGTCAGTATCGATGGTTAACCGCGTTTGTCCCGCCCCTCCTTCACTGTGATTGGACAGCTGGTGACAGTGACGAGCATAACTCTCGGTGACCGGAAAAAAACATGCAAAATGAACACTCAGCACCTCGTCACGCTGCTGGTGTTCATTAAAATCAACCTTAAAAAAAACACACAGTACTCAAGGAAAAAAAACTTTGGTGGACACGATAGGAAGTCGCAGAGTGTCGGCCGGTTTCGGCTCGAGCTGATTGGTTAGAATTAACTCGAGGTCAACGCCCAGTAGGAAGGAACGTCTGCAAATGGAGCGAGGCCAGACCCATGTAGAGGCCAGACCCATGTAGAAGCCAGACCCATGTAGAAGCCAGACCCATGCAGAGGCCAGACCCATGTAGAGGCCAGACCCATGTAGAAGCCAGACCCATGCAGAGGCCAGACCCATGCAGAGGCCAGACCCATGTAGAGGCCAGACCCATGTAGAGGCCAGACCCATGTATTCACAGTGAAATTAGGTTCCGGTTCCCACCAGGCTAGTGGCTGCGCTCAGTGTTCTTGAAATTACTGTTGTTGTAGATGCTTCTACACAGAGGAAGAACGACCACTTGTTATAAGGTAACGCAGTTCTATGTATTGTAACTGTTCATGTTTAATGTCTAAATAAATAAGCAGTGCTAATGTTATGAATGCTAACTGGTGTGCTAACACAGTCAGGTGTGACGGAGACGGCAAACATGGTCGTGTGATTCCTCAGAGTCAGTGTTTCCCTTGTTTGGACAACAAGTAGCTGCACAGTTATTGGCACATACAGATGTTTTGGAGTTCATGTCCCATGTCCTGCTTTGCAAACATACCCGCTGTTTGTCATCCCACTCGGCTCTGTGTCATGACCGTACTTGACTTGACTCATTTCTTCCTCTCTGAATATCCAACGCTAAGAGGTGACGATCAGGACGACGGTAGAGATGAATGGAATAATTTGAATAGGTGCAATTTGTATTTTTCACTAAATTATAGTTATGGTGTGAGAAACTGAATATTTTCTATGTTTTATTTCTCGCATTTTGGTCGTAAGAAGAAAAGCAGCAGTGTAGTTAATGAGATGAATGCTGTCTGACTTACATTGAGTGTAATATTGGGCATATTGACCCACTTTCATGGCTTACTGGGACACTCGAATAGAACAGAGTCGTCGTTAGTGGTATTAGAGACACTTGTGCTTTTCCAAGTGTGACAAGTTAAATCTGCTGTAAAAATGCCTTTTTTAGGTCTCTGCATTGTATCCGCTAGTTTATTTTATATGTTGTGCATGTGGTCACTCTTTTTTATTGAATTTTTTTGGAAGGGAAAACTTTGAAGTTAAGTGGGCAGTAAACGTTCTGGAGGAACAGGGGTCGGTGTTCTTTTTTAAATAAGTAACTTTAAGATGTAATGCTGATGTCATTTCTGCTGTCGCTCAAGGTTGATTTGGATTTTTTTTTTTGATTCCCTCCAAATAACTCAAGTATTCCACGATGCTCGTGCTGCTATTGTTGTTGCAGAAAGTATCCAGGTATTCCATCCTGTCCTTTTTAATCCTTTATTGTGGAGGTAGCAGCCAGCTTTACGAACTCAAAATCTGGGAATCGCTGCTCTTTTACATCACCAATGACATGCACTGCTGACAGTGACCGTCTTAATCTATTACTTTGTAGAGTACTCCATGTAGGGTTACAAAGGGAAAGACCTCGCAGTGCCTTACATACCTAAACTGACCGTACAACTGTCATTTAATGCAGCTGAATACATTTAAAACTCATCTTCGGCGGTATGTTTGTAATCTGAACTCCCTCTTGGATGAGATCACATGAGGTTGTGAAGTAATACTGAGGAACATGCCCTCGTTTGCTCTTTTAGCCTGTGTGCAGTGGGTGATTCCAGAATTTGTTTTGCAGATCGGCTTTGAAGCTCGTGTAGGTCTATTAAGCATGAGCTACATCTGTGAGTTCTTATTTCCCTACGAGCCCTATTGCAGACAAGTATCCCTGGGCTGTGATCTTTTTAAGTATTTAAAAAAAAAATCTTGGCTTCAAGCAAGAGTGATGAAACCTTCACAGTGCAGACAACACAACTGTTGAAAAGACTTCCTGAACAGAGCCACACTGGCTGGTGCAGTCTTTTCTTTCTTGAAGCTGGTAGAGCAGAAATTAATCGTGTTGTCTTTCCTTCTGCTTGCTGCCAGAGTATTATTTACAGCTTCTGACATCTGAAAAGATAAGTGAATACAGTTTTTTTTCCCCCACAGAAATCCATTCAACAGTGTGGTAAAAATAATGCATTATTTGTGGGATTGTAGTATATTCTCCTTTACTACCAGGCACAAAATAGTAGCTTAAAACAGAACAGATTTTTTATAAATAGGAAATTTTACATTTTAAAAAAAGATTATGGAGTTCCCTGTGGCCTTCTGGATAAGGCACTTACCACATAAATGTAATGTCCACGGTTTGGTTCCTTGCCGGGCGGCCTTTGTTGACATACTCATATCTTTCTTTGACTGTGTTTCCTTATGTCTCACCTGAATATATCTATTTTTTTTTTTTTTAAATAAAGCTACCTTGAATTGTTGTTTAGAATAACAGTGACAGATCAATACCACTCTCATCTGTGCATTCAGTGTGAGCGAGAAACCAGCAGCCATTTATCTTAGCGTAGCTTAAAGATTGGAAATAGTAACTCGGTAAACACAATGGTTCCCCATTCCCAAACGTCTTTTTGAAGCTACGTTTCCTACATTAAGATACACTGAGGTCATATGCTGGACTGTTGGCTGGCAACGGTGATTTACTGAAGTCTCTTCTGGTGACACAATGTGGTCACAATGACAACACGACTGCAGTGTTTTTTACAGATTTGACTGAGTATTAGTCCCATTTCCTGTCTTTATGCTAAGCTAACATAGATGTAGCTTCATTTTAAGCAGCCAAATATATGATGTATTGAACTTCTTACTTTTTTTTTTTTTTTAACAGCACAATTATTGGATCCAAGGCATTGTAGAAAAAAACAAAACAATGCAACATTGTTGTACTTCTGTATTTAGTCAGAAACAGACTTTGCAGTTCATTCAATCATTTGCAAACAGACTTAACAACTTCTGTAGTGGACAGAGGGTTGGTCATCTCTCATAGCCAGGGATGGTTTTGGCAGCATGTTGAGGTGAAAACATTTTTACAGTCTCTTAGAGTTCCTCGTTAGCTCTCTTGAGGCATTTTGAGACTTCACTGTTGAAATAAACTCGTCCATGTGGATGTTTGAATCACTGCATTCACAAATACATCCAGCAGAGCAGCGCGGGCCGAAGCAGGGCAACGGAGATCGTTGTTAGAGACGGCTTCATTGCACCAGACAAGGTCAAGACACCGAGGGCCTGTATGTGTCGCATTGATTATCAGACAGGCAGTGCATCAGCACGGCCGAGCAGCTGCGTAGACGGCAAACTACACAAATGGAGACAGACAGCAGAAATGCCGCTTAGTACTTAGCAGACAGGTGTGGCTGTCAGATACTGTGGGCAAAGACAGTAAGGCTGACAGACAATGCGAGCCCGACAAGCTAAACATAGGACAGATAGACAGGAAAGTACAGACAGGAGGCAGGCAGAGAGACAGAACCGAGAACGAAAAAACATCCTGCTGACAGGTAGATGGCAGACTGCAGAGCACAGACATATAGAGACGCAATAAACGACACGTTGTTTGGAAATTGCTTTGGAGCGTTGGAGATAATAAGCTGCGCTAGCCGGGCATAAAGAGAGAATGCTTGAATTGTGTCGTAGGAAGAAAGAAGGATGTGTTAAAAGAGTCTGTTGGGGGAAGAGAGAAGAGTTACCTGTGCAGAGAAGTTGTTTTTAACGAACTGGTCTGAGTAAAGCTGATGTTTTTCTGCAGTGAAACTTTTTGCATACAAGCTGCCAGTGGCCCTGAATAATAAATATATCGAGCAGTTTATTTGCCTTAAAAAAAAAATTATACAGGCAAAAGCTAATACATTATTACAATCCAGTGTCTTTTCTGTTGCCATCCTCAGCAGGGAGGTCCAAATAAAAAGCTGCATCTGCTGGTGATGAATCTGGTGTCCCGATTCTGCCTCCCTCAAATTAACTTTCTCCAGCTGGAAGTAAAAGCTACCAAAATGGTTTAATTGTAGGGAACGTTTTGATTATTATGTTTTGATCATTTGGAGTGTGTTTTTGCATGTTTTTTTTTTCCCCACTGTGACACATAATTATTGTGAAAATATCTGGTAATGCCATGATAGATTTGAAACATCTCAACCCACCCTAATGTGTGGTTCTTCTGTTTCACTGCCTGTTTTTTGTGTTGAGGTCTAAAAAAAAAGGTGTTGAAAAGCCTTTGATTTGATCTGTACAGATATCATGTAAGAGAAAGACTATTTCGATTAAGTTTCACCATCTTGTTGTCGATACAACTCTTAATGTTAAAGGGAGGCGTTTGACCTGTTGCTTTATGTGCTGACATGTCCCTAAAGGGATGGCAACATATTTGCGCTCCCTGTTAGACTTTTATACAATTACCACGTGTTGTGTTTGACTCACTCAAACAACCTTGCTGTGGCTACTTCTGGAAGCAGACTTGCATTTTTTTTTTTTTTTAAAGTAGCAGCATTAGATCACATTGTCAAGCAGTGTACTATTCAACAGAATTATGATGTTTGTGTGTAGGTTACGCACACTCACCTAACTGACTAACCAACAGTATTGCCCCATCTGCTTCATATCGATGCAGATGTTTGAATATGAACATTCAAAGTAAATGTCAACCCGTCATTAGCTGCTGCTGAAGGACACGTGAAGCTTTTATAAATGTATTTGACCTTGGATTCACCTCAAATCGGGGATCATCACTGACATTAAAGTGGCAGAATAAGTAAGTCATTTATTAAAAGTATGGCAGGGAGTATACAGTCACCTAGACTCTGTTACACATGGTTTAGTCTTTGAAGCAAGCGGATCGGAAAAGCAGAACCCACGCGACACTCTGAAGTAACATCTAAAAATATAGACGCAAGCGTACAGGACATGCATATGTATAAAGCTCAAGGATTTCCATGACATATGCAAGGCATGTGGACAGACACTGATTCATTGCTGCGGCACCTCTAATGGGGCCATGCACTTCATGCTGGTAGCGTACAATATATAGAGCAATGTGGGAATCAGGCAGATATGGCACTGGTGTGTCGTCATGACGCGTCGCCTCGCTGCCATCATCGTCGTCTGCTGCCACCGGTCAGACGGACGAGTGTGGCAGCCGGTTGACGTGGAGAGATCCAACCGCGGGTGCGACACAAAGAGGAGCTTTTACGGTTAATGGTTTTGTGTCGATGCAAAGTACACTCACAGTAACTTCTCCAGCCAGATCTGCATGTAAAGACTGTGATTTTTTTTTTTTTTTTTTTTTTTAAGCTCAGGCTTTCAGGACGCAGGGACGTATTGTATCTGAAAAGGGTTGAATAAATGAACGCACACAGCACATTCAACAGCGGTGCACTTAATTATTTATTGTGCGGCACCATTCGTCGATGATGTTTAACACACAAAGTCCATTAAGCCAGGCTGTCTCAACCAACATGTAAAAGCCATCTTGATGTATACCGAGTTGACAGACAGAGAAACTGCTTGTTTTTTTTTTTCCCCCTACTGCTCTTTTCTTGAAAGCAACGAGTAGGAGGCGACTGTGACCTTGGTTGATGGCATGTTGCAGCAGTTTGGAATGAAAATTAATAAAATGGTGGCGGAAAGAAAAGCTTTTGAACACTGTTATTTGCAGAAAATCAAGGTTATATTTCTAATAGGTTGGAGTGACATACCAAATGAAGAGAAAGCATTTTCATTTTATTTTGTTTTCGTTTTTTTTTTTTTTTCTTATAGTTATCAACAGAGAAATCTGCTCTTGTTGTTTTCCGTCATTTGTCAAACTGTCATACCAAAGCCCGCCCTGTGAGGCAGATTCACAACTTTGCACTCTAGGACCTTATGGTTTAGTGTTTTGTTGCATTAATAAAACATTTTTTTTTTATTAGCAATGGATTGAATGGCAATATTTGAAGTGAAATTAGTTAATCATAGGGATGGAACCACAGAGCATTATCACCCAGCAACCCCCTCAACTGTGCGTCTTTTAGCTCTGATTGAACATGATCGAAAACATTTGAATTTTTAAAAGTTGAAATCTTGAAAATTTGAAGAATTCTAATACAAACAACACAAACAAAAATGTATGGCACGCAGGAAGCATGTGACTCAAACATTGCACAAGCTCCTGCCCCTCTGAACTTGGTG
The DNA here is from genome assembly GCF_029030835.1 of Brachyistius frenatus. Lineage (NCBI taxonomy): Eukaryota > Metazoa > Chordata > Actinopteri > Embiotocidae > Brachyistius > Brachyistius frenatus. The sequence continues at coordinate 5,032,383 of NW_027210615.1, forward strand.
GTCGCTGTGCAAAGGTGCTAATTTTGAGGCACGTGGGTGCAACCAGTGAAAATGTCTCGTCACACCTTGAGTGTTATTCGCAGGTGCGACTAAAACAGTCCTTGTCTGTATTGATTTGCGTTAGGTGCTGATTGTAATGCTACCTTGTGTTTGATGCGCTCTGAGGAATAGATGCGTCAGCTGGATGTTTTTCCCCTGAGATGCTATTGCAGTAACGTTCTGCTATTATGGTAGGCTAGTACATTTTTCTACAGTAGACACGCTGTACAAAGTTAAAAATTGCATTTTTTTTTTAGCTTGTAATGATCCCAAACTTTGTGCCGTTACCTCTGCCGTGACTCTACTTATCACATCTCACTATGTTCTCTGTTCTTTTCTGTTTCCTGTGCGATCAAATCTCGCCCTCAAACTATGTGCGTCAAAGCTTCTTTTCTCAAGGAACCATTTCAGAGTTTTCCATTCTGAGGGACTGACTGGTGCCCTTTCAGTTATATTTTATGTTTCTTCTCTTGAAATGGATAAATAGCACCGAACTTGGGAAAAAGGTTCCACCTAGGCTTGGGTGGTATCACTTTTTTGGATCCTAAATACTTCCCCAACATTTCACTGGTGTCTTGGTTTTCATTGTTGAACTTTTTTTTGTTGTTGTTTTTTTTGGTTTCCATTAATATACATTTTTAAGCAATGTTTTGCACATAGCATGCTGTTATGAATTGTTCATGGACCGTCGACATATGTCACAGTATAGAACACAAATATTTGTCAAGTATGGCTTAAACTATATAAACATATCACTAAACAATTTATGTGCATTTTTGGGTTCTGCCCATCCTTAATGTCAGAAGACCATTGTTATTATTGCTATTCCCCAAAATGAATGCGATGCTTACTGAGTGCGGCATTTCCACCTTGATTTCTCAGCAATTAACTTTCTTTGTTTAGTTAATGCAGGAAAATCATGGAAAATTTCCAGTTAAACTTCTGAATTTTTTTTCAAGAGTTGATTGACCTATAATTCTCCAGTCTGGGCCATTGATTGTATTTTAAAGTTGGACGTAAGTTACAGGACTGAAAAATGAGGCCGATGCTGAAATTCCGTAAAGTGGAATACCAGCGAGTGCCACTAGAGGTCCAAAAAGCCTCCGGCTCCATAGACTCCCATTCAACTTCTCTCATCATATCAATAAAATCAACACACTTTCCACAAGTTCTTACGGTGTTGTCAGCTAAAGTTACTACAACGTACTTCTTATTAGTTTTCTGATTGTCCATCTGAAAATAATTGTACAATTAATTAGAAAATAAACCTCAAAAAGGCATGATTATAGGGGCCTGTTTGATTGACAGCCCTGAATTGCGGTTAGATTTCTGCTCTCGGTGGGCGGGAAGTTGTATTGTCGGGTTTCCACTCAGATTTACCACTCACTGCCCCCCAGCTCGTCCAAATATGGTCAACCAACTGGTGACCTTGCTGACGGACGTAGCCTCAAGAATAAACTTGTTTCCATATCACTGGACAACGAGATCACTATACTTTCCAAATGTATATGTTTGTTTTTATCTCTCTGTTTTATAGAGTATGCACGTTGAAGGACACCACAATAAAGATTTCGTCGCGGGAGAAAAAGTACATTTACAATTAGAGCCAAAAGCACAGTGAACCTTAAAGGCAGCCCGAGTGCAGTGCGAGCGGCTGTGAGGCGAGCAGGGCTAATGAAGTGAGCTATAGGATATGAGAGGCAGAGGCTGGCTGAGTGAGTGAGAGTCCAGACAGCAAGAGTTGCAGAGTTCAGAAAACCCTGTCTCTGCTCTTCTACTGCAGCTTTCGCTCCAGCAAATTGACACCACAACCTCCATGCATTTTTCATGCCCCGTGTTGGCTGACAAGCTCTCTCGGCCGTTCTCACTCTCTCTCCACCTTGCCTTTCACCTTTTGCAGTAACACACACACACACACACACACACACACACACACACACACACACACACACACACACACACACACACACACACACACACACTCGCGCGCGCGCACACACAAACAGAATCCTGCACACCCCACCACACATTTCACTCTCGACTAAGCTATCGCCCCAAAACCCTCGCAAACCATCAGTCTCACCAATTCACTCCTTAATGCAGAATGGCGTTTCATTCTGAGAAGACAGCGAGGGCAGAAGAGACACTGAAGTGGATGAAAGAAAGTAGAAAATGAGGGTGAATGAATCTAAAATGAAGCTCCTCAAAGCATGACATCCTGCCTTAAGCTGATCGATAATAGCTGCTACGCTACCATTTTTTTATTTTTTTTTATGAGAGAAACATTGCACATGTAATGGAATTACTGGATTTACGATTGGGTATTTGCTTACATTATTTGCTTAATTTAAACTGAGGGTAAAAGTTCACAATTTCACAATGATTTCTTGATGAATTGTTAAAAGTTAAACTGTATCACTGACCGAAGCTGCATGCAGATAATCAGTCATGTAACATGGATTAACCTACAAGGCTGCACTAAAAGCCTTTTACGGTCCTGTTGTTGTCAACCACAGCGCACCTTATGGGAATACATGTAGGATACAGGAAATGCTGCGCAGCATTCAGAGGTCCAACTCAGTCCGGGGATAATTAGTTTGTGATGAGGACAGCGTTTACAGTCCGCCTCTCAATGCACTGTTGCACCCACATTAGACGGACATAAATTGTTAACTTTGTAGGATCAGTCGCCTGTTGAGCCTAGTTTGATTTATTAATTTGTTTCCTTTCCATTGGAATTTGGTGGAGTACAATTTGTCTAAATAAATTCTCGGAGAGAAGTGTGATTTGTAATCGTTTACTTGTGAGCTTGTTATTTTGGAATGGACTGTAAGGACGGGGAGCCTGAAGATTGATTTGTAACTATCTGTTAATGTGTTGTTTGCTGAATTTTCTAAACGTTTTCTTTCCGGCGCCCCTTTTGCAAAGCGGAATGATTGAGGTTGGGTGCATTTTTTTTTTTAAACGAGCCATTCCCACCAGCCAGTGGTAGTGAAAACAAAAATCCTCAGTATTTTTCAGAATTCATAAGTATTTCAGCCTTATTACATGTGAGAGATCGTCTTCAGTCGTTGGCAACGCTGGTTACAAACCGCGGAGTGAGATGAAATGCCCTGAAGCGTGATGTTTCTCAGCATCACGCCGAACTTGAGATCTGCAGCAAAGTGAACACCAGCGACACTCAAACTGCAACAGAGTACGGAGATGTCAGAGTTAATGTTGCTGATGATAACATAGCTTTCCTACTTTATGTCACGCATTACATAAACCCTCTCTTTTGGTGGTAACTTTGAGGCTCTTCAGCGTAAAGTGTTAAATTAATCAGATGGTACGTCTGTGAAAGGAGCAGAACAATGACCACGACACACTTTTCATTTCTTAGACCATCAGGGAGAAGAAGCAACAAGAAAGCTGTTGGAGGAAATTGGTGTGTGTGTGTGTGTGTGTGTGTGTGTGTGTGTGTGTGCGTGTGTGTGTGTGCGTGTTTTGGGTGAGTGCTGCTCCACAGGTGTGCTGGATTGTAAGTCTGTGTGCAGAGATCATGTATAATTCAGTATTTGTTATAACACTAGTTTTGGAAGACAACATAAAAAAAGTCAATTTGCAGAATCCTTCAGTGACAGAGGAGCGGTGGGGATGAAGTGATTGTTGCCGTGGAATCTTCTGTCCGAAGGTGTTGCTAATCTTTCTTTTTTATGTCCGTGACAAATACCTGGCACTATTGACCAGCAAATGGAGAGGAAAAAAAAACACGCAGTGCTGTACAAAGGTTTTATGGCTGTTGAGAGGTTTTTAGATTCCATGCGGTACCAGCATGGAGGCATCTGAATGGTCTCAAACAGACGGAGTGATATCTGTCTTTTAAAACAAATAATGGTCCCGCCAATTATTGATTTGACTCATTTTTTTCTGTTCGCTGCACTTGATTAAATTAATAAAAAATTACTCACTTTGCTTTCGGTGCTCCAATATTGCAGCTTTGTAAATTAATTTCAAAGGAATCTAGAATCAAAGCTACTCTGCTTTCACCCGTCTGCTTGATTTTTCACTTTCAGGATTTTGTGTGGGAAACATTCACATTACCCGAGCAACAGCAGCGACTTTGACTTTATTGGAGAGAAAAAATCGGACTCATTAAATGCTGATCCAGATAATTAAGGTCCCGATAATTAAAGGTGTGATTTGTTGCTATTTAAAACTACAAAAGTGTACCTTTCTGGCATGCTTCTCCTGTTTAGCGCTCTGTTTGTGTTCTCTCACCTTCTGTGTCAGAGAATATCAACAGGATTTGTTACTGCAGGGGACCCGACACGACTGGAGTCCCTGCACGCTCCTCTTCTCCAAAAACACACTTCCAAACAAACATCACCTCGGCTTTTTCTTCATCTCAGAAGGCGTGTCACGGTAGACACATTCAACACATACCGCGCGCAGCTTTATAAACACACATGTTCGCACCTTGCAACCCAATTCAAAAAGCTCAATCCGCTTCACCTCATTCAGCACACGTCCTTTCCTTCCTCCCGCTGCCTCCCCCGTCCTCCCTGCCCTCTCTTCCCTCTTGTCTCCCTGCTCTCGACTGATCAGGGGTCAGACTGCAGTGTCTCCATTAGTCACGTCTCATTTCTCCACCCCCCCTTACTCTGATCCGGGGTCAGGGACTGCCCAGCGGCCATTTCCCCTCCCCACTGGAGCGCGGGTGTTCTGGCTGACCCTGCCTCTTATCTCTGTTAAGGCAGACACTCGCTCGCGGTGGTCCTCTCTTTGCCCATCAGCCTCCCTCCTCTTCCTGCTGCGGCCAGCACACGCTCACATGCAGGTGCGCTGATAATGCACACGCATGACATTACACACGCATGGCAAGACACGGGTACTCACGCACGCATAGGGAAAAAAATGTGCAGGTCTTGACGCCGGCAGCGTTTTGCGATTCCTTAATAGCTTTTCAGTTCTAATCCGTTGAATACATTTGCCTCTGTTTTGCTTCGTGTGTGAAGGTTTATTATTACGGCCGGTACATAATATTGATAAACCGCGTGCACGGACTGCGTACCAGCCATAAGGTCATCGTAACATGCTCACTGTGACTGTAGCGATATGCTGTTGTTGAGCAGTGGTGTTTACTTTAGCATGGTGGTTTCTTTTCTAACACTAACACAAACTACAACTGAAGCTAATGGGAATAATACTCGTTTTTAAAGTATTTAGGAATTAACCAGTGTAATGAATGCGATGAAATGTTGACCTGATGGTGACGCTAGTGGAGTAGTTCAGGGATCCATCGTAGTTGACCAGATACAATGCAGGTGTCTCCTTCGCCTCCGGTGTTTTTTTGTTGCTGCTTGTTTCATTAGTAAAGTTGAACTGACACAACATGTCTCTTACTGGACTATAAAGTCCATTCACAGTGTGCTCCGGAGGTTTCAAATCTCCACATCACACTTGTGTAAGTTGAATGTCTTCCAAACTAAATAAACCGAGCCGTCGAGACAGTACATCAATATTTTAAGTCATTCATTTAGAAAAACGAGCACGCCGATCCGACGCGACAGTCAATAGATTCATCTGCATTGCAAATCATGGTGAACTGCAGCCTTCTAGTCTTCTGCGGCTGCAAAAGAAATACGTTCGGACATCTGACTGTTTAGACAAATTACGACATTTGAAGCGTCTCGTAAATCTGCTCCAGCAAGACTCTCCGGTGGCCAAGAAGTGAAGTACTTTGGATTTTGCTGATCAGACTTTGTTTCTTCAACCACTCCAGCCTCTGTTCTCGCTCTCACTCGTTCTCCTCCAGCTTGACCCTCTCAGCTGGAACTCAACCAGGCCAACCAGGGTCGCTGGTGGCTAAACTTTTTATACACAGTTCAATACTCCCCTGTGTGTGACTACTGGGTGTTCTGGGTGTTCTGGGTGGCTGTGTGTGTGTGTGTGTGTGTGTGTGTGTGTGTGTGTGTGTGTGTGTGTGTGTGTGTGTGTGTGTGTGTGTGTGTGTGTGTGTGTGTGTGTGTGAACGGATGTTTTCTTGCCTTCCCCCGACTCTCTCCTCTCCTCCAGCCGTCTCTCTCACTGACTCACCGTGAACTGACCGACCTGTTGGAGAGAAAACAAAGTTCTTATAGTCTTGAGTTGTGTTGCAGACTCGAGGAAATGAGCACACATCTACATTCATATCACACTCTGTTAGGCAAAGACATTGAACGTATTTTTCATTGCAAATATGTTTGTCTTTATAGGGATTTACATTATGTTGCATGCGCACCTGTTAGCTGGCACGTCAACACAGACCAATTTTCACTTGAATGACACAAGACTAAATTTCTCCCCTTGATTGGCAATTTAAAAGACTATCAACAAATCTTGTCTCCCTGTGACATACATTTCTGGGTCTTTTTGATACAATGTAATGTCTCCTCATCACACTTTGTCTCTTTTTAAATGATTTGTTGTCTACGCGGCTGGTTTGTTCTGACTTAATTATAATAATCTTTTATCAAACGCTGCACCAAATAGCAATTTCAGCACAGGCGAGGTATTTTCTGCGGCTGGTTAACGAGCACCGATGACATTTTATCATGCTTTGCTTTCTGTAATTTTTTTTTATCACGCCTTTTGAAAGATGTGCCGTCTTTCATCTGGCGTGGGTTTTGTGCAAGCCCGCTCAAGTGCGCACACAGTGTGTGTAGCCTATGGGGAAAAACAAAGCTCGATCTAAAAACGCATCTGAAGCAAACACAGAGTGTTTTAAGTTTCCTGATTTCAATCAATAGCCCAACCTTGGTTCATTTTAATCATTCATAGTCTAATCTTGAATGTAATGGCGGCTTCGGGGCGTGATAAGCTGAGCACCTTCTCCATAAATGATGGCACGGCATTAGCCACAGGCTGCAGGATGACAGGGAATCGATACGCAGGGCTTTCAAATGCAAAAGGATATTTACCTGTATGACTTCAAATTAATGAGAGTGTAAGCACTTGAAATTCAATTTCAAAGATATTTTGTCCGTCTGCTATAATTAAGCCTGCGGTATTGACCGCTGGCATCATGCTGCTATCATGTTCTCCCTCTTATTCCCTTTTCAGCGTTATTTTCCTGCTCCTTCGTTTAGCATTCGTCCGCAGCTCCTCCGCACTGTTCGGACTGCACAGCAGCGAGTTACAGAGGGGCGTGCTGCGTGGATTACTACATGTGAGGCAGAGAGAGCCAATGTAAAACTGCAACCTTGGAATATTCCTGTAACTAGTCCCTCACCATCTATCCCCTTCTGTAATGTATAGTGCATGTGGAGAGAAAATATGAAAGACTTTCTATGTATAATTGAACAAAGCTGGCTGCTATTGTGAAGTCGGCACAGTAGACGCAGTGTGTGTGTGTGTGTGTGTGTGTGTGTGTGTGTGTGTGTGTGTGTGTGTGTGTGTGTGTGTGTGTGAGCATATTGTATGCCCGATGCTCCCGTGTCTCCTGTATGCAGGATGTACGCTACGTTTTTGTCTAAGACAAAGTGGGTTAACAAAAACACCCTTTTTTAGACCAGTGTGTCATCAGCGATACTCAACAGCTCTGCTCAGTAATTAGTCTCTGGATAGATTCACACCACGCAGAAATAAATAAACGAGAGAAAGAGAGAACTTGGAAGGAAGTAGGGTAGCACAATAATAACTAGAACAACCCTGCCGTTGTGGTCTTGTCCAAATGCGTCCAAGGTTTTTACAGACCATGTTTGGATGTGCCAGTAAAACCACGGCACTTTTTCACCTTTTGTATGATGGCCGGTAAAAAGTAACCTCCATCCCTCCCATGCTGACATCTCAGACATTGTTCCCAACAAATGTGTGTTAGACTGTTGAGGCCAAACAGACTAAAGTCACATCCTTTGGACCAACTGTTCCTTCTTTTTAATCCACGTTATTGTGACACATCATCATCATCATCATCATCATCATCATCATCATAATGTCAGCGTAATGACGAACGTAGAGCTCGTGTCTTCTAACGTTGACTGATATTACTTATCTTTTAATACACCTTGTCACCGCGAATGGTTTTACTTGTCAAAGCAGGACAGGGACAGGTGTAACTATTAACACCAGTAATAGCTCCACACTATTTTACTGTTTCAGTAATCCATACCTGGAGCCAACGTGTGTGATAAACAGGCCCTAGCACTGGATGACCTGAGTGTATATGTATTATAATATAATTACTACTGTGTTTATTACTACTATTACTAGTAATTACACCAGGGTTTGAGACATCGATATACCTGCTGCAGCATAGGTCTAAAAGTAGCAGGGGAAAGTAGTGTTGTAAAAATATGAATAAATGTCATTGTTCTTAGAGTTCATTGACATAACTTAATAATAATTCTGGTCACTTATTTTACACCCATCAACATGATTTTTTTTTGGGATCAATTCCTGACAATAAGCGAGTGTCAGGAGTTCAGTTGTGTCCTCCGTTTTGCCCCCGATCACCTCTCCTCCTGTGTCCCCTGTCTGCTTGTCCGTGGCCACGCCCCTCACCGGTCCCAGCAGCTGCAGCCACTCACCCCTGATCACCACCTGCAGGTGTGCTGCATCTCCCTGATCACCTCCCCGGACTATATGTACCCTGCCCCTGCACAACTCTGGTTGTCGGTTCATTTTTGTTAGCCACCCGTCCGTCCTCCGTCAGCTCTCCATCAGTCCTGTTCCTGTTCCTGTTCCCGTTCCTCCGGCCTCTGTGTCTCCTGTGGATATCCCCGTCAAAATCACCAGTCGGTGGAGTTGCCCGCCCGGCTCGGAAGATTGTTGACGCCGTCCCTTCCGCTGGTCTGCCGGCTGCCCTGTTACCCGTGTCCCCCTGGAGCTGTCGGTTGAGTTGCCCTCCCGACTGGACGTAAAGTGGACACGCTCGGTGCCACCTTTTGGTTTGTAGTTTTTTTTTTTTTTTTTTTGGACAATAAAGACAGTATTTTTGGAACTTGAAACCTTGAGTCTGTGAGCTTGCATTTGGGTCCTGGAAAAACACCCACCTCATAACAGCGAGAAGAATGACAACATCGGTCGTCTGGGTGTTTTTTTTTTATTTGTTGTTTTTTTCAATCTGAAAGCACAAATAACAATCTCTAATGAGGAGGAAAGCCAACAAGGGATGGACCATTAAAGGACAAAGAAAGTTAAATAAAGGCTGACACCACCAACGTCAGAAATTCAATTCAACAGACGGTTATATAACGGCACAAATAGATGAGCGTGGACTTTACTTGAGCAGCCTGATCTTAACATCAAAGAGATTTGTCTGAAAACGAATACACCTAATGTGGTTCATTAAATTATGACCGTGTCCTGCTAGGATTCAAAAGTGTCTCCTACACAGCTCGAGGTAATGTGGAACTTGTATAGGTCAAATTGTAAATTAAGCAAATACATTCTTACAGCTATAATGATGCGTTTTTTATTTCCCTTGTAGCACATAAAATGGGGGAAATTAGATGCGTTGTGAAGACATCCAGGACATTGCCAAGTACCTATTTTCACTCCCCGACACGAGGCGGTGAGCAATTACAAAGATGTTTATCACTTATCGTTTATCACTATAACATTTTTTTTTTCTGCTCTGTTTGGCACTTCCATAATCACATCAAGTCAAGGCCGATCTGTATTCACTCCTTCAGAGCAGCTTTCATCCCAGGGAGATTGAAATGATGTGTGCAGCTATTGTAAAGGCCGGGGCCAGAGAAAAGTTGCGCAATCAAACTGTCAACACTCCCATTTCTGTCGCAGCATGTGTAATAGTGTGCACACTTTTGTCATTACGTTTCACATTCATCATGCGTGTGAGTTTAGTCGAAGCAAACGTTAGTACCACCATGTACATGCGTGTCTTTTCTCCAGGGAGTATATGAGGGCTTTTCAAAGACTCTGCGCCAGCTGTTTGCAGATGCTGCCCACACCTCTCCATGTCCAATGAGTTGTTGATTAGCTACTTGTTACACTGCAGTTGTGGCACGTGTCTCAAGGTTCATGTTTCACAGAAGAGAATAAAAAGCTCAAAGTTAATTGGAAAGGAGACACATATCTTAGTAGGTGATGGCAGACTCATGTATGTGTACTTATATATGCATATATATATATATTATAATAACTTCACTAGTCTTCTCACAGCCGTACAGATTTGTTATCTATCCCCCACAGTTGTTCGCATCTCACCGATGACACAGTTTGGAAACCCGTCTATGTTCCACCGCTGCCTCGCTCCCTTCCTCTTTATATATTGGTACTCACTGTCACTCATTACTTTCACACTTAAAGCTGCCGCATGCGCCCCTGACTGGCTACGTGCTGACTTTGATTGTGGAGATGATTGGACGACCTGATCGAGGCAACTTTAAAAGTACGTATGGAAAGCTTTTGTTCTGTTGCAAAATAAGTGAAAAGAGCAGAGCGAGAGGTTTTCCCGTTGCCTTCATGTCATTTAAAGTGAGCCCAGCATACCAATCCGTTCTGACTTTGTGTAATGGACGGTTTAGTCAAGTGAAGGAGAGAAACTTTTGCAGACTTCCTTCCTGTTTTAAGGGCTGTATTAGCAGGATATTGGTTGATACTGTACATTCCCACTTTAGATGGATCACTCATCTAACCGGGATGTTATTAAAGCGTCTTGCTTTAGTTACTCCTTCATATTACACGTTTAACAACATTTGCTAAAAAGATTATTCAAAAAGCATATTAGGTTTATTAGGATTACGTTACTCAGAAATAATAAAGAAAGCATTTAATTATCAAGAGCATTTGTACAACCAGTCATAAAAAGGCTTTTATTCAATTATCCCTTTCTTCCTTTGTCTCTCTCTCTCGCTCGTCCTCCCACTCGTCTGTCCCATTTTTCATCTGCATTGTTAAGGCCATCCTCAACCCAGTCAGAGAACATCGGCTGCTTTTAATTACAGCGTCTGTGTTGACAAGGAGGAAAAAAACGGATGTTATTAATGTCTGGTCTAAAGTGGGGTAGATCCCAGGGCACAAACATTTCTTGTGTTTTTTGTGTTTTTTTTTTTTAAATTAATGTACAGCAGCAGCCAGGCAGTAAGTCAGTTTGAAGTTGTACAATGACAGTCCGTGCAGATGTTTGAAAAAGACTCCCCCCAGAGCTCCCGTTTAATGTTTGTTTGACTCTCTGTTTTATACCTTTGTGTGTGTATGAGTAGAGTGTAAAAAACGTTTTTACATCTAGCTGGATAATATCTTCACACTCAGTCTTAACGTCATCCGAAGAGCAGCATTGATTGGTTGTTCAATCTTGTACGAAAAGGGCAAAGTGTTTTATTTTATTTTATTTTGTTGGTTGTAATGTATTTTTTTTTCCCTACAACAGCACGTATGCGTTATAAAATAGTTATTTCTTTTCAATAGTGAAAGAAATAATTAACTTACTTACTGCTGATTAAAGCAATATTAATACAGCAAAAACTCAGAAGTCAAATCATGTTTTATCGATTCACTTTTCTTTTAAATCATAGCAACGGGCTGTCCATATTGATCATCCTGTTCTTCCAGGATTGTGTGAAATACCTGTCGTTAAAAAAAATAGTTATCACTACATGCAGAAGAAAGTTGTTCTCAGTCTTAAAGTAACATGTATGAGATGAGTCTCAACAGTCTCAAAATGATAGTGCCTAAACAACACTTTATGCGGATTTGTTGCAGTTTATGAGAATGTCAAGACTCCAGGCGTCTCGCTGTCTCACAGTAGCTTTAATGGGACTTGCCGACCTCAGAAAACACTGATCTGAGCACTTGGTTTGGGTTTATTGACCAGTTATCATCTCTGGTTAAATGCTCTTTTCCACCGGATCCATCTGCATCTCGTTCTGTCTCTGACGTGGCCACCGAAGCTGATCGCCGCCATTGAAGTCGATTGCTTTGTATCCCACCGGTCGTCCTGTGGCATGTCAGCAGGGTTTCAGAATCAGGTCGGTGCTCCGCCGCGCTGAAGGCGACGAGGCTATTTCTGACAGAAGCCGGACGGAGGTTTGCGACAAGCTGTCAGACTCGCAACGATCATCTGGTCAGCTTTCAAAATAAAACGCTCTCAGTTGTACAACACGTCACTACTTCAACGTCTACCTCTGCAGTCTTTGAAGTCGGACAAGAAATGAGCTCCAGTTATGAAATAATTGGGAGGTTTGAAGTTGTGTTGGTGACAAAAACACAGCACACTGTATTAACTTTGGCTGATGGCCATTCAGAGGCCGAGCAAAATGAGCTGACCCGTTCCCCGTGGAAAATACATGCAAGAGGTGAAGCCACGTAGTCGACTGGACCTTGGTACTGTCTGGGGTAGCTAGTAGTATTTTTTTTCATTGGTGATATAGAATAAGATATCATTTATATCCAGTTTGATTTATGTTGCACATCACTACCGTTTTTTTTCCTTTTTTTTGATAATGAATCCTAACTAAAGGGGCTGAAGAAGAAAAAGGAAAGCTATAAGTGTTTGAGTAAAACTAGTTTAAATGAACAGGAGATAATTAAATGACGGCATATTAACTTGGTTGAGATAAAACAGTTTGACAACTATTAGTGAAGAAAATACTGTTAAGTGTTTTGTTTTATTAAGGATGCTACTCGGGTCTCTCGCCTGGCATTTAAATCCATCCTGTAAAAGTCTGGCTTTCTTGAAGAAATTGTATTTCCTTGATTCCTGTTGTTCTGGGTTTTGTACCCTCATGGTTGAAATGCACTTATTGTAAGTCGCTTTGGATAAAAGCGTCAGCTAAATGAAATGTAATGTAAAAGTCGTAATTGAAGTCACCATTGAGCTGTTGAGCAGAAAATTGAGCAGAAAATATACACAACGTTTTAACTAATAAAAGTGTTTCATGGCCCAAAAGTGACTGCAAATACAATATTTTAACTCAAAATATCAATCATAGGTTTTCTGGAATATTATGATAAAAGCTCCTCTTTGTCTTCCTGTTTCTACCTGTCTGTTATAGCTCATAACACGAGGTTCAGTTGGAGTTGATATAAAATCATTCATGCTCTGGAACACCAGGAGATCAGAAATGTGCTACATAACTTGCACTATATAACAAGAAAAGTATGTCGGTATCTAACCTTCTCTTTAAACCTGACAATTTATTTGATTTTCATTAGAACAAAATATCTCTCTCGCTTGGCGAGAGACTTTCTCATTAAAACCCTGGAGTACCGTGATGTACCCTAGTTTACAGTAGCTGAGCCCAATAGTGTACTTTACACAGCAAGAACGTTTCCTAAATAAAACATTAAGTTTAGTGAATAGCTTTCACACTCCCAGCCGTGAAAATCATTACGACTATTGTTGCTTACAAGATTACATGGCCAGTGTGTGTACATGTGTTTGGTTCAAACTATTTAGCTGAAGTTAAAAATGCAGCACTTGAATACGATAATGTCCTTTTAAAAAGCATCAGCGTTGGTAATCAAATCCAGGACCAGCTTCCTCTTCATAGATAACCACTGATCCGCTGTATTACACCGATCTTACCTCAGCTTTCTGGAGGAATATAAATCTGATGTTAGTGTCTTGCCCTTCTTTCAGCTGCAGAGTATCTGCCCTTCACAGGAAAACTGATTTAAAAGACAATTCTAGGTGGGATCAAACCTCTGCCTGCGCAGTCTTGCTGCAGAAAAAGAGCAGGTGTTTCTAATATTTTATTCTCCAGTTCACTGTGTATCAGTTGTCATTACAAACTTCCAGCTGGAACAAAAAAAGAAACAATCTCCTCTGTACTGTAATAAGTGTGTGTGTGTGTGTGTGTGTGAGAGGGCTTTCTTCTACACTGTGTCCTCCTCTGTGTTGCCTCCTCCTCCTCCCCCCTCCTCTGGTGGATGGTGCTTGTTTAGACTTTGTTATTGTTTCTTTATGTAACGCTGCTGAGCCAGAGAAAGAATGGGCCCGGCGAACACCACAACAATGCTGTGATGGATGAGGGTGGCTGCTGTAATTATATGAGGACCAACAGGTAACGGGGCACAGAGACAGAGAGCAGCGGCCTGCCTGGGGATGATAGCGCAGATCTGCTCCGCTCTGTTTTGTTTCGTTTTGTGGTGCTGCGAGGCCGGCAGAGCCTCAGATACTGGGGTGAACACACACACACACACACACACACACACACACACACACACACACACACACACACACACACACACACACACACACACACACACACACACACACACACACACACACACACACACACACACACACACACACAGAGGAACACACAGAGTTGTTGAGGGTCGCTAGAGTGCTTGTGCAGATGCAGCATGCAGGCTCACACACACACACATCTCCTCACGTGCTTCGATGCTAAATTACGCTGCATATTATGTGTCTGAATTGTTCTACACCCCCATCGCTTATTTTGAATGCTGCTTTGCCAATATTGTTTCTGATAAACAGCTTTGCCGGTGAAGTCGGCGAATACACTGCGAGGGAGCGCAGGAACGACACCACTTCAAGGTTTTCCCACTTGAGTGTATTACAGAATTATTGTCGCAGATAGCTAACGGAGATAGACAGATTGAGGTCGCTACACAAGAGAGGCAGACGAGAGATGGAAAGCGAGAAGATGAAAAGGCATTGGGGTGCATTCCTGCTGTTTCAATACAGCGTTGCGCCAGGAAGAGGGACACGGGAAGAAGAGAGGAGTGCTCTTAAAAGTAAGACAAAGTGCTGCAAAATGTTCTAGACCAAAAAGAGAGGGTTTGAAGACAGAGATGAAATGTGAAAAAAAACTGAAAGAGAGCAAGCGGTGAAAGAAATAAGAAAGAGATCCGGCTCGGCTCGGTATGTGGATGTAGTGCTTTAAAACATTTCCTCTGACAAGTCAACTCCGCTAAACAACCGACATGTGCTTTTGACGGCCACATTCTGAAGGATAATACGCTGACATGATGCAAGGTCACTAACCGATCATCGTCCGAGTGAAAACAAACACCTTCAATTGTAAAAAAAAAAAAAAAAAAAGTTTTTTCCCCAATGTTGATGTCTCTCGTGCTTCAGCTATTTTCTGCAAGCAGACCTGTTAGTGCATCAAAGTTTTTTTTTTTTTTTTTTTTTTTTTTGTAATCTTAAAAGAGATGGAGAAAGACCAGAGGTGTCATTTAAAAAAAAAAAAATTAAAAAAATCCAGTTGTAAGAAGTAAAGCTGTGATGTGGGAGGAGGTATTTCAGGCGCCTCTTGTTCAAGAAGTTCATGTTTTTTCCCCACAGACAATGGTACATGACTCACAGTTGGAGCACTTTGACGGCTTTAAACAAGATGGGGCCGAAGTCTCCTGATTAAATAATCACTATAAAAGATGACTTACAGTTTAATTCTTTAAAAAGACGTCGAGTATTAAAGCCTGTGTATGTACGAAATGTAGCGTTGGAGCTGAGCTGGAGAAACATCAATTTCACCAAGCTGTAAAATGTGTTCCAAACGTATCTGTTATATTGGCCTTTCAAAATCCATTTATTGGTCACCTCGAGTATCAGTCTATGCAAGCTGGTAATGCAAGTACAGTGCAGAAATACCAAAGATGCAGTATGACTGAGATCATTTAGAGATATTATCCGACACTCACAAGTAAAAATGCACTAGTTCTGTGTTTTACGTCCTGATGAAGGTTTTGATGTCTGGTGTCTGCTTCTACCAAATACCCAACTGTAACACAAAATAAACACAGGGGAGATGCAGAATTCTAACCATAGACGCCAGAATCGTGAGCTGTGACATCAAGCACAGAGCAACCTTAAGTCGAGGAAGAAAAAAAAAAAAAAAAAATCAGACGCTGCATGACCTCGTCCGTGTCCCGGCCTTCCATTCACACCGCACCTGCGCTTCCTCTGACCCCAAAGTCATTGAACTTGAGTTCGCTGTTGTTTATTAGGCCGTTCTTCTTTCCGTGCACGACTTTGCGGTCGCGCAGAACAAGGTTGTCTCTGTGGTGCAGTGCAGTTCATCATCATGCATATGTTCATACGCTAATCTAACTGCACCATAACAAATGAGCTGATTATCCGCACCTTGTCTGCAGGTGGGGGTACAGGGGTGGGGTGGGGTGGGGTGTGTGTGTGTGAGTGTGAGTGTGAGTGTGAGTGTGTGTGCATTATCATGTGTGAGGCAGAGACAGAATAAGCAACCGGAACAGGTGTATAAGGGGGTCCGGACACCCCATATATCATGCTGTAGCAGGTATATGCACTCTTCATCACCCCATCCACCCCCCCCCCCACACACACACACACCCCTCCTTCCCGACACCACCCCTCGCTGGAGAGCAGCGTGTACCCAGCAGCCGCCCCCACAACCCCCAAGTGCCTCCAAATGCACACATGCACACACATATAAGGGCGCATACACACACTAGTAGACGACAACCCCTGGAGCTCGACCTACATTGTGCGTCCTCCTGCCTCACATCTGACTATTCATCACCACATGGCACCAGTCCCCCACTGGGAGGGGGGGAGGGTTGTTTTGTGGGGGAGAGAGAGTGAGAAGGGGAGACGGAGGGGAAAAAGAGCACGGGCACGCTACGGAGTGTAGGACAGGCCGTCCTTTACACCTCCAGAACAATGGGACCTTCATCATTAGTGCTGCTAAGTAAAAGTCATCGTGGAAAAACAAGAGAGACAAACTGAGTCACGGATGTTTCACATGGACAAAAAGGTGCAGAATAAAAATGCAAAGGTCTTGACATTATATATAAGTCACCGATTTTTTTAAATTTATTTATTTTTTTTTTTTTAAACCCAACCCAAAAAAGCTTAATAATCACTTCCTTTGATAGAAAACATGTAGAACATCACAGAAACATCTCGATTGGAATTATTTCGTATTTATCTTTTAAACTTGGGGCGTTCACGGTTAAAAGAAAATCATAAAACATAACATATAGCTTTACAAAACAGACAATCTGTGGCTAATATCTGTACGAAGGCTGTCTGCTGTCAAAATAAGAGCTTTATATGCCGTTCACGTATTAATTGAACACACACCGCATGTTTCTTACAACCTGAAGTATGTATTTAACTAACATACGGTATTCCTCATTCTAATGGAAGGGGCTCAGATACACGTGACGGTACAGGCTCATGTTGCTTGTGCGTGACCAGGAAAGAGGATTTTATTGTCCTGCCAAAAAAAACCAAAAAAACACCGGGCCGTCAGCTTTTGTGTGACAACTTGCTCCGACAGGTAGAGGTTCATCTGCCGCTGATGTCGCTGTCACTATGTTCTCCATCTTCATCCAACAGTTCAGTGTACAGAGTCTGCAAGGAGCAGCTCGTGGTACTTTCTCTCCGGCTTCACACCGCCGTTCTGCTGCTGCGGTCCAGTGGCCAGGATGTCAAGAATAAGAACTTTTTCAGACACCTGGATGTACCGTTTTAGCTGCGCGCGGAGAGTTTTAGGTCATGTGATCGGCTCCTCTGATCGGCCTTCATAGAGACCTGCGATCAAACTTTTTGGAGTGAACATCGGCCGTTCATGATCGGTGGGCGATTGATTGGAGTCCCCATAATTTTAATGATAAGACCACATTTCTGACAACCCTTCACTTCGGTTTTGTTTCTTTTGCTCCCTGCAGTTTCCTTTGTTTTGGTGATTGGGGGAGAAGAAGCAGAGCCTTGCTGATTGTAATTGAGCAGCTGTTTTTGTTAATAGAGCACATTTTCTTTGGGAAGACTACTTTATGTTGTAATAGAGCTTCTGTTGACGACAATCTTTTTGGAAAAATCGCTGAAATTTTGCAAAACTGCAAGCTCGTGCAAATATTGCGGCAATTTCTTGAATTTGCATTATTTATTGTGAATGCAAGACAAATGAAATTTGAAATATAAGTGACATAATACACTTTTTAGTAATAAGCATTATTACCAATATCTGTAATTTTTGGTGAGGTTTTCATACTTCTGCAAAATAACCTGTAGATTCCTGTTTGTCTTTACTGATTATAGATTAAAATGTTTTCACGCAGTCCTGCTTTCACAAATGAAAAATTTTAAGCCAAGTTATTGTAGTTATTTAATATTTGTTTGATGTAATGCTGGAGCTCACCTGAACAGAAGCTTTATGATTTGTAATTTGTGTCAGAATACATTTTTCTCATGAATATAAGTGTCGGTGTTTCCTTTACTTTTGTAATCGTTTGATTTAGGAGCTCTTAACATTTGTGCTGATCATATGATGGAAGTTATTTTCTTGCAGTTTGGATTCTTTACATGGTTTATTCATTATCGCCCAAAGCTGTTCATCAGGAACAACTTCACACTGAAGTCCCCACTGAACTGAGCAGCTGAATTTAGCTTCACGTAGTGAGGAGAAAGTTGTATCTAATTTTAATTTATTACCATTTTATTCATGGTTTGGTCCTGACATATGTACTTCCATAACAAGACCTGGGAGACTAATTGGCCACACTGTGGAAGTAGTCTGTCCACTCAGCCACAGAAAATGCCCTGTGGTCCCAGCCTGGTATGACTGCACTGACTGGGGAGTTTAAATGGAAGTGGACAAGACCAAACAACCAGAACCCCCCCCTAATAAAGCAATCCAAACTTTGAAACAGAAAGAATTATGTATTTTAGACATATCGTTACCTCCCTTGAGAAAGAAACGCTCTGCCAGTGGGATACAAATCAAGTAGTGCTGAGTGGCAGAGAAGTTGTTTTTTTTGCGAGACATAGCATCTCCGTTGGACACTGCCAATCTAAACCAATCATTTTAGCTCTATTTGTTGAGCACAGTGATTGCACTGGTCATGACTGATTGCACTGATTGGAGAGTTTGAAGATGATGGTCCATGGCCAGATAAGCAATCTCCAAAAAGCAAGCTGAATTCTCTTATTAGAAAAAAAAAAAGTAAGTTTCCATGTAAGTCCACGCACAAGTAGTTTGTTTATTTTGTAAGACTTCAGTTTGAGATCGTAACGTATTTCACTTTAAATAACTAGCGGATTTTTGGGGGAACGAAAGAGACAAATAACAAACCTGCTTATCTCACCTTCCACTCTGCGATCCCCAAAGAAACTCACATCACGATGCCGGCATACTTGAGAGTTGCCTCCAAAATAGAAGCTTATTTTCTCTTACACGCACACATGCATCTCACAGCTTTGGTGTGAAATGTTATCTCCTCACTAAACCTCATCTCAACTAAGTGGCTTAGTGTACTGCTGTGTCTTCCAGAGCTTTACTTCAGGCACATACATGCAAATATTGAATGCATTTTTCTCTTTTTCTCTGCAGTTGATATTTTCAGTTTCTTATTTACTGGTCCAGGAAATAAGCAGGCACATTTCGGTTCATGTTTGGTGTCTTCGCCACATAGCTATTGCCAGCGCAGGTTTACAACTGGAGTGCAGTGGAATTTACAGGCTTGACATTATTTTATGATATATGTTATAAATGCAGGGTTTCTCACACAGCCTTTACTTGGGTGGGCCGCCCAGGTATTTTTGATGACCCATTTCACAATTTTGTATTCGTTTATTTTTCAATGTGTCCGAGAGAACGGCACTATCGGTGCGTTGTTCTGAAGTGATCGATTAACGAGTGGATAATCTGGGACAAGCATGGGCGGAGCTCCACTTCCTGTCAAACACACAGAGATAAAAGGACAGACACTAGCGCGATCGTCAACGCCTTCAAAATACAGCACGACTCACAGAGCTGAAAAGAAACGGGTACTCGATAAATTCAGTCAATAGCAATAATGATAACAATATTTTTGGCTGGACTGCAATAGCTCAACCAGAACTGTAAAGCGCGTGTCTGTCACTGAGGGAGTGAGAATTTACACAACTGGTCAGCTGAATGCTGCCACTTCTGTTTCAAACTAAAAGCCCTCCAGTTTCACACAGGTTCCAGATATATAGCAGGGAAATGGAGTTGGGATTTGGTCCAAATGTGTGGTTTCATCAATTCAGGACAGACAGTAGCACCATTAGAAAATCACACAGTCCCACCATGAAGCTTTTGATTGATCCTGAACTCATTCAATTAATTCAAAAATACACCCAGAGTCATAAAGGATTACATTCAGTTGCAGGAAGAGCAGTGAGTCCTGCAGCAGATGGTCATCATAGAGCCATGATCTCAACATCATGGAGTCAGTATGGGATTACATGAAGAGACAGAGGCCTTTGACACCGCCTAAATCCACAGAAGAACCGTGGCAAGTGGTCTAAGATGTTTTCATCAACCTGTCTGCCAAGTACCTTCAAAAAACTGTATGCAAGTGCACCTGGTATGTTTATAAAACATGTTAAAAAGTTTCATTGTATCTCTGCACAATATAACTGAGGTAACAATTCTCTAATCTATGAAATCATTGCACCATAGTTGTCTCCTAAAATTTAAATTTGCCATATGAGCTCCAGTCAGGATTTTGTCCTCAACAGACCTGAATGACCTTGATTCTGCATGTGAGGTGGTCCCATAAAAGCCAGTGGTTCTTTTTGTCTTCATTCAGCCTTCAAAATAGGTTTCTCTGATTGAGATAAGATAGATTTTTTTTTCTTTTTTTTCAAGCCAGACACAATCTCTGTCTCTGTTTTCCCTCTGGATCTGGAGAGAAAAGGAGAGCAGAGAAGACTTTAATTGCTCTCCTCTCATCCACATCTGCCCCACCACATTCATCAGAACGTCTTCCCCTCTTCAGAAAGGGGCTGGAGGGTGCTGGGGGAGTGAGGCGGCGGGATTTTATTTTATTATTTCGGGATGATGGGGGATTCTCTCCTGGGATGGGGGCACATGTGGGAAAGGGATGGTGATGGAGGATAAAGGGATGAGGCAGAGAGATTGGTGTGTGTGTGTGTGTGTGTGTGTGTGTGTGTGTGTGTGTGTGTGTGTGTGTGTGTGTGTGTGTGTGTGTGTGTGTGTGTGTGTGTGCGTGTGTGTGTAAGTATGAATTTTGACGTGCTATTGTGTGTGTGAGGATCTTCTTAAGGTGTTTGACTCATGGGAGAGGGGGTGGCTAGAGGCGGGCCCTCAATTCCTCAGGGAGTCTGATTGAGAGGGAAATGTGGAATTGGGACTTTGGGAGTATGAGGTGGAGTTGGCGGGGGGACTAAAAAAGAAGCTGGGAGATGGAAGGACAGAGAAGGTAGCAGAGGATGAATAAAAAGGACAAATTAGGGCAAAAACTCACACTTACAGGATCTACATTTTTCAAAGAGAGTCCCGTCTCCAAACAAATAGCAGAAGAGTCCTTAAGAGAAGCAAAATGTGGCTCATTGATCAAAAAACATAATTTAAAATGATTGCACCTAAAACTGTTTTTTTTTTCTTCATCTTTTTAAGCAGAAAGAAATGTGGCCACAACATGCTGACACATTCCCTGTAATAACAGCCTTCAATACAGCACACTCAATGGGTTCCATCTGTGCAGCGACATCTTTTATGGCTTTTAAAGAACCTTTCTGCTGAAATACCAACAGATTCATCGCTGCCAACTCCCAAACTGATGTGTATCAGTGTGCTTTTAACCAAACTGATTGGACGAAGACTGATTGAACTTGTATGTCTGATGGATTTCGTGATTCCGGTCTGCTTGGTAGCCAACTGTTTCAATAGCAAACTGAAACGTTACCGTCACACGTAATATCCGTACAGAAAATATTGTATGTAATAGAAGTAGTCGAGTATAAGTCAGCTATTCTTAGATGTAAAATGCAAGTATTTTGGAGTAGAAATAAGGTCTGCGCAGTTGTAGATTAATTGTTTTTTAAGGTCCATAACATCACATACGCAAACTTTTGATGCAAGTGTTGGATTTACACCCAACCATATGTATTGTATCATCCCAGTTTTTGAATAGCAAATTTGCCATGGTACCATCTCTCTGGGTGGTCAGTCAGGTTGAACGGGTGGGATGTGTGTCTTGAGGAGTGTCTTGTGTGTGATCATGGCAGATTTTGAAAACACGAAGTGATCGCGTTAGGGTCCTTCAAACCCCTCTTTGTAACAAATGTCCGTTACTATGGTGGGTCTCCTGTTGCACAAATCACACGTACCCACACCATACAGTTCAATGGGTCTCATTTTGCCACACGTTCTGCTCCACCACAATCCGTCCTCTCTGACTGTCCTTCCCTCCGTGTCTCCCGTCTCTCTCCGGTGTATCACTGCTGGTTTATATGGAGAGAGAGAGACAATCATTGATTGAGTCCAGCTGGGCTGATTAAGCCTCTTCCCAGCACCGTTCCCTGAACCGCTCCCCCACTCTGTCCCTCCTGCACCTGAGCCAAACCACACCCCACTACCACATACCCCCACCGCCCGACTTAGGCCGGGGAGTCATCTGCGCCCTCGGCCTATGGACCACCTTGAAATGAAACGGCTGTAAAGCCAGATACCACCGAGTGATCCGGGCGTTGGTATTTTTCATGTGGTGGAGCCACTGGAGCGGAGCGTGGTCCGAAAGAGAGTGAATGGGCGTCCCAGGAGGTAGTAGCGCAGGGAGTTGACCATCCACCGGATGGCCAGGCACTCCTTCTCCACCGTGCTGTACCTGGCCTCCCTCTCCGATAGTTTCTGGCTGATGTACAGAACAGGGCGGTCCACCCCCCATACCTGCTGGGACAAAACGGCCCCTAGCTCTCTGTTCGATGCGTCAGTCTGAAGGGTAAAGGGAAGGGATAAGTTAGGTGTGTGAAGGAGTGGTTCCCCACACAGAGCCTGTTTCACCCTCTCAAACGTCAACTGGCACTGCTTCGTCCACTGGACCGGATCTGAGGCACCTTTCCGGGTCAGGTCGGTCAAGGGACTGGTCAGATCTGCAAAATTCGGGATGAACCATCTGTAATAACCTGCCAGCCCCAAAAACTGCCTCACCTCTTTTTTAGCAGCAGTCATATCCACCTGAGGGTGCACCTGCCCGCCACCCAAGTGGTACCCCAGATACCGTACCTCCCTCGGTCCAACTGCCCACTTCCCTGGGTTGGCGGTGAGCCCAGCCTGCCTCAGGGACTGCATCACCACGCTCACCCGCTGCACATGCTCGGCCCAGGTGGTGTTGTGGATGATGACATCATCCAGGTTAGTGGCAGCATATGCAGCATGCGGTTCAGGAGGCGTTGGAAAGTGGCTGGGGCACCGAACAACCCAAAGGGAAGTGTGGTAAATTGGTATAATCCAAATGGAGTGGAGAAGCCAGTTTTTTCCTTGGATTCTGGTGACAGAGGAATCTGCCAGTAGCCCTTGGTTAAATCCAGTGTCGTAAAGAAACACACAGTGCCCAGTCGGTCCAGGAGTTCGTTGACCCGGGGCATTGGGTACGCATCAAATCGTGACGCATCATTCACCCTGCGACAGTCCACACAGAACCGTATAGATCCATCCTTCTTGACTACAAGAACAATGGGGCTACACCAGGCACTGCTGGACTCTTCTATTACTCCCATTTCCAGCATAGCAGACAATTCCCTCTGAACTTTTCTTTTGTGTTCGGGTAACCTGTAGGGTCGTGACCGCACCGTCACGCCCGGAGGAGTGTCAATTTGGTGAACTTTGAGGTTTGTGCGTCCTGGCAGGAGAGAGAACACGTCAGCAAACTGCTTCTGCAACTGGGCCACGTCTGTTCTCTGGGTCCCGGAGAGATGGGCGTCGAAAGGGAGCGAGGCAGGACTGGTGGACTTTGGAACCTCTAGCCCCAACTCCTCTCTCTCAGATACCGCGGACACCAGAGAAACAGACTCCACCTCTCTCCAGGCTTTCAGGAGGTTGGGGTGGTAAATCTGTGTAGCTCCGCCCCTGTCAGAACGCACCACCTCATAGTCGACATCCCCTACTCGCCGTGTGACCACAAAGGGCCCTCGTCACTTGGTGAAGAGTTTCGAGCTGGAAGAAGAAAGCAATACAAGTACCTTTTCTCCCGGTGTGAATTGCCTCAGCTTGTCTCCTCTGTTGTACAGCCGTTGTTGATGTTCCTGGGCCTGGAGCAAATTCTCATTTCACATCCATCCCAGTGTGTGGAGTTTTGCTCGTAGGTCCATAATGTATTGTATTTCACTTTTACAGGGACTCGGATCGTCCTCCCAGTTTTCTTTAAGCAGGTCGAGCACCCCTCGTGTTTCCTGCCAAACAGCAGCTCAAAAGGAGAAAATCCCATGGAGTCCTGGAGAGCCTCCCGCACTGCAAACAACAGAGGATCAAGCCATTTATCCCAATTGCGTTCATCGTCGTGAATAAATTTACTGATCATGGATTTTAAAGTCTTATTCAGACACTCCACAAGACCGTTGGTCTGTGGGTGGTACACACTGGTCCGAATAGATTTAGCGCCCAGTAATCCACACAATTCCCTCAGTGTTCGTGACATGAACGAGGTGCCCTGGTCAGTCAGAATCTCTTTCGGGATTCCGACTCGGGAGATGACCTGAAACAGAGCCTGCGCGACACTCTTTGCAGAAATGCTACGCAATGGCACTGCCTTAGGATATCGTGTTGCGTAATCCACCAGAACTAACACAAAGCGATATCTGCATGCACTCTGGTGAAATGGCCCGATGAGGTCCATGCCAATTAGTTAAAATGCCGGGCGCACCAATTGACCATCAATTTTCATCACTTGGTCAAAGGCAAAGCATAGAGTATCATCACGAGACTGCTCAAGTGGAAAATCCTCCATGGAGTGTAATCTGGTAACCAGTGGAGTCTCCACGGGAAGATCCGCTGGTTCCTCCTCCCCGTCTGCAGTGTCAGACAACCTCGCGTCACTGCTGAGCACAGCACACATATCGCATGTCCCTGTCTGTCGTGAACGCAGCCCTGCACACTACTCCATTAATTTATGAATCCTGGGCCAATCTGTACCCAAGATTAAGGGGTGCGTAAAGCGGGAGCTAACTGCAACTTTTACTTTATACTTTTTCCCCATGTACCTAATTTCCACTGACATTATGGGATAATCGTGAACATCCCCATGCACACACCTGATTTTCACCCATAATGCCTCCACCAATGCCCTGGGGCGAACCAGGCTTTGTTGAATCATAGACTGTATGCAGCCAGAATCCACCATCACCTGATGTACACCCCCCTGGATCCTTACCGGAACGCGATATGTCGGCCCTGGACCGGGGGAGGATGTTTGAGGGCCGGCAACCCGGATCATCTGGCCCATCTCCATCAGCGGACACTCCCTCCTGAAGTGCCCTGGCTGCCCACATCTCCAACACTCCTGCCCTGACGTTTGAGGGGCCGCCTGTAGGCTGGGAAGAGTGCCGGCGTTGGCTGGGGCCCATGGATCGGAGGAATGCAGGAGGGGTGGCGACCGCGGAGCTGATAGGGGCTAAGCCAAGACCTGCTGCTGTAACCTCCTCCGAGGGCCAGGAGTCGGCCAGGCTGAAGCCAGCAGGCGACCGCTGTCCCCCTGACCGCCGCGATGGACCGCGAGGTGGTCCTCTGCCAGGGTGATGCCGGTCTCCAGCGCCGTAAGGTGGTGGCATCGGACCCATGCTGATGTTCTGGCCGGCAGACCCTCCACAAATTGTTCAATGATCTCCTTCTCCATCACGGCCTGCAACCCTCCTGGGCTCCCCGGCTGCAGCCACCTGGCCACTGCGTCCCTCAGCTGCTGCGCATAGGCGAAAGGCTGGCCCACGGACCCCAGCCTGGCCCTGTGGAAGCTCCTCCGTTGATGCTCCGGGGAGAGGCTCAGCCGGTCCAAGAGGCCCTTCTTTACATCCACGTATACATGTCTGTCTGCTGGAAGCAGCCCCAGGGCCGCCGTCTGCGCCTCCCCAGCCAGGAGAGGCAAGAGCCGCACCGCCCTCTCTGCTGCGGGCCAGCCGCACGCCTCCGCCATTGCCTCATACATTTCCAAGAATGATTGTACATCGTTCGCCGGTGTCATCTTATGTCGCACCATCCCCGCCAATGAAGAGGGGGCCAGCGCCAGCGGAGCTGCAGCCTATCGGGCCATGAACTGTTCCATCACGTAGGCCTGCCTCTCGGCCTGGGCCTGAAGCACCCCAAGGAGCTGTCGGTTGGCCTCCGCTTGGTCGCGCTGCTTGGCCGCAATTCCCCCCAGCATTTGTCCGAGCGCGATGACCGGCTGTGCCGGCCCTTCTGAGGGCTGCTCGTCTGAATCCATGTGCCTGCCCCACATTGGGCACCAGTGTAACAAATTTCCGTTACTACGGTGGGTCTCCTGTTGCACAAATCACACGTACCAGCACCGTACAGTTCAATGGGTTTTATTTTACCACACGTTCTGCTCCACCACAATCTGTCCTCTCTGCCTGTCCTTCCCTCCTTGTGTCCTGCCCTCCCTCCGGTGTATCACTGGTTTATATGGGGAGAGAGACGTTCCGTGATCGAGTCCAGCTGGGCTAATTAAGCTTCTTCCCGGCACCGTTCCCTGAACCACTCCCCCACTCTGTCCCTCCTGCAGCTGAGCCAAACCATGCCCCACGACCACAATCTTCTATATGATATGTATTCATCTGGTTCTTTTTTTAGAACAATAAGCATTCAAGCAACCACGACACACTCACGACACAAACTTGTGATGAACTTGGCCTTGAAATCTGGCAACTCTGATGTAAATTTGATAGTTTAAACAATATGAGGTGTTAGAATGTAAATTACATATAATTGTCTTGTTGATTCAAACATATTTCACATCTGTTAATTCCTTGTGCTTTATGGATGGTTGTTTTACCCCATAACAGCTGTTAGAATTTGTTTTCAGGCAAATATACTAAACATTTAGTTGTGCAACTAAAGTTTCTAACCTTTCAAAAATCTTCTCACCTTTTTCACTTCTTATCTCTTTGCATGTGTATTGAATGGCAGATCTTGTCTGTATCCTTCTTATATACTTTATTTTTCAACACCCACTTTTTTTGCTCTGCGTTTTATAACTTGAGCTTTGAGGCAAAAATAATTGGTCATAAGAAAGAAGAGGGTCAAGCAAAGAGGAGGGGAAAGGAGCAGGATATATATATATATATATATATAAAAAAAGAGGAAGGCGAGGGGAAAGACTGAGGAGAGGGTTAGAAAGAAAGCCATGGTGAAGGAGTGAGACTCCCAAAGGTGGCGTCCCGGATGCTGGGAGGCCTCAGAGGACCCTCCCGTGATTGTCTGTGACCTTCCCACTCTCCTTGGACTGTTCAAGGTTATAGTCTTTGTGCTCTGTGTGTGTGTGTGTGTGTGTGTGTGTGTGTGTGTGTGTGTGTGTGTGTGTGTGTGTGTGTGTGTGTGTGTGTGTGTGTGTGTGTGTGTGTGTGTGTGTGTGTGTGTGTGTGTCTTTAAGCACTTCAATATTAAATTATGGCATGGCATGGCAATGTGCATGTTTGCCTTTGTTAGTTAGATGGGGTGGTGTAAAAGACTCTAAACATGCAATGTGTGTGTGTGTGTGTGTGTGTGTGTGTGTGTGTGTGTGTGTGTGTGTGTGTGTGTGTGTGTGTGTGTGTGTGTGTGTGTGTGTGTGTGTGTGTGTGTGTGTGTGTGTGTGTGTGTGTGTGTGTGTAGTGGATTGTCTGACAAGTGCTAATAATTTACCCCTGCTGAATTTAAGAGACACGGACCGTCTTGTTTAAATAGCTCCGTTGCCTCTTTTCTAACAGATCTTCTTTATTTCAGTAAACCAACATCTCATGTATATTTCAGCAGCTGCACCTCGAGGCAGATGACTCAGCCAACGAGGAGGGGCAGAGAAAAACACACATTAAAACGAAGAGGGGAACAGAGCAGCGCCAGATTAGGCCTCATTATGCAGCATTAATCATCTTTAATCTGCTCTTAATCCAATATCTTTACCTCACCCTATTAATGAGCCATACGTCAAGACTGGATTAGACTGCAAATACTGACTGTGAGAGATCATAGGAGAAAGGAAGGAAGGAGAGGAGCGGCAGGAAGTGGAGGTAAAGGAGGGGAAAGGGAGACAGAGAGAAGGGAGAGTGATGGAGAGATGGCGAGCAGATTTAAGACGAGGTTTCAGGACGAGAGTTTGGAGGTCTGGTCTGTGTGAATGCTGCATTGACCTCTGTGCTCGGCAGTGTGACTCTGCCACAGGAGACAGTCTGAACTTCACTGTGTTGATCTCAATGGGTTTTTAGCAGGATGCCAGCAGAGCATTATTAAAACTCAACCTCCTCGTGAATTTCCAACTCCGTTGTGCTGTATTTAAAATTGTACAAGCGCATCGACCTCCACACAAAGCAGTGGGTGTCGGGCTCATCATATCGCCACGTAAAAGGTAAAAGAGCTCAA
This sequence comes from Brachyistius frenatus, assembly GCF_029030835.1. Taxonomy (NCBI): domain Eukaryota; kingdom Metazoa; phylum Chordata; class Actinopteri; family Embiotocidae; genus Brachyistius; species Brachyistius frenatus. The sequence goes on from NW_027210615.1 coordinate 5,060,672, forward strand.
AGAAGAAAAAGGTCTCGCTGAAGTGTCATTCAGATCAGAGGGTGTGGTGATTATTACACTGACACATTCAAGTCTTTGGTCTCATCGCTCTAAAACGCTGAATGACCGCTCAGAAATTGGAGGCTTCAAGAGGAAATCATATTGCTGATAAGATGTGATATTATCGAGTGGTGCAGATGTTATTAATGTAGTCTATACCAACATGGGGTTTTTGTGTTTGATACGGATAGGATTATAATGTATTTTGCTAGTGTAATGCGTAGAACAAATCCACCCCTCCACCCCCCCTTCGCCCAATTAAAAACACCTGGATGCAGCTCTCCCTCCTCCTGCGCACCTGGTTATTGCTCTATAGGGCAAAATACTGCAGCTTATTTTATTTAACTTGATCTTGACATGTTCCTGCTGTATTGTCAACATATTTTTGAATTACATTTTAAAATATTCATTCATGTTGAGGTATAAAATCTTCTTCTGAAAAAATTTCAAATTTACACTTCATTTAAAATGTATCACAACTTAAATACAAGCATTGTTTTTATTCTAAGAAAATTACAAGTTCTTGAAGTTGTATGATTTATGAAAAAATATTTTTTGTTTTTGAAATATTAATTTCTCCTCCGCCTCCGTGAACCCAATACTGGACGTTATGGAGAGGAAATCAAAGTGAGTGAATACGATGAGTTCACGGCAGAATTGTGATAACTTTATCAGGTGGATGCGTCAGCGCTCATCGGACTGTTTAGGAAGTTTGTTTTTTGGTTTTACTGGAACTCATTTTTAAGCCCTGATGTTTGACTATTAAAATAATAACTTTGAAAATCACAACAGTAATGGTGGTTGTACATTTAAATGTGATATTTTTTTTCTTCAATGTATCTAATTACATTCATATGCATGAATATAGCCAGTAATCTTTGACATGCTCTAATCAGGGTTTGTTAAATCTCCATGAAGTGATGAAAATTGCAGACTAAATTAAGTATTTGATTATAATTATTTTTTTAGCCATATCCTTTTTATAGCCATATAATCTCTCTAATTTAGTTGAGACATAATAGCTCACTGTAATACTTGTTTCAGTCTGGGTAGCAGGTCACCACATCATCAAGCAATTACACACAGGAGGAAGAAAAAGAGTGGGTTTTTTTTCTATAATATGGTTAGATATGTTTCAAATGCACTTTTTCATGTACTGCAGTTTCACACAACAGCAAATTCAACAACTGAAGAAGGAAGAATAAAATTATGCAGGACAATTGATGATTGGAACTTGGCGGTTGGGGGGGTGAGCTCATTTGTAAAACATTTACTTTGCAAGTTGGATAGGTTAGAGGTCAGACAGGCAGGGATACAAAAATAAATATCATCAGTCCTGCTTTTGCCGCAATAACAGTAAAAACAAATTGTGTGTGTGTGTGTGTGTGTGTGTGTGTGTGTGTGTGTGTGTGTGTGTGTGTGTGTGTGTGTGTGTGTGTGTGTGTGTGTGTGTGTGTGTGTGTGTGCGTGCGTGCGTACGTGTCTCTGGCAGAATTCTAAATACAGCCTCACCTTGAGAGTTACTACCTGTGTCTCCATGGTAACAGAGTCACAGCACATTCACCTGGCTGCTCCTGCTCTGTTTCATACATTTATGGTTCACAGACAGAAACAGAGATAAGAGACTTGAAGAAAGTAAACGGGCAGGCGAGGAAGAGCATGATCAAAGAAGAGGAAGATGAAGAAATGGCTCAGTCATTCTGACAGTTGTACTCTCTGCCTATTTCTGTCAGTGTGTATGTGCTCTGGCTTGCCAATAAACACCCTTTGAAGGATGTGAACAATTTTCTCATATCCTCACGGTTTAAAGGTGTTAGTTTATGGGGAGGATACGGGTCTAGTGTGAACATTAACAACTAAATAGAACCACTTTAGGGTAATAAGGAATCATATGGCAAAGTCTAGTGAAGAAGCACCACAGCAGTGAGTCCTTTGGACCAAGCGATGGAGGCAAAATAGAAACGGCAAGAAATATAATGAGGTTCGGAGGTAAAAAGTGTAGCCAATTGAAGGTCATCACTCACACAGTAAAGCAAATATGTTCGTGCTGTGGGAATATGCATCTGCCTCCTTTAACTCTGTCATACAGCTCCTCTGAATGCTCACCTGTCAACACTAAAGACACATTTCTTCCAGCCCATGAATCAACTCGTGCTCCAAAGACGGCTGCGTGGGCAGAACCAGAGGCAGAAGTGAGAAAAGAAAGACAAAAGAACCGAATGGAAGAAAATGGAAGACAGCCAAGGCTGAAAGTTTCTGATAGGAATAAGATGTATTCATGTCACTGTTATTATTTGTATTTAACAAAAACATGTACTTTTGGCCTCACTGAATTGAATGCCTAATGGAAGGCATGAGGTCATCAGGATTTTTACGATACTGATGTCACTGTTCATGCTGCTTATAGAAATTCTTTACAGCTACTTCTCCACAAAGTGGGAATAAGTGAGCGACATTGTGTCTACTCGCAGCAGACATTATATAATATTAACTATACAACAGACACATTTGTAAAGGGAAGTGATCTTAACATATACTGTGTAGATATCGTGTAGGCGTGCATGTGCTTGTATTACTCATGTTGTGAGGACATAAATCTAGCTCCACAGTTACATGGTGGGGACTGGACTTCCTTTGGAAACAAAATAGCTGGTTTGTATTGTGTAAATTGTAACATTTCAGAATGAAGGTTTAGGGTGAAGTTAAGTGTGAGGTTTGAAGAGTAGTGGTTAAGTTTCGTATGTGTGTGTGTGTGTGTGTGTGTGTGTGAGAGAGATCTGTATGTATGTACGATGTGAGTTAACATTAATGTTCTCACTGATATTAGCAGTGTTGTTGTACAGTGAATGACCGTGGACTTATTTTATCTGGTAACGAGTGTTGCTGTGACTTGAGGTTCACTTGCCGTACGATTCTTGACATCAGAGCCTTTTTTTCCTGACTTACTGTAGACAGGCTGCCCTGAGCTGCAGCTACTTTGTGCACAGAGTTCCACAACAGGAAATATGCCTGTATTGTCTCATTAGGATGCAGGAATTCCTGCACAATTTTATACATTCTTCTGGGGAGTCATTTTGTCTCGCCATGCTGATGTGGAATTACGGATGGTAATGTGTCAGTCCACCACTTTGGTATATAATATCAAAGTATCACCAACTAAGTGTCTATCGTTGACATAGTCTACATCAACTACAGATTTATTTCCATTAAATGTTGATTCAACACTTATGGTTGCTTACCGGTGAAGCCTAATGACTTCACAACTATTCGTCTAGCACCTCAGTGAGGTTGACTTTTGTTACAGATATCAATAGCATCCAGATAATTGGAGATGAAGTACGCCTGTGCAAAATTGATAACCTTGACCACCGTGCAATGCGTGCTGTTTAGAGTTTTGTCTGATTTGATCCCAACATGCCGTTACGCCATTGCAAATGTATGCAACGATAGCATCATGGTATCAAGGCAGCTACAGCTTTGTTAATGCCTGGCTTTCACTTAATATTTGATCATTTGCAGAGATGTCAAATTGGAGAGATTTTGATCTTATTCGTCAGCGAGAGAAAAAAAAAATCTTGTTAGGATGTCAAAATGGGTCATATATATGAGAACCTTTTGGCTATTGATCAATTTTAAAATAAAAAGTTTCGCTAAGTTAAGATTATAGTTTGCTCCTTGTTTTCAAAATATGTCGCTCTGCTGTCAGTACACTTGTCCATGTTTGCGATTGGCCAGATGCAGCAAACATTTCCCCTTTTTATGTGAACGCGCTCAGAGCCGAAAGCAGAAAGCCTGAGTTAACAGAGAAAGCTGATAACCAGCGTCGTAGTACCGATCATCTCTGACAGCGAGTTTCCACTTTGTTGAGCAGCTCAGGCAAAGAAAGCCTGGGTATGGTGAACTTGCTTCGTAGTAACACCCCTCTGCACCATTTGCAGCAAGTGTTTTGTAGACCTCTCACAATTATTACATAATCACAATCATCTAAACTGACCACAATTATTTTGCATAATCATTAAAATAATTTCCATTGATCTGTATAAAAGCAGCTGGATGAAACTAACAGTAATACCATTTGTCCATTGCTATTTATTTGTGTTAATTTCTACCATTTGAGGTCTGACCGGCACTCTTTTGTTGACTGACTGACTTATTATCTATAAGTGTTTAACCTCTCATTATTGACTGTATTTTGATGAGCATCTATTCACATGAATATCAATGATTTAGTTTTAAAATCAAACACCAATAACTTGGGAGGCGACTTGTCAGATCTGCAGCAAAAAAAAAACATAGCTAATTGCAACTATTTGTATGTGAATTGATCATCTACTAAATTTTCATGCTTGGGACAACCCTCTGCTTGGAGATGTCACGCTATACAACTGTATAAGTTGCCTGCAAAAGATGATTTGAAACCAGCAGCAAAGAATCAAGTCCAAATTACATTAAAAGATGAAAAAGGTCATTAAACTTAATGTAAGAAGGGAAAATAAAGGTTGAAAAATACACTGTACATGATATCTTAATATCAGGATAAAATCATCGATGACATTTACATTTTCAGGTAAGAAGTATGCAGCTTTCACCATGGAAGAGCAATAAAGAGCTGTAAGACAATATGCAGGTATTAAACATTCTCTTTTGATGACCATTTAATGCACTAACAACTTTCTGTTTCATTTTCTAGTTTTCCTTGTGTCTTCTGCAGTGAATCCAGAAATGGCATTTCAGCTGTCATCCAACACATGCCTGCTGTCCTTCCCGCTCCTTAACCTCCAAGACCAACCTGGTGGCCCACACCTGCAGCCCGGCCTCTCGCTTCCTTCACTAGCTGCTCTGCTCAGACTCTGTCAGCAGCCACACACACCCAGTGTCTCACTCCTGGTAAAACAACAGCAACGACAAAATTTCACCACCGCAATGATCAAGTTTCTTCATCTCCATCTGACCAGCCAGAATGCAAGCAGACCCAGACAGGTAACAGTAAAGGTTTGCTTCCCCCACTACCAACGGGACCTCCTGCCATGAACGAAACAAAATACAAACATAGTCATTGAACTGCAGTTATAGTAAGTGCTATTTACTTACTTCCTGTGCACCTTTCCATTTTTTAAACGCACCCTACCTTTATGTACCGAAAGTAGCAAGGATGCTAATGTTAGCAGCGCTGCACCAGACAGGTAGTATTACCTTTGCTTGAGCTACCAGGAAATATCCACACCTCTATGATGGCAACAAAATAGCCTTCTACAACAAATTAGAATAAGTTTTGTAAAACCAAAGGACATGAATTCAGAAATGAAATAATTTGGTAAAAAAAAACTAAAGCCAAATATGGATGCTGAGCACCAGGAGAGTGCAGCATTTCCTGGGAATATGACTTGGGAAGTGCGAGAACTTTTTTTGTTCTTCCTCTTGTAGGATTTGTGAGTATCAAAACCTTTCAGTGGATAAAAATCCTGGTGTTGCTTTCCACTTTCTATGTTGAGTATTTTACCACCAACAGAAAATGGTAGCGTGAAGAAAAATGTACCCCTCTTGTGTCACTTTCACAGCCAACGGACGACATGTTCGGTGGCTCCGGAGTGGTGAGCACACCACCTGGCACCATCGTTTCAACACCGCTCTTACCCAGTCCAACCCATTCATCAGCTCCACTAACTGAACAGTCGTCACCCATAGAGAGTGTTGGTAACGTCGTAGAACAGCAGTCTGGTGCCTCCATTGCCACTACGAGCAGACGGACGCAAGAGACTGGCAGGAAAAAGGCCGGACAGCCGGCCATTTCATGAAGCATATGAGGCCCATGCTGAGCAGCGGACAGTTGACTGGAGTCACTGGTGAGACTGGAACTGATAAAATGGAGAAGACTGAACGAGAGCAGAAGAAGCGGATGTGAGGGAAAAAAAGGATGGTCAATTATGGGTCAAACATTCAATTAATTTAAAGAAGAGAAAATATTACACTTGCTTTAAGAAAGACAAAAAAAAAAGATAAAAAATGATGCCTTGTTTTGTAATCTCAAAAAACGGAATAATCCCACAGAGGAGCAGTGGTTGCCTGGTCTCATCTGTTAAGTGACTCTGCCGCTGAGGACCACTGAAACTCTGAGATCCCCCGCGGATTCTGCCCGGGCTCGTCCCACCCAGTTTCCATGAGCTGCCACTTGGCGGCACAGCGGGAGTCCCGGAGATGTCGAGACACTTCAATCAAAACTAAACCGAAAGTTTTGGAGCCTCCACAAATATCACAAGGGAGTCGAATTAGATTTCCATGACCAAATTTGACCTGAAGTACCTCACATCAGCCTGTCTCATACAGCACACCTGCTCACAATAATTTGAGAAGAATAAGTAGGGCAATACAATAAAATGAAAACAAAAAAAAGTGAGGTAAGAGTATACCCTGCAGTTAAATGCAGGAACAAACCCTGTCTGTCATGAGATGCATCTCATCTCGATGCAGATGAACATCTTCGTTACGTCGGCCATTTGGTTTTAAATAAATGTGAAGAATAACACGTTGTGACTGTTGCACTATTCTTTTTGATGTCTTTCATACTTGAAAGACACTTTAGCCTCCTGAACTGGTTCAATAAACAAGCAGAGTTCAGATTGTAGCCAGACCTTTGCATGGCGGTTTGGTGTCCACAATCTCAGTAAGGCTTCACAAACTGTCGCATCAGTGGCTAAACTGAATCCCCGACCATGTGCATTCCCTCTGGAACCAGCCAACGTGGATTGTCCTCCAGTCGGCAATCTGACATCTGTATTACGGAGAGGTCTGGCGTCATGCCAGCTACCAGGGTGACCAACACAAATGTGATACAGCTGCCTTTCGCTACTGGAGAATCTGATGAGGATGAAGAGAGTCGTATTGTTTCCTTTTGTCATAGGTTATGGAATTGTAACAGTTTGGTTTGACGGTGTGAATATGACATCCATCAACAGCGTAGACTCTATTTTGAACGCTGCTTGAAATCCCAGCTGAGAAGTGATAAGTACTTCTCCTGTGGGCCACGTGATGGGATTAAAAGTAATGGAGATGTTAGTAAACCGTCCACTTTAGTATCTGGACTCTGATGCTGGGGTCCATAATATAATACTGATGTTAAAAAAAAAAATCCCCTTTGCCGTTCACGTCCATATTTTATTGGACAACCAGGGGAAATCTCCTTTACCTCGATTTCATCAGCACGAAGAAATAATGCAACAGCTCCATCCCTCTTCAACACCGTCCACACGTGATCTGGAAGCAACAGCCGTCTTTATGCTGTGTTCAAACCAAACGCAAAGATCATTTTTTGCGTTACTTGCCCGAGTACGGCCTTCAAGCTAAATATTTTCAACTCGAGCGGACGTGAATTCACAGACATTCTCTTCTTTGCATTTGTATTTAATCACTCCGCTGCAATAATTCCCTTCGCATTTCCCACTGCTGCTGCTGTCTGCTTTGGTCTACTTTCCAGGTGTGAAGCGCTTCACCTCAAACAAGTAGAATGTCTCCTTAAGACTTTGGTGAGCCCTTTAATTTTCTTCTTGCACCACCAGCAGGTCAACATTGTCACTTAACCAGCGAGACACCACAACATTTGCCAAATGATTCGATATTACCATTTTGGACAGACATGAAAGGTTGCCCGACAATGTATCTTAATAGTTGCCGATTCCGACAATATCCTATTGCGCCACCATTGGGTATTTGGGGTGTTGAGTGAAATGTCTTGAGAACTAGCGGATGCATTAGCACGACATTCGGTACAAACATGAGTTGTAAAAACTGACAGAGCCACCGTGTTGTTATCTTCCTTTTTTGTTCCACAACCAAATTTGGGTGAGGAGATTCAAATGCAAGAGATGTCATTGTTTTTTAATCCGTTTCAATCAGCTTTGAGATGTTGCGTGTCACATTGCTACAAATATATTTTCTTTTCTAAATTGTATTCATTGAACCTAATAACGATGTTGGACGCTCACAATTACCTCATTACATGGCGAAGCATCAATATTTGTCATTAATAATAAGGAAAACCTTCAAAACCAGCTCAGGCAGTCAATTTTAGGCATGCATGCACTTGTATTTGAAATAAAAAAAAAAATTTGGTTTCGTTCTTCGCAAGTAAAAAAAAAAAATAATAATAATTTTCAGAACCCATTTTGTTTCCAGCTTCTCTCCTCTTGTGCCTTTGTTTAATTTTCTCTCCTTCTCTCAGTGTGCCTTTTATACACATTGCTTTCACATACTCCCTCTCCTGAGCTGCATCCATATCAGCTGTGTTAGCGGCAGCGCTCCCGTGTGGGTGCTCATGCCCGACTTTGTGTGTGTGTGTGTGTGTGTGTGTGTGTGTGTGTGTGTTTGCGCAGAAATGCACATCTGTGTGTGTCTGCTCTCTGTCTGCATATCCAGCGTGCGTGTGCTGAAATCTAGGTTCAAGCTTGTGTAAGAGGGAAGAGTCACTCGCCGCATCGCTGTTGACACGTGTTGATGCTGCATAGTTTACTGTATACTCCTGATCACATCTCCCACTGCTGTCTTCTAATCTCTGTGTCTTTGCTTACCTCTCTCGGCTCTGATTCGGTCTTCTGCAGGCCACGGTGACCAGCAGAGCAGAGAAATTGCCTGTTATCTAGGGGTCGATTCTTCATGGGGTCCTGTAAATTGCTTTGTATTGACACCCTGTCAGACCTGGGATCCTCATGTTAACCCCCAGATCTGCCCTCAGGTGAGATGACTCTCCCAAACACCAACCAACCACGTTCTGTTCTCCGGTTCTTGAGGCTTGCCTGAAACTAACTGCTCACAATACAAAACTTAAAAAAAACAAAAAAACAGGATCAAGGCTGACAAGTGGTTAGTGTGCTAGCGTACGGGTACTTCACAAGGTGCCTGCAAAAGTTCATTAACTTGGATTTAAATTTTAAAAATAGTTTTACTGCCAGTGAAGTGAAGTGACGGCAGAAGATAATTCAGATGGACATCCATGGTGTATGACTCTCGACCGCTCAGCTACATAATCTTGCGGGAGGCATTTCCTCAAATCCATCATTTTAGGATGACAGCTATAGTGGCTAGCAGAGCTCACACAACCCACCAAGGGTGTGATGGATGTGATTGTGAAACACCCACGTTATAATAGAAAGGAGATGTTTCTGCTCAGTTGTGTAACTGCATGTCGTCTTTGACAGATCTCGTGTGTGAACAGTACTGTGTAAGAGGTTTTGTGGAAAAAAAGGCTTTCAAAAATAATTGCTTTAATATATTATTTTTTGTATCAATTTATTCTCATTAAATGTGCAGGAAAAATACAAATATTTAAATCAGATCACTAACTGGTGTGACCGTCCTTTACCTTTAACACAGCACCAATAAGTACACTTGAGCACCCTCGGTGAGTGTGTACATGGACACGAGTGTCCTGGTTATGAGGCTCATCCAAGATTCAAGCATATTGAGGATGACAAAAAAGTGTTCTTTTTGCTATATAACATTGGATGTATTGACAACTATTACTTAATTACTTTGAAACCAAAAAAATCTTATGGGAGTTCTGAAGCGTTCACTTCCTGCTCCAGTAACAGATCCTCAAGGAGGTTTTTTTTGTAATTGTTGCAATCAAGTTTGAAGTTACAAAAACATAATTATAGTGCTTTAGCTTTACAGAGCAGACAGTCCGTGAATGTAACATAGAATACAAAGGCTACATCTGCTGTCAGAATAAGAGCTTTAGATGCAGTTTAATTCATGTTAATTCAACACACAATGTACAAAAATGAATTGCAGTTTCTTACAATTTGCAGTGTGTATACAACTAACAACATACAGTATTCCTCATTTCAATAATAAGACCACATTTCCCACAATGCCCGTCACTTCTGGTTTTCTCACTTGTTCCAGTTTTTTTCGATTAACAGGCATTGAGTTTGTTGTACTGGTGAGATGAGAGGGAGGAGAGCAGCGCTAGTTGTATATTAGGAGCTATTTTTGTTAATAATGTGAGTTCTGTTTGTAAAGACTATTTCAGAGATTGCTTGAATTTGTGTTAATTGTTGCGATTGCAAGACTGCGATTTCATAGAGGGTTTGTCCAGTACATGCATACACTGAGTTTGACTGTGTGCCACAACTTGATGCTCGTTTAGTCTGTATTTGTTTGCATTTCATGAAATGAATGATGCCAAGTCAGTTAAAAACAATTTATTTTTAGTTATGCATTTTGGTTTCATAAATGCAAAATACCTTTGTCATTTTGAGATTATAGATAGATATTGTATGTATATATATATATATATATATATATGTATTCTTTGTTCCCTGCATTGCTCAGTGCTTGTTCATTGACACACACATAATGTTACATGACTGGTTGTGAGGATGATAATGATCCAGAAGCTTATTTTTCAATGCAGTATACCACAGGCTGACCTGACATGGTGCAGGTGGCTGATGTGGGCTGCATAGCGTATAGTTCTGCACTGTCTGCCAATCACAATGTTTTATCCACCATGCACCATCCAACCGGGAGTTAAGTTTTGGAACTCGGTTTTGCTCCCAATGCCGTGCTTGTGTGCTTTCTTGCATGCTGTCCGTTAGATTGCGTTTTATATAATAATGTTTGTTTTGCTTTAGCTTTGAGAGAGACAGCCACTTCCTTGTCCTATATGGCTGCAACCTCTCGCTCAGCTGTTAGTGTTGTTACCTCGGTGATGCGCGTCTATGAATTGGGGGGGGGGGGGGGGAGCTTCTGAGGAATCACTAAAGGCAGACGTGTATTTGTTTGGTTGTTGAGTTCAAATATCCACGATGCTTCTCGAGAATCATCGACTCCACCTTTAAGAAGCCCCTTTGAAATTGAGTTTTCATTTGATTAAGGTGTCCCTAATATCGTCCTTACTCGGTTTGAACAGAATTAAGAGGACGTCATGTGGGATGAAGAGTTTGTCCACTGCGTCTCGTTGTATTCTTCATCACTCCTCAACTGGCCTTCTCCCCAATAAACCTCCCACTGCACTCCATCTCTGACTGTAACAGCTATACAGCACAGAGGTGGACGTTACAGTGTGTGTGTGTGTGTGTGTGTGTGTGTGTGTGTGTGTGTGTGTGTGTGTGTGTGTGTGTGTGTGTGTGTGTGTGTGTGTGTGTGTGTGTGTATGATTTGATGTTGCACAGAGTGTGTAAGCCTTTAAAAGTGTGTGTCTAAATGAGAGAGATGGATTTAGAAGGAGGTGAGAGGTAGAAAGTGTGTAATGTGCTGTGATAGGAAGCCCACTGGGAATGGCACGAGGAGCTTTGCATATCTCAACACTCTCACACACACACACACACACACACACACACACACACACACACACACACACACACACACACACACACACACACACACACACACACACACACACACACACACACACACCAGCTGGTCTATTCCTCCCACTTTTTGTATGTCTGGGTGAGTGTGTCTTGTCTGTCTCTTGTGAAGTGCTGCGAGCCCAGGTGGTTCAAGTGAAACCAGAGGACACCCTGGAGAGCCCACTGTCTTCTTCCCCTTGTTCCCCTGAGAGAAAGGTCTGAATGCAGACCGGAGAGAAAGGAAAGAAAACCCTACATTAGAATTAGTGTTAAGACCGACGATAGGAAGAATAGCATGTGAATGTGTGGGTGGCAGATATTGAGTGTGTGATGTGAAAGTAATGTATTATGTTGATGAGGAGACAGATTGGAAAGAGTAAAATCCCAGACTAACACAGAGGTCACAGAAAGAGATTTAGGTTTATCTTTGATGTAAGCTGTTTGTCTCCTCTCCTCTTCTTCTTTCCACTTTCCTCTGCTTCCTGCCTCCATATTACCATCACACAAAAAAAGGCACAGACTGTTGGCAGCTCCAGCAACAACTAGTGACCTGCGGTTGGAAGAGAAGCAGCATCAGTTCCTATGCTTCCACGATGGCAACAGCCATAGCCAGAGTGCTGTTTTTTTTTTTTTTAAAGTTGTCCGTGCATACGTCCTACTCATGTAAATATGATACCTCATGAATGGATTGATGGAATCTCTACATATTTAGCACAAACTTTCACTTGGTCCCAACAATGAACTTATTCGATTTTGGGGGTCAAAGGTGAATGTTATAGTGATAGCACATACTCCCATTCTCGTTAACCAATATCTACGTAACATCCTGGGTACCTAAAATTCCTCTTGTTAACTTGAACGCAACTATAAACTGATTAAATAAATTGCCAAAGTCATTACTGAGATAACACGTTCACGAGCTGGATGGGATGGACGAGGACACAGTGGGCTTCACCTTTGTTCATTAAAGGTGAAGCCCACTGTGTCTTCATGTCCATCCCATCCAGCTGGTGAACGTGTTGTCTCAGTAATGATTTCTGGCAATGTATTCAAATTTGGCACAAATGTTGAAGTGGACTCAAAAATGAACTGATTTGATTTTGGCTGTGAAAGTGACTAACTGCACGTCCATCCTATTCATACGAGTGTGATATCTCAGGAACACCTTAAAGACATTTCTTCAAATGTGGCATCAACGTTCTCTTGGATGGAAGGAAGAACCTTTTAGATTTTGGTGGCCAATTTTCAAGAGTCAAGGTGGTTGTACTGGGCTGTCAGATTGATAATGTTTGTTAAGCATCGATGTTTTAGAATTTGTAGCGTCTTTGCGGTAACATCTATCCATGAGATCTGAAGCAGTTTACTTCATTTGCCAAGCGTATAAACATGTTTAAGGATTCCTTCAAAGTCATATATTATGAGTCTACACACATATGCATGTAAACCGTAACCTTTGACTGTTTGCTGAAGGTATCCAACTGCAAGGCAGAATTTTTAGTTGTAGGTATGGGGTTGGGTTGAGAAGAGAAAGTGGAAAAGCTAGTGGAGTTTTCCAAATCACATGAGCAAATGTCAGTGCAATTTGAACCTCAGTTACAAGGAGGGAAATGTAGAATGTCAAATATAATTTGATCAAATCAGTAGGTCAATCAGACCCTAAGCAGGTAAATGCTGTTTGGATGGATCAGCAGGTTGGCAATGGTAGTAGCACAGATTGTACCAAAAGCACAGTAGCTATAGCGGTATTTTTATAGTTGCCCCTGTAAACAGACACCACCCGCAAGAACAAGAAAAGGAACATCATCATCTGATCTGACATGTCCTTGGTTCAGTCGGCGCCGACAGATATGTTGGCAGGAGATGCATTCAAATATTCGTCATGTATGACAAATGCACAACAGCCCTATGAGATTTCAGACAACACTACCCTGGCAAAATTCACATACTACGTTAATAACTGTAGTAATATGACGTGTACTACATGGAACTCTACTAATGGAAGAATGTGAATTGAGACTCCGCCTCACTCTGCAAGTTAAATTTGCAGTTTCATTATCCTTCCAAATCCAATCAAGTTTATCGCACAAGATGGCTGTGTCCACAAAAAGAGAAAACTGCACTGCTGGCTTTACATGTTCATTTAAAATTCATTATAAATAATGGACATGTTTTACTTGATTTGTTTTATGCTTGCAACTAAACCAGCTCAGAGTTGTTTCTTATCGACAATATGCAGCATATTAATGAAAAACTTGGCCAATTGGGGAAGTTTTAATGTTTTATTGTTTTGAAAATATTTTTTTGAAAGAGGCTTTTTCCTTCTTTTTTTTCTGATGCACCAAAAACATACAGAAGGTTGACTCCAAATCTCAGGTTCATACACTGTGATTTTGTTTAAGGTCACACCTCTCATGTTTTGTGTATTTAGACAAAGATTGCACCTCCCGGGAGGCTTTAGGCCTTCTTTTCTTTGCTGTTTTGCTGAATGACCCTGTCCGTTCATGGCCATATCATATAATTTCCCGATTGTTAAAATGCAATTTGAAATGATGAATTAAAGCCCAGTGACTATTTTATTGCCTTCTAGACATCCAGATGTAATGTTAATTCTTCCGTACAAGGCGTAACAATGAACCTGAAACTTTAGATGTTATGTTTATACATTTTTATTTTATTCCCATTCTTTTGATGCACCTGACAGACATGTTGATGTAGTGACATTACAGACACAAAACATTACAGACAGATGCAGCATTATTATTAATTCGTTTTTTTTTTTTTTTAATCCAAAGTTCATTTAAAAAATATGATAGCCTGCTCAACTGTACAGATATTTATGGGGTGCTTATGTAATGCTCCACTTTAGAGGTCTTGGGAGCGTCCCACAGCAGCTTTGCTATCAGGCAGACATTTACCAACGCTATTCAGTTTCATACTCTGCAGAAAGGCCTTTTATAAAATTTCAAGCACGACTCGAGTGTTTTTCATCATCTGGTGTTTACGTTATGAAAAGTTTGAGCCTGTGTCATCAAACTCTCTTTGCCAATTTCTAACGCTCTCCAGAAAACCACTGGAAAATAGAGGATGATGAGAAAAAGGAAAAAAAAAAGGCATGCGAACCCATTTAGTCTGCTTCACGAGCTATTTGCGACATAAATGCATCTTTCCCATATGGTGATACACAGATACCGAGCAGCAGTCTTGGCTGTGGTCCACCTCTATTTGTAAAGGTCAACATCTTTACTTTAAAGAAATGTCCCTCCACTGTGAGCTGCCAAGGTCTCTGGAGAGCCAGAGAGGGGTGAGAGAAGGAGGGGGAAGGGGACAAAAAAACATTTCCTTCAATACAAAGTGATGCTATTATTCATGTGGAGTGTTGAAATATACTCCGTGGAGGCCTGTGGTGTGTATTCTCATGGGGACTCAGCTGGAGTCAACTCCATTTTCAGCCTGTTGAAGAAAGTGGCGTCTTGCGGAGGGAGAGCAGCTAAGAGGCTTTGAGGTGACGCCGGCAAACAGGTGTTAAATGCTGAACTGCTGATACCCACCAAACGGGCATGCAGATGCAAACACACAGTGTAAGTGTGCAAGTGCACTTTAATTTGTGAACACACCCGCAAGATAGACACACAGTCATTCAATGTTGGAACCAAGAAAAAATTATTTTATCAGTTGCAGTAGCTAAAAAACAAGTCAGGTTTTACTAACTGAATCCTTTAGTCCTGCAATACATCCTGTCTGAAGGCCATATGTTCACGTTTTGCTGAAACTGTTAATGAGATTGATGACTCTACAATGTACTATGAAGACTTGTTTCTTTTCAACTATGTCTGAATCTTTAGATTAAACTGACTTCGAAGCATCAAGTCAATTTAATATAAGACAAGATGATTTATTTTAGCTGATACTGAATACGATTTAATCATCCTAAACATAAAATGTTTCGACTTACTTTCTTGAAGTGCCCTTTTCTCAGTGCAGGTTTACATAAACTTCTGAAACTCATGGACACTCAACAACAGCTTACGTCTTTCCTGTCCTTCACACAATGCTCCCTGTGGGTGCTGTCGACGTGAAAGGGATGGATGAGACATGAGGAACACGGAGAGGTGTGAAAGTGCCGCCTGGACCCTGCGATTTTACCTACTGTTACATCTTTTGTGTGTGGGTGTGTGGCTGTGTTTTGTCTCCGAGCCTGTCTGCTTGCCCAAATTGTTGGCCATCTTTGTTTATCTGTGTGTGCGTGTGCATGCATTTTGACAGTATCCTCGTTTGCCAGAAAAATGTCTCTCCAGAGACCAACAGCATGCTGCCACTTTCCTCCGAAGGTGTCACAATGTAGTTTCCTCCAAACAAAGTGAATGACATCCTGTCAGTGATGTAGACATAGATTCACACCCGATGGAGTGGACAGCTCCGGCCCCATATTTCAAATTGCGCACTCGAGTGGGCTCAGGAATAACAATAACTGCCACATTTTGATGACACTTGGGCACTAAGTCAAAAAACACAGTTGTGGTGCAAAAAGTCAGACCTGGTTTGCATGCTATGTGCTTATAAACTGTACTTTCCTACTTCAGCACTGATGGCAGACATCAGTGACTTCAATAGAAAATGCCCTTTCTTGTCAGACAGCACTGCAACACTTAGTGTGATAAAGCAGCACAAGGTCTTATTTAAGTAGGACCATTAGAAAACCACTAGAGGAGGGGAAATATTGAGATGATGTCAAGGCAGAATTGCTGCCACTCATCGCAACTTTTCGGTGTCAAAAAAGAAATTTTTAAAGCCTCATTTGCAAGCTAATGCACTGCCAATCTACAATGGATGTGTCATTTTAATTCAATCACTGTCAGTCTCTGACTCCGGCTGATATTAACTGCCTCCGTCTCAAAGTCAGGTGTTAATCACAGGATTGTGAAAGTTGTAGTCTGACAGCTCCTGTTCTTGTCTCCAGCTTAATACATGTTGCATTTGTAACTTCACGATTTGTGTAGGTTGAGGATGTATCCCGTTTTCAGTAGTTTGGTCTCTCTTAATAGTGCTCAAGCAAGTGTGGCCATAAGAGGCAATAATACTTTTATCACGCAGGTGCCGACCTATGGACTTAGCCTGTGAATCGCAGTATGGTTCTTTAAACCGATACAAATACAGATTGCTGGACTAACATGGTGGTGGAGACTGATAACAAACGAGCCGGGCTCGAAGCAAAAAGACAGTGAAACATTGGAACAAAACAATACTATGGCAGTTTGAACCCCTCAAAAGAAAAGGACTGTGTGGTCTGTTTAGATTACAATGGTTGACGCAACAAAGCTATACAAAATGCACTTATGAAGCTGTCTCTACCCAGACAGAAGAAGCCTTTGACTTTAGATTGCTTTGGTGTAATGTGTGTGTTACAGTCCACCACGGAGGGTAACGGTGCCGTCATGTCACTCGGTCAGCGAGTGGTTGGCTGCTGGTCTTCTGTGCTTCCTGTAGGAATCTTCCTTCTGCAGGTGTAGCCAATAGAGACACGGGTGCAGCTTTTCCATGACAGTGTGTTACTCGTCCAGCGAGTGTAATATGGTCTAGGCTTAAAAAAAGAAACCAAAGTTGAATGTTCGTGGATTGGACCTCTACATCGGCATCCGGTCCCGAGCTTCTCACTTGGCTCAGGGGGTTTCACCCAATAAAAGACCAGTGTCCTCAGCCTGATAGTTTGTTGGCACTCTGTCTTTGTATTCAGGCGTTTGTGTCTTATGCGGGCCTCTAATCTCAATTATCTGTCTCCCAAACATTATTTACAGTCCGCAAAGCTTTGCATCCTTTTCCTCTCATCAAAATATTTGCAGCTATTGCTTAGTAGCTCAGAATGCTTATTTTCTATAAGAAGTGATTACATACAACTCTTTCTTTAGGTAAACCTAAAACAATTTTCCTCAGCAAGCTCATTTTTGTGGTGCTCTGGTAACTCCTATAAATAAATATGTTGCACTGGTATGGACTGAGCATTTAATTCTGAGCCCAGGCCTAATATCAGAAATTAGTGTCACGTGAACTGTTCCGTATGCTTAAAAAAATCTTCATCTGTTATTTATGCACCAACGCAGGTTGACTGGTTTGCCCTCGTTTCCTGGATCACTTTTCACATAACATGTTTTCTCATTCAATTATTGATGAAGAGAGCCATGGAGAGGAGGGCCTGTGTGCTGCTGCTGCCGAATACAAAATTAGGAAAATGTCGTGCATTCAAAGAAAATTAAGTTTGCCAGATATGGGCACTAAAAAGGAAGAATCTGAACCAAAATGAAATATCACTGTAATTACTGAAGAATGGCTCTATCTTCAGAGGGCGGTGTTAAAAGCCGGAGGGGCACTCGGACACTGGTTACATCCAGAAAGATGGTGAAGTAAACGGAAATGCTGTGTTAGAGAAGATAACTAATAAAATAAAATCTGCTGTTTCCTTCATTATAAAATGTCCTTGTAGAGAATAGTTTTCAAGTGTTGTCTCAGAACGGAATTGCTTTCTCAAGAGAAAGTACACCACGCATTTTCACAGATTGAGTAAATGATTGCTTTGGTGTATTTTCATTACTTTGTGGGCCATCTTTGAGTGCTCCATCTGTCTGCACAGTCAAGCAGCGTTTTTGAAGGTAAGATTAACCTTTTGGCTTAAGTTTTAAAGTAGTACTTTTACAACACAAGTGTACGTGTTGGAATCATAATTGCTTCTTGCATTGGTTTATGTATCTGGATTATACCAAAGCTGTTTGATATTCGCTGTGAACTATTTGACTTATATTAAAAGCCTGATACCAACATATTCTTCTTGTATTACTTTTATCTTTCAATTGCTGTTGGCAAACAACTTTTAGGTGCATTATCACCACCTTCTGGCGGTAGAAACGTATCACTAGCTGGCGCTGGTAAAAATATGGGAAATAAGACAAGACGACAGTATCAGTAATAGACAATTAATTATTGACCATTCAACAATCATTACCTATCCCTAGTTTTTACCACCTTAAATCATCTCAGTCTCAGGCTCAATATCTCTAAATCTTCAATAGAACAGCAGTTCAGTATTAGAAGAATACTGGAGGAAAAGGGTTGCAAAATACAAAGGTAAAAAAAAAAAAAAAAAAAAGCAAGACGAAAATTTCAAACATGAGGTCATAAGAATCACCCTGCATCCAGCTGTGTCCCTCCCCAAGGTGCCAAGCAATATCCAAAAAAGTTAGCCTAATATGTTGGGGAAGTGGTAATAAATCATAGGTGTTATTGCTTTTGAACAAATTTCATCAGCAGATACAGAGGCAGTTATGTGATTTGCTTCGGCTTGTCCAATAGCAAGTGGACCAATAATGTCAGCTGTAGTTTGTGAGCACAGAACACTTGTAACCAGGAAATCTGTGTTTCAGAATGCCATTCAGTCTGTGTGAAAACAAGCATGACTTAAAATACTTTAAGTTTATTCTGCATAGTGAACATCCACCTGTACTTTTCACTAATTTCATTACTAAACATAGAATCTACCACAAGTGTGTTGAGTTGTTTCAGTTGTATTGTTTGCTTTTTATCCTCTTCAGATTCACGTGCGTCTTCTGCACTCGAAACTTAAAATCGCTGAAGACTTGGAGATAAATGTACAATTTGGGTTTCACGAAAGATTGTAAGAGTATTTGCATTAACTGGAGAACATGTCGACCATTGCAATATCTTGAGTATGTATCAAGACTATCCACCATATTATGAGCATAACCTTTGGTTTTTCTGTTAATGGAACCATGTGCTTTATGAGAACGGAATTGTGGAAAAACTTGTGGTAAGATTTAGTGGATAAAACCAACACATAAGGAAGGAAAACAGTGAAAGAAATCCACGGTGCCTTTTCCTGGAGTTAAACTCCATGACAGTCCATGACTAACGACTTCTACCACCTTTCTAGCTTTCTTGTACGGACTTCACAGCGTCTTCTTTTCACACCAAGGTGACAGCAGGCGTCGCACTAACACCCCACATTGGTGTACCACTTGCTTTGATACTGGGCTGCTTGTAAAGGTGGAGGACGGCCTGCTGGAAGAAGCGATGGAGGTGGCGTTCGGTCCGAGTGGGGTTTTGTGCAAGTATCCTTATATATTCTTCTGATAACTAGTAGTAAATAACCAAGAAGTGACCTTGGATAACAGTAACACACTTTATTGGCTTAGCACTGGCTAAATGATGTGGTGATGTGGGACTGTAAAACTCTCATTTGGCTCTGTTGTTGGTTTCCATTTAAGTCAGATGTTGGGAATTTACATGTTCAAAATTTTGAACTCAAAGATAAACAACTCTAAATGTAAACAATCCACATAGCTCACTGCACAACTTGTCCTCTTAAAGCAAACATATCCGTATTCAGCACCTTTAGCTGAAAACACATACAAATAAACAATGAAAAAGGTAATCGTGTTTTGACTGCAATATTCAGCTCATGCGGACGCTGCTTAGGTTAGACCATCTGCTTCTCTGTGAAGTCGGGGAGAATAAAAGTAGCCTGAGTTTTCCAGTTGGAGCTCCAACTTAGAAAGCTGTTACATCATATGTTTTTAAACTGGGTGTCGGGGATTTCTGAGTTGTCTGAATTGCATATATCTCCTTTGAGAGGGCCGATGTTCTGTTCTCCATCAATAAAACACACACACGGCTCTATCACTATGAAACTGAGCCTCACAGCTTCTCGATTGTTCATCATTTCCCCAGTGGTCACAGTGGAATCAGTAAAGTAGCTAAATGCTATCTGAGGCAACTTCTTCAGGACGTCCCCCTCGTGAATAAAAGACAGAGGTGCAAGTGTCATCGACTATACAAACAATGAAGGGCAGATGGCGGGAGAGGGAGATGATGTATTATTGTATATTTTTTGACACAGAGGACACAGTAAGTGGAGACTTTTTGCTCTTGTTCACGGTATAAATATTTTGTCTGTTCTCGGTTTTGAGGTTTTTAAAATGTCCAATATTCCAAATCCTTTGTAAACAACGCTGCAGCCTCCATCATTTTCAAACAGAATTAGTGTGTGCCTGAACAAAACTGCCCTTTATACAATATTCAACGTTAGTGGAACTGCAATATCCACTTTGTTGCAAATGTAAATATGAATGTTTAATTTATTTGAATGTGTAACTGCAATAGTATTCATGCGTGCAAAGCTCATTTATATTTCAGTCTTATGAATATGAGAACACTCTGTAGTCTCTGATGTCAAGTTTTGTGCCATCACTGGTGATGTGTTTTCACTGTGTGTGTGTGTGTGTGTGTGTGTGTGTGTGTGTGTGTGTGTGTGTGTGTGTGTGTGTGTGTGTGTGTGTGTGTGTGTGTGTGTGTGTGTGTGTGTGTGTGTGTGTGTGTGTGTGTGTGTGTGTGTAAGTATGCATTTTAAGTATAACTGTCCTTCAGCTCTCTTGTTATCACACAGTGAAACAGAATGACAAAGATAGAAAAAACATGATATAAAACAGTTGTTTTCTGTTTTTTTTTGCTGCTGATGTTCTTACATGTTCTTATGTTCAACATAAATAGTCCCACTCAATTATTTGCGGAATTCTGAAATAGGATTGTTGATGATTTATTAATGACTATTTAACTGATGAAAAATATATAAACAAATATTAACAATATATGAACATATACTTACACCAACTTTACAGAAGCCAACTTCTACAGTGCTACAGTGACTCACTATCTCCTCTGAATTTCCTAAGTGGTATTACAAGATGAGGCATTCCCTGCATACCAATAGCTGCATTACCATTTATTTAGAATGCCAGAAAAATATTTAGTATGTCCCAATACATAGTATGTCAAATGTAGTATGCCAACATGAGCAGAATGCAGCCCAGAATGCTCTCTGGCTGTCCTGGCTGTTCTGACCCACAATCCACTGCACGGCAGAAGATACATTACATCAACTAAGCCTCCAAGAGAGTTTGTGGTGCTGATCCTCCGCCTGCAAAAGGAAGAAGAGGCATTAAAAGAAAGCGTAGTCATTCCAAATGGCATTGGATCATGACGAATATGACCAAGAGGGTCAAAGTTCAAGATGGATTTTTATGATGAAGTAGTATGTCCTAATATTGTACAACATGCAACCAATTGTTAGCAGAAGTCTTTTGTTTTCTCTGTTTTAAAAGTTTTATTCTTGCCACGAAAGAAATCTGTTTTGTTTTTTTTAAACTTGATTTGTTGTAAATTATTCAAATGGGGAATATAATGTACTTCTCGATATACTCCTGAAAGCTCAAATCTTTGATTTAATGCAGAGTGGATTTAAGTCACATATGTCCCTTCTATCAGTGTCGTCTTGGAGCAATATTTTGTGATGTAAGATGTTTCCCTCTTGGTCTGCTCATATACCTTTGTTGTGTGTCTTTTGTGATTATAAAGTCATTAGTTGGTACAGCAGAAAGCCATTCAGTGTGTTTCTTTGCTGTTTTTGTTCAGCAGCATGAAATGAGAACCAGCAGCGGCTGCCACCAAACATAAAAAACACCTCACTCAATAATAACCAGCCTTTGAAAGACTTTTCACTTCTCCATCAGACAGTTTTGTTACATAGATTTTTACTCAGAAAGCCTGCGGTATTTACTGGCTTCATCCAGATGAGAAAGAGCATTTCATCTATTTTTTTCTGACTGTTCAAAAGTTTGCCCAAACTTGGCATGACAGGAGCTACAGTTGGGTAAACTGTGCTTCTGCTGTGGCCAATAACTTTAGAGGCTTAGAAGTTTTCCTCCCACTGAATAGAGAACTTTTTTTCCCCAATGTTCTTTGCCTTCTGCTGTTTTTGCCCTCCATCTACATCCTCCAGCCATCCTCTCACTCTCGCTGTGTCTCTCCTTGCCTCTCTCTATTTCTCTCCATGGTACAGGCCCATTTGGTTGGCAGCAGACAGGAGTTCAACCTGAGTGGGCAGAGCAGAGGAAAGGGGCAGAGGCCAAGGCAACACCGAGCTGATCCGAGAACAGCCGCTGCCAAGGTAAACACACAGTTGGAGAGGCTGGGAGCCGCGGCTGTAAATATAGAAAAGATTACGGTGGTTTGACACGTATCCCTCCCCATCTGATTCACATTCTGGAGCCTCAGCTATCCCGTTCTGCTCTAAGGAGAGCAGCACTGACAAGGAGCAAAAAATACCCTTCAAAAAAAATGATTTTGGTTTTTTGGTTTTTTGGTTTTGTTTTTTTTCATCTTTGGGAGGTAATGTTCTAGTCTTTTTGAAACTATTGTATTTTCAGGACAGATTTTAATAATAATAAAAAAGAGGGACTAAGTGAACGCTTTAAAAAAAATATTAAAACACTGGAACAATTTTAACTCCTAGCCAAAAAAAAGAAAAAAAAAAGGCAATAGACCAATTTCAACAGGATTACCATTACAAGAGGAGACTGGGAATAAATTATTCACTCTGCTTCTCAGTATTTCAATTCCCCAAACTCTGAACGGTATTTAAATGACCAGACTGGACTGATAAGATGTAGTACAGATCAGAAAGGGTCATTCAGCAGGAGACAGCCCAAAGAGAAAGTCAAAAGCCTCACCAGGAGGACACCAAAAGGGTTGAGGTGGAGGAAGACACTGCATTAGAAGGACCGATCGGATTTCAAACCTTACAATGCATAAACGTAAAATGCTTATTGCTGTCATTCAGTGGGATGTAGATATGATTCGATCAAAACCAGATTGTGGTTATTGTTGAAATTGTAGCAATATGATAAAAGTGTGCTCTCATGACTCTGCTTACTTGGCTATTAAGGGAAATAGACAGATTACAAAAAATGTTGAAATATCTATTCTTCAACTCTAAGATAAAAACTCAAACGTGTATAAAAAGATAGAAATAAAAAAAAAAAAGACTTGGTGAAAGACTTAATGACAATTAAGACAACAATCATCATTAGTTAGTATCACTCAGCTGATATGACCTGGTGTTTGTCATTTTAATCTGCAACAGTGACGATCAGCAGCGGTTAAAACTGGGACGCTGCTCCACGACTGTCTTGTAGGCTGAGCTTTGCTTGTGCAGCCTTTTGCGGTTACATAATTTCACAGGCTGACTGATTAATCTGCATTCATTTACACGTTATCATCTCTGATGTCCACCACAATCAAACCTCCATGAATCCACTTAAAAACCATAGAAAAATGAAACTTCAGCATTTGCATTGGAGTAATCACATTTTTAGGTTGAAAGTAATCCAGTGACAGTTGTCAGTATGGCAATGGGTACTGGAATGGCTGATTGCGAAATAAGCATATTTCTAGTGCTGCCAGTTTGCCAAAATGCAACCCAAAAGACCCTGAAAACCCTGAGCTCAAAAGACTGTATAACTACCTACCAGCTGCCCATTTTAGGTGAGCTTTTACCAGATCTTGCTGGCCTCATGGGTGGAATTTTTCCTGAAAATTTTGATTCCTAAATGGGTTTATATGTAGGTGAATATTCATCAAATCAGCAAAAAATATTTTTGACTGAGTAAATTTTCTCACAAAAGTGAAGTTACACAGTGAGCTGATTCAGAAACAAAACAAAAAAGTAGAAAAATAAGCATGTGAAATAAACTCAGAGATCCACTTCCATAATGTGAACTGGTCCATTCACAGAAAAACAGGAGTTCATTGTGGTTGTAATTTCCACTGGGTTGGTGGTAAATATTATCCATAGAGCTCTTTTAGAAATGAGTCCTGTCCAGTTGTAAAATCTGAAATTTGCAATTATTTGCCCCATTAGAATATATAGATATAAACACTAAGGGAGTTTGCTAAATGAATGTTTATTTGTGTAGTGAACTGCTATTCAGTTGGCTTAATGATTGTTATATGAACTTGGGCGGTCGATGTATCTACTTTTGCAAATTGTTTGAGTTTTCCAGATAAAGTTGAATAAAGTTTGTGGTGACGTTAAAACAGGTCATACATACAAATTACTGTTCCGCCTACACATTACATCACTTTTTCAAAGTTTTTTTTTTCCCTGCCACTGTGAGAATACAATATGACCTTCAGTGACACAGACCGCTGTTTATCGTAAATAGGAGTTTCGTTAGTGAAGAAAGTTTGGTGGATATTTATATACCGTTCGATATTCAGACAGTAGAAGTCAATGCAGAGGCTACTTCACTCGACCAAAAACTTTCCCCCTCCGTCTTGGAGTTTCTATTTGTTTTTCTTCAACGTCTCTTTTATGAAGTGTGACAGCTTCGATCGCCTGGAGACTCTCTGGGTTCTTACTGTATCTGATTGGAGACAACACAAGGTCGTCTATCTGGTGCAAACAAGACTCCCGAGGCGTCCACCCACCACCATCATCAGCTGACAGGGAGAGTGCATTCAGGCTGATGGAGAGTACGCATAGATTACACAGAGGAGTTGTATCTGTCTAACCTCTTAGACCTCTCAAACCAATCAGGACTGGTTTTATTATTTTATCATTAGAACTCAGTGTTCAGTGTGTGTAAAGGCACCACATCACACAGATCTGAATTGAAGAATCAAAGCCAGAATTGCAATGCAGGATTTTCATATAATTATATCAATATATTTTAAAGAAATGATTATTATGTGAGGTTCAATCCAGTAAGTCTGTTCATGTGTGAAGTGTGTAATAGTTTTATTTTGGACAAAATTGATGTGCATTTGTTTACTGCACAACTTATTTTTCTTCAACTCTAAAACTTTCCATCTGTCGGAAAACTTCCAAAATAAATAATCAATTAAATACTTACAATTAAACTAGTGTAAAATGTTCCCATGCAGAAGTCCTTAAGCCACAACAGCCTCTAAAAAACTAGAACATAATCAATGCAGTGTGAGTGGGCGTGTTCAGGTCATTGGTGCTCAAAGTTTTCCCTCTGATGCCTCAGACCGTCACAGTTGAACTTTGAACTCAAGTGTTTACAGTCTAATCCTGGGGGCCGAATCGACGGTGCACAACCCCGCGAATGTCAAAGAAAACCCACCTAGTTGTGCTCTTGACCTGAAGCATCTTCTTGGGTCTGAACACCTCACCCCACCTCGCTCATTGCTTCATTGCCTTAGACTTTCTGAAGCGTCGCAAAGGTCTGCGTTGCCGATTTCCAGAGTTTCACGTTTCATGTCCGTGGTGTAATTGGAAATGTGCATGTACCAATGGTCACAGAAACATGTGTAACTCAGGTACTGATGTTGATCAAGCATTATACCTTAGCACATTCACTTAGAAAAGTTACTCCTTCGTCATACTCCATTGACATGACTGTGCTGCACTCCGTTCCAGCGCAACAGTCTTAAAGCTTTTTGATTGCACCCAGTATATTTATCGATGTTCTTCTTATTTTATGCAGTATATTGCAGCTATAGTGAAGCCTGGTAGTCTTGGATTTGTTATGGGTGTTGCATTCAATGACCAAACATCACTCCATAATTTATTTATTTTTTCATCTTTGTGCAGCGACAGGTGAGAGCCAATAAAAAAGTCTTCCTGCTGTTCAGCCATTTGTGGTGAATTTCATTTTCAGTTGTAATTATCTTCAGAATCTGTTTGTCTGTGCAAAATAGAATATAAAGTGCTCATCAGTGAGTTAAAACAGTGCAATCTATTGTTAAAACCATGGTGCTGGATGTAGTGGGCTTTAATGTGCGATGGGCAGATGGACGCTCGGACAAGGCAGGTGGGGCGCTAGACAGACAGACTGGAGGGGGGGGTCCCGCGTTGCGGCCCACGAGGCCTTGTCACAGTCCCTCATGGGATGCGATGCCACCTTTTTCTTACCCTCCATCCCCCCGTTTTACCCACGTGTAAACAGACCCACACAAATCCAAACATTTGCGAGCTCATGGTTTGGGCGGGAACTGTGAAAAGGCAATCGCTGCCATCTGCTGTGTAGACTTTAGGATTTCCCTGCTGAAGCACAGCACAAGTTCCCAGGAGAGAGAGTGGAGACAGAGTGAAACTTATTTTTGTTCCCCCATGTTTTCTTATCGTTCCCTACCTTTCTTTTTCTATCCTTCTCCTCTCCCTCCTCTCCTGTCGTCCTTTCCCTTCTGCAGGTGAACAGTGTGCCAGGGTGAAGGTTTACATTCCCAGTGGGAATTTCTGTGCTAAAACTGCTTGCATTTCTTACACTGAGTCTGGACTCATTGGCAGTTTAAATACCAGCCACCAATGCAATGCTATGAAAAGAGAAATATAGTCATGCAAAAGCACTGTTGACTATGATTCTGGGCTGAGTTGTGATGCATGCAGCTTTTACAGTGAGAGCAGTCAGTGTTGCCTTGTGTGCGTGAGGCTCCCTCTGTGATGAATACGGAGGCACTCAGCCTTGGAAAGGCTGCCGTTTTACCTCTGAATGTCATGATGTTAAAGAAGAGTGCAGGTACACTATAGAAGACAAGCTGGCTGTGTGTGTGTGTGTGTGTGTGTGTCTGTGTGTAGAAGTGGGGGAAGCTGAGTTGGCTTTCTACAAGAGTGTTCAGGGGACACAAACACATCTGAAGATACAAAAGAAGTAATTCAAGCAGTTTAATGTGTGTGTGTGTGTGTGTGTGTGTGTGTGTGTGTGTGTGTGTGTGTGTGTGTGTGTGTGTGTGTGTGTGTGTGTGTGTGTGTGTGTGTGTGTGTGTGTGTGTGTGTGTGTGTGTGTGTGTGTGTGTGTGTGTGGGTGGGTGTGTTTGCGTGTGTGTGTGTGTGTGTGTGTGTGTGTGTGTGTTCATGTAAGGCAGCAGCTCTTTAAAGCCGAGTTTTAAAAGTGGTAGGGCTGCAGGCAAGGCCATCCATCAGTACACGGCACAGACAGGTAACTCCCACAACACACTTTTCTTTCTCTTTTTCCTCTCACTCTATTTTCCTCTCATCCCTCACAACACTGTTAATGATGTGGTGAACTCATCATACAAATATCTAGATGCAACAGAACAGGGATGAAGAAGACAGAACTGATCAGGTAATGAGAATGAATTGATAATAGACAATAATAGAATCAAGTGCACATCACTTTGATGAATGTCCTAATCATATGAAGCCTTGAATCTCTGCTGATCAATATTTTTTTTTTATATAAACAGTGGACCAAATAATGAAGCCCACATAGAATTCAGCCTTTTAAACTGCTCTCAGCTCGTTGTTTTCGAGGCTCTAACTCCGCTCTTGTCAGCCTCGTCTCCACTTGCAGATGACCGTTGTTTTCAGTGAATGAGTTCAGTGAGCAAAGGAGATCAACACAGCAGGGAGCGGACATGAACAGGTTTATTTCTTGTGTCTTTCTAATGTTTTTGACCGTATGCATTTCTTTATGTTTTTAAACGACGAAGCTCACGCTGCTCACATCTGTCACAGAAAACAAAACCGCGTTTATTATTTACGTATCACTGTATCACATCACTTCCCTTCACATTCCCTCCATCTCTAGTTGACTTGCACGTGTTTTAGGCCTACATTCAGCCTTGACTGCAGTTAATGAGATGGCTGACACCGCATGGAATCCACAACAGAGGTCTATACTGTGCACTTAAGTTCACTCTTATGGAGTTCGTAGAGCGCTACCAGCTGGAAACTCACGTGAAAAATCGCTGTGACTTTTGGTGAAGTGGCCCTCAACCGACTGACACACTCGCACTGCATGTTAGACACACTCGGCATTTACAGTCGGGAAAAGAAGCCTATCAACGACACACCCGGTGCTGCGCCGTATTGCCAATATCGGTGCGCCATTGGCACACGCGTGGAAAAAAGCTTCTTGCACCGGACCAAAATACCATACTATGCTCCTGAATTTGCTCTGCACTGGGAACGAAAAATAGGTCCCTCAAACTTGAAGTGGAAGGTCCAGCTGATCACCAGGGAACCGACCATACAGCCTGGCAGACATTAGCAATATTAAATAGACGGCCCTAAATTAACTTCACCATTGTCAGCTCAGTTACTTTGAAAAAAAAAATCTATCTCGGCAAACTGTCGACCACCTTATTAAAACACAGAGCTTTGAGCAGGTCACTTGATTCTTACAGTTAATTAGAACTCTGGGCTGACAGGGGATTTTCCTGTATGACTTGTGTAATATATTTGTAATACTTTAATAACGTGTTTGCATTATATTTCCCATAACAACTTCGTATGGTTTCATGATTTCAGCTCCACGTGGCCAAAAAAACTTGCTTCTATATAGCTCTGCTACTAAGAGCACCTTCTATGATTTTGTTAAATCCAGCCTTCCATTGCAGATTACATGTTGCACAGAACAGAAAAGGTGGAGTTAATTTAACCAGAATACTTCAGGCAGTGGAATAACATGTATTATACATTTGATGGTGCTTTGTTTCATCAAACAGAATATATGAATTGGATTTAATTCTTTATTTTCATTCATTTTCAATAATTCTGTTTTTCTGTTTTGTTGTGAACTCTTTGTTCGGCTGTGGACTAATAATTCTGACAGAACAGCTGTGCACTTGAATATATGGTTTTATAATTATGTATAATTCAATCTTTTATTCTGAAATGGTAACAACGTGACTCCTGCTCCTAGCTTTAATGAGTGATTAACCTAAAGATGAAGTTGTTGTTTATCTAGATTTTAGCAAATTTGCCTGCCTTCTGTTTTATGAAATATTGATCCTTGTCAGTATTTCAACATTTTTTAAACATTGAATTCAGGTAAAACATTTTTTTTTTTTTAAAACAACAGTATTTTACTGGCATTTAAAATGTTGACTGCTATCTGGGAAATTATTGGTACCACACCCAGTATTTTCTAAGTAATGTCAACTTATCAGAACTCATGCCGACATTATTGTTTCTCCTTAACAGCCACTTCAAGTGGAAGTTTACAGACTTCATAGATCTTTCCCAAACCACGGAGGATCTCATGTTCTTTAAGATTTGAAGGGGGAACATAAAAAATCTGTATTTTCAAAATGATTCATTCTTTAGACTGCTGAGCCATCAGGAGCTCAATCATTTCTCTAATTCACAGCACTAAATTTACACGCTGAGTCACCAATTTTTTTTCCCCCTGTAATTATGTTGTTTTAATGCAGCGCCTTAGACATTCCATTGATTCAGCTGCGAGTGATTTTCCGCCCTGTCTCTGGATCTGCGGCGGGAATTCTCTTCCTCAAAGACAAGGTTGCCAGGGCAACAGCCCGAGGTTAAGATGACTTCAAAACTCTGGTTTGATTTCCTTGGTTTGATTCCACTTGCAAGGTGTGTGTGTGTGTGTGTGTGTGTGTGTGTGTGTGTGTGTGTGTGTGTGTGTGTGTGTGTGTGTGTGTGTGTGTGTGTGTGTGTGTGTGTGTGTGTGTGTGTGTGTGTGTGTGTGTGTGTGTGTGTGTGTGTGTGTGTGTGTGTGTGTGTGCATGAATGTGTTCTCTGTCAGTCGATTCTTGGGTGTGTCTTCTGACTCCTCATGCATTTGCTTCTATATCTGCTTTGTCTATAAGGCCACAAGCAATCATTATTATTATTATTTTTTTTTTTATCTAATGGACCTCTGAGTGTAGGGATTGTCCACTCTGCCACATCATAACTTACAGCCTTTATGCTAAATAAAGTCAATAGTACCAGCAGTCCAATCCACAGCCTGGAGGAAGTTCTTATGTGGCAGACTAGTATTAACATGTACAAATAGGCTGATTTACCAGACTGTGTACATGTGTAACTACATAAGTGCGTACACTCAAGTTTTCATCGGAGTGTTTTTTCTTGAGGTGTCTGCCTCAGGGTGTTTGTGTAAGTGATAATAGGAATAAGAAGAGTGAGATTGATTGAAAGAAATGATTGCACACACAGAGCCACACCTCTTTGGCTAGTTGTTTAGCCTCCGCTAAACACACTCTGGGAGCGAGACAATCATTTTACATTGTGTCCACCTTAATATGAAATCACACCGTTCAAAACAAAGTCTTACAATGGACCTAGGTATCGAAGGGGGACATCAGGAGAAAAAGAAGACAGGAGGGGAAAAATAATTGTTAGGGCTCTCTGTCATTATGGCGTTTTCATACCAAAAACCTATTATGATGTTTGCAGCATGATTACATGCTGTGGAATACAAATCTATCTGCTTGTGTGCGGATGTGTGATATGTGTCTGTTTTTAGACGAGGTAATTAGAGGTAATTACAATGCCACCGTATCCAATGACAGCTCCGCTTTGTTCCAGCAGCTGTTGCATGAGAGGTAAGAGCATTTCTTTCTTTTATCAGGTATTGTTTTGTGCTTACCACAAAAAAAAAAAAAAAAAACCACACACATCCCGCTGACCTTTAAGTGCAAGAGCAAGAGTCACATTGTCACCAGGCGACTGAGAGCAAAGGAAGAAATATTAGAGGGAACAGTTGGAGGAATGTCAAGGGAATAGTAAGGCTAGGTGTCGTTTCAAATATTTGAATACAGTTACTGGTACCTTGACTTTCCAGTTCCTGAAAGTTACTTTTTTCTATAACCATTTAGAAAATCAATTTGAAGTTTCTTAAGTCTTCACTTTTCATGCAGTTTAGAGGGGGAGAGTGTTACCTTTCTGTAGCTACATTTAACAGATGTCCCCTTTAGGTTCCACATATAAGTTCATTCTGGAGGTTTTGGTTTACCAATGTTCCCGAAACACTTCAGACAAAAGTTGTCGGTAGACGCTGTAATTTACTGATCACCACACCCCTCATGTCATATCAGTAGACTCTAGCTTGCGAGCTGCACACGCAACTCAGAAAAGTGATTGGCCAAAAATGAGTAAAATAGGATGGTATAATGTAAAATGAAACGGAGTGATTTTATCGTCTGAATATGGAAAATGCTGTGGCTCACTGAGGAGATGTATTGCTGTGTAAACTGAGCTAATGTTCAAAACAAAAACTTGTTTGTGTGGATGTTGTGTGGGAACTGGAATTGTGTACCGAAAGATAAGAGAAGCTATGAAATGTAATACCAAAGTGATTCATTCGATGCTATAAAAATGTTTAACTTCTGTAACCACATTCAAAGAGGAGAGGGAGAAATGGTCTGCACTTGTTTAGTGTTTTGTCGCCTTAAGGGTCTCAAGGTGCTATGACACTGTTTTCCATTCACCAATACACACACACATCTACACACTATTGAAGCTGAGCTGCCATGCAAGGTGCTCGCCATCAGGAATGCATTGAGATTAGGATTGAACTGCCAACCTTCCATTCGTGGGAAACCCGTTATACTATCTGAGCCACAAGTAAACTGGGAACTTTTTTTGTTGTTGTTGTTGCCTATTCAGTAATTTTGTGGTAATTTAGGCCTTTTCAAGGACGACAGTTACAATTATGAATTGAAACTGATTTATGTGTAAGAATGGTATAATTTCTGTTCTAATTTGGTCTTTTTGTATGCAGTTTTTGTGAACTTTTGCAAGTTATGATGTTGTTGAAAGAGCACTAACATCAATTTGCCATTTTTATTCTAGGCCGGTCTTCTTTGCATCACAGGGAAGCAGGATGGGGAGGAACTCGACCAAGGACATGATGACTCGTTTGATCATTCAATCCACAAGCAATTTATCAGTCGATTTTTAAAAACACTGTTGCACCATATATACAATTAAACACATAACATAAAATACGATTTTATTAGTTAAGTCCTTTTGGTCATCGCCACTGCAAGTTCTCCGCAGCACATTTGTTTTTTGTGTGTGTAATCAATAGGGATGGTGGCTCGTTAATGATATTGCTAAAGATCTGAGACAAGAGGTGTGACGGCAGAGTCTGAAATGTTATCTAATGGCTGTTGAGTTGCATAAAGTGCAATTTTCTTTATTCTGTATTATTTTTACTTGACAAGCTTTATCTTGCTTTTGTCTGCTTCTATATATCAGAGAAAAATCTAAGACAGAATGTAAAGAATGTCACAGTGTTGCATAATACTCATGAATTATCCCTGTTGATGGTTAAATTATGTATTCAACAAAGACAGCTGACGCTAGTCAGACTAATCTTTGAGGATTCCAATGTACAGTTGTATAAAGATGCAAACAGGTGACACAAGCGACATAACACGTGTCTCCTATCAGCGTCAAGCTTTTCGACTGACAGCAGTCAGTGGTGATGTAACAAGGTACATGGCAATGAGTTGACAAAGGGAAGAAGCCTGAACGCCAGCAAATATGGACAGTATGTGAACAAAGGTGGTTGAAAAATATTCTGACTTTGAAACTGTTTTATAATAAAGAAATACAACATGAATGACCCTCAAGGACACATATAATAGTAATATAAAGTGTTAAAAGCCACACTGTTCTATATTTTTCCACTACTTCCAGTAAATTATTAAGATAAATTAACACCATTTATTTGACTGTTTTCTCTTTTATTAACTTATTTTTCAACTTCTTATTTCCCCTTTTTTATTGGAGGTTTTGTTACATGTTTAGTTTTTTATCTCATGAAAACAGATCAGGGCAAAGAAGACGAGCAGGTCACTTGAAGCGAAACACTCTGAGTAGCTGCCTTTTAAGCTGCATGAAGCTTCTTAAAATATGAAAAATGTTTGTCAGTGTAGTTAGTACTCCAACACTGGAGGAATTTTAAATTTGACATGTATATTTACATGCAGAGAAAAAGGTTGCTCAAAACATTTAAATATGCAACGAGGAGACCTTCTCCCTGTTCGAAGTCATGCACGTTCGCAGTGTTCCCAACCAGCCACGCTGCTGCAAAGCTTGATGTCTGAGCCGAGCCATTACCCGCAATCATCTGTAAAACAATCAACAAACTAATATAGGACTCACAGCTTGACCTGGAGGCTAATCAAATATCCTCTGAGCTGGTACGTGCACAAGCGCAGAGGAGCATAAGAAGGAACTAAATACATGTTTAGATAGAAACAGATATGGCGTGACAAGCAGAAGCACCCTCCATCTTTTCAGGAGATTACTTTCAATTGTTTTCCTCCTGCTCAGAAACATTGTCACCTCTCCAAAACTGTGTGTTATATTACACACAGTTGGTGCAGCAGGGATGATCCCATGCATAATTTAAATTGACTAGTTTTGTGACATCGGGATTGAACTGTCTGATCTGCTTGAAACTGAGTGCATATAATGACACTGATGAGCTGTTCTGCATGATTCTGAGTTTATACTAAAATTATTAGCAACTGCCTAGAAAATCATATTTCATTTTTGGAGATTTTTTCCATTGGATAAATAGTGATAACACATCACGTCAATGTTCCGAATATATTGTTTTACGTATATTACCTGTGTTTCTACTTACAGTTCCTGTTTTCCCTCACAAATCACACTCCATTTGTGTGTTTGTGGCTGAATGCGCTCAATGCTATAAGCAAAATATGCAGAATTCACTCTTCCACAATGCATTAAATGCATCATACACATACTTTGTTTGTTTGTGTATATGAGTGTTTGTTAATTTGTGTTGATTTACTTTTACTAGTAAAAAAAAAAAGTAGTTTTTCTAACTCCATTGTGATCTGTGAAGCACTTTGAGCAGCATTTGTGGTATGAAAGATTCTATAAAAATAAAGCTTATAATAAAACTATTCATAATAACATTAATAATATCTACCTTCATTTTCAGATTTATCTCAGGTAAGAGATTACATGTTACATGAGATAGATGAGATTAAATGACATAATTCAATGTTGCTAAGAGTTTGCGTCATTTGTTGTGGCTGACTTAATCCTAAATTTCACGAACCTTCCTCCTCACTGCTGACCCTTGGTTCTGCCTCAACTGCCATATCGTACTCACCAACGCACCAACGCTCTTCTAATGACAAAGATGTTTATCCTTAAACAAGAGAAAACTGTTCACTAAACAGACATAACAGTCAACATAAATCAATGTACTCTGTTGGAGAAACCAGACATTGATGAATGCACCTCCATTGGTAATTTAACATATAATTCCTGATAAAGATAACAAATTTCGGTTGGGATCACTAAATGAGAGAATGACAAAAGTTAGCCCAGATGCTGTAATAGGTCTGTCAGGTATCCACGATATAACAAGTGTATTTTTACGGACATACCAAATATAGTATTACATAGGTACATGACTTGAGCTTGATGGAGGAAAAATCTGTGTTTCATCGAGGCAAATATACAAGTGTCAACAAGATACAAACTAATGTTGGCCATCTAACTACAATACAAATCCAGACAATAGACTCTCTTTGAAAAAGCTCAAACTTCCCCCATAAAATACAGCCACAGGTTTTTTTCTTCCACAAGTCAAAATGCTGTCATCAGTTAAATTCACTCCTTCTTATAAGTGTTCCAGGGGTCCATCTGAAAATATTTTCCATCGAGATATTAGGCTTTAAAGAGAGGTATTTTTGGGGACTTGACTGATTTGAGAAACATGCCAAGGGTGCAGCCAGGTTGACTTTCTAGGTCGGTGGCATAGACTCCTTGGGGTCTCAGTCAGATCCACATTTCGCTCTGCCAGCTCATCCAAATATGGTCACAAAAAAACAAGACGGTGATGGCCAAAATGCCAGACTTGAAGCCTCAAAACCTCAGTTCACAAGCTGCGATTGAAGTCATTGTGGGTGGGTTACATTAATTGTGTGGTGCTTTAGTTACTACTTCCTTAAAGTTATGCATTTTTTTTATTGTCAAGGCAATAATAAACATGTTTTTAAAGAAAACTTGGCCGAAATGTGAAGCAAACAGTGGTCTCCTGTCTCCTGTCCTGGTCCGTAGTTGTATCCACTGTTGTATCGAACCATCCACCTAAGCCGCCTCCTCCCGTAAGCAAAAGCTCACGCTACAGACGTCATTTGAATGGCATCACTTTTCTCCAGCTCAAATTTCTGACTGCCACAACAAAGGAACTTCATCATTGTTTCCATGGTAGCAGCACGTAATTTGAACACATTACAACATAGATGTTGCGTTTTTAATGTCAAGTTTTTACTTACTCCAAATGAATGTTACACTAACTCTCCAGCATTTACATTTGCCACAATAAATTGCCAGATTTTTTTCATTATAACCTCATAACTTTATGCGGACAAGAAAATCCAATTACTGTGGAAAGTATGTGGAAAACATCAGCAAACAAGAACGCAACATGGAAGTAACAGGGCACCACAAGAGGTGATGGGGGATTTCAGATTGACGTCAAACCTATAGTTCAGAGTTATTATTGTCTAAAGCCAGTATAAGCCCGGCCTCTTCTTTCCTATCTAAGGAAGAACACAGCTCTTACTGTACATCCAGTGTAATGCAGAATGCCAGGTCATCCCAACACAAGCTCGCTGCAGCTGTTTGTGTCTGAATCACTTCTTAATGTCGAGGGAAAATTCGCATGCTGTGATGAAATGCTTTTTCTAGCCTGAAGCACATCTTTATACTTCTGAACAGCTTGTTGAGAAATACTGTAAACAGCGCTGCACTTGAAATGCGTTTGCTGAATAAATAATATATTACAAACATCAGTGTTCAGAAGTAATGAACTGCTGAGGTTTCTTGCAACTCTTTTGATGAGCTATGTTTTTTGTTTTTTTGAACCAAACACTGAATGATTTATCCATTTCATTCATTCATGAGCTGTCTCGGTTTTGCTGGTTAAAGTCACCCCTTCTCATTGGTTTTCTGGCAATCCTTATGAAAATAATCCTGTCATTTATGATATAATAAGCTCTATAAAGCATGTTTATGGGGGCGTGTCTGTTTGATTGACATGCCTGTGATACAATCAGGTGAGGGCTATCGGTGGTTGAGACGTAATATTGCCGGGTTTCCAATCAGATGGAGTCAGATCCCCCGCTTGCTCCCCTCAGCTCGTCTAAATATTGTCCCTCCCGGCTCCAAACCGCTCCGAATTAGCAAGATGGCGCCGGCCAAATTCCAAACTCGAGGCTTCATTACTGCGTTCATAAGCCAAAGGGTGACATCACAGCTGGGTGCCACTTGGTTGTAATGCATTCTTCTTTTTTTGTTGTGTCGTGGCTGTTGCCAGTCAGCTTTTAGGTGTGCTACTGCCACCTACTGGTAGTAACAAATTACTCCAAGTTCCGTTAAAAACAAAGGAAATAAGAGTATTGTCGTATTTGATTTTTAAAAGTTTTTAATGACGATTTACAAATGTGAAAATCATCACTGATCCCTTGTATTTCTTGGGGACATAAAGTCCCTGTGAATCAATATAGGACACTGCCAAATTACCAATGTTGTCATAGATATTCCTATGATTTTAAGTACCAAAAGTAATCTCAATATAGTATCACATTTCCTCTCTTAAACTAACCTCTGGAGCTCTACCAAGAACAGATTGTTTTCTGCCTGTGTCTTTAAGACGCGTTGATATCAGTGACCCTCTCTTCTGATTCTTTCTGAGTGACTCATGCTCTGGCTAACCACAGATCTCTCTGCCATGGAACGATCTCAGAGTGTTTTCTTCTGCATGAAAAGTTGTACGGTGGGCCATGTCGAGGGCAGACGTGTGATATTAGTAGGAGTTTGTGACATCACAAAGTCCAAATGGTATTGTCCAAATGAAACACTTCTTGAATAGAGGCTGTGTGCATTTCTCCATGGACTAAGAGTTTTGACATTTGCACAGTATTTATATAGGACCTGAACTTGCTTCATGACGAAAGAAGAAATTAAATGCGAACAATACAGAACCTTTAAAGCTTATAAAAAGTTTGTCAAAAATCTGTTACTGAGTTACTGTTCATATTTTCATTTTCTCTTAACTTTTCCATGTCTTGTATATATTTATGCCCAATTACTCTGAATTCAAGCTGAAGTATTCTGTATTTTCAGAAACGTTGTGATGTCTACGAGAATTCAATTATTTTAGCTGCACAGCGTGAGTTTGTCATGTCTGACCCACTAGTGTGCTGCTGCTTA
Organism: Brachyistius frenatus; assembly: GCF_029030835.1. Taxonomy (NCBI): domain Eukaryota; kingdom Metazoa; phylum Chordata; class Actinopteri; family Embiotocidae; genus Brachyistius; species Brachyistius frenatus. The sequence continues at coordinate 5,097,908 of NW_027210615.1, forward strand.
TTAAGAGGAAAACTATAAAGACTCAAAAATATGAATAAATATAAACAATAACCAATGCCTGAATTATTGGAGGATGTCCCATAACAATATCAGTTGCTGTTATGTGGAACTGATTCCCTCATAATGTTCCTCTAACTACACTAGGCACTGCAGGGTGATAACTAACTAAGCTACATGAAGCCAACTTCAAAGTAGATATATTTTTTAAAAAAAAAACTCATTAAACAACCTGACAGGAGTCTACTGCAGTCTTCCGACGATTCAGTGCAAAGACAGGCATACCACATGTCTGCAATGTTTTCATTGTTGCTGTCAATCTGCAGTGTCTAAAGTAGAAATGCTTCTGTACCAACCCTCTGAAAGATGCTTCCCAAAGAGACTTCCTGCCCCTAAATTATGTATTTATCACTCTAAACTACCCGTTATGAATTTGTGTTGAATAATTAACAGCAATGAATATCATTTGTCTTCATCTGGAGAACCCTCAGAGGGTTTTAAATGTAAACATTAAACCACATGCAAGTGAATGTGACAGACCAGTCAAAAACAAAGGGGGGTAATCTTTGACATTTAAAAATGTGTGTAACGCTTGTAAACTCTGTAGCGTAAACTAGAGATTCAACTGTTGCTTGAGAAACCGTACTTCTTGGGCTATGGGTTAAGAAAAGCACGAGGACAGCTTTTTCTGTGTAACACACTTTTTTGTTTAATCTTCCTCCTTCACTCCACTGAACAACTGAACAACTTCCCAAAACATTGCATCATCACCTTACCACAGATCACTCTGCCCAATGCAAATCAAGATCCACATCACAGCCAAGTTGTACCCCTTTATATAGTTCCCCAATCAATGACCAAGAACAATCACAAAATAAATCCCAACAAAAATGAATCTCATTTTACACGTGCATTAAGTTGTGAAACTCATTCTTTGAATGTATACCTTTTTGAAGTAGTTTGACATTTTGTGAAATCCACTTGTTTTTGTGAGAACATACTCTAGGACACAAAAAAACATGTTTGGATGAACCATACAAGATAGTTTTGAGGTGTTGGCAGGTAAACTTTGTTGCCAGGTGAATTGTTTGTCCCAGGTCTGTCTTTGTACTAACCTAAGCCAACAGGCTACTGGCTCTAGCTTTATATTTACCATACATTCTTTGACATAAAGGGGACAAAAAAATTACTTAAGTTTTGCCACAGCATAAAACAAGACCCATTTGTGAATATTATCATGTACATAGACACATTTAAAATGATCCTGGACTGCAATATGAAGGGCAATCAAAAAAGTTCCAGGACTGCATGAGGGTTCATGGAGAAAAAAACCTTATTGAGTAAATATTTCACGTTTTGTTGCTTGATCAATATCAGCACCTGAGTTACACACTTTTGTGATGACTGAAACAAACACATCTGTGAATTCGCCATGCACCTGAAACCTGAACAGAGAACTTACTGCATGGATATTCAAACTCAAGAGGGATGGATACAAAAATAGGTAAATATAATATTTTGTCAATTACAAATAATGATATATATATATATATGAGTACATGGAATAAACTAATTATGCACATCCTTTTTATGGTTTTGAGTTCAGACAGCAAAATACAAGATGAACATAGTAAAACAGTTTACGTTTATGATACAACCAAGCAACAATTCCAAACAGACACAAGATGATTACAGCAGGTTCTTATCCATATTTGTTGAAGATGAAATCAGTGAAACAGTATCAAGACCAGCATCTACTTGCGGGCCCAAAGAAAATTCCAAACGGGCTGTACTTGACCCACGGGCCGCAGTTTGAATAGCCTTGATGTAAGGACTTAAATCACATAAGTATAAATGGAGATTTAAAACTTTAAGACTGGTGGCCAAGCCGGAGGCAGATACAGCACTGAGCTTGCAGCCCACCCGTACACACACACAGACAGACAGTATAACACACCGGGACCGGACAGCAGGAGCCTCTCTTCCTAATTAATTCCCATTTTCATCCTGGATCTGATTGCAGGAAAAGAGGGACGCGAGAAAGGCTGCCCTCTTCAAAACGCCTAATGAGCTTAATCGACCACACTCTACAATCTCATTTAAGCCCGTCTCCTTGCCCATGAATTAAACTATTACAAAAACCTGCTTGAACCTAACTGGCGGCAGCTTAATCACAGCAAATCACTCTAATCCTGTATGTCAGAGAGAGAGAGAGAGAGAGAGAGAGAGAGAGAGAGAGCATGCAGAGCAGGGATGCGTTTTGAGCCTCTGCATGCTTCTGTGTCTGGCCTGACTTTAATATATTTGTGTTTACATGTACTGTATGTTGCATATCTATGTAAACGGTGTTGTCTGCAGCTACAAAAACACACTATGAGTTCAGTGCGGCTATAAGGTAACTGGAGCGTATGGGCAAAGTATCAGAACTCTTGTCACATCCTCATTTTCCTGTTTTCCCTTCGGGGGATACACTGTTTATTGTCTGTTTGTAGCCCTCTTTTGCTCATCGCTCCCTCCACCTCCCCCCATCGCCTTTGATGCCCCCAGCAATCTTTGTTTCAACAAAGCCTGTTAGCTGATCGTTCAATTTTCTGCTTTGCTTTTCACCCCCCCCCCCCCCCACACCCTTCTTCTCTTCATATCCTCCCCTCATCTTTCTCAGCTCACGTTTCACTTCTTCCCCACAGCTGTGGAGCATGAAGAGACAAATGGCAGGGTGTAGTCTGATAAGGATAAAGGACAAATATTGAAAATCATCTCTTTTTGTTGCTGCCCTGTTGTAGTTAACTTCTTGACAGTGATTAACTTCCTCCGTCAGCATTATTTATTAGTTTGTTTTCATTCTGCACCCGTATAACATGGTTTTACCTCCATAGCGTATGAACGGTTCATCTGAAAAACATCAGTAATTAGAGCATAGAGAAGCCCAGTTAACATTTTCATATAAATGCTTGTTTGCTAAATAGAAGAGGTGGATCGTTTACTGAAGAGGTAATAACTCTGCTGGCTGCAAACTGAAGACACTCAGACTCGATCAACACGTTTGTAGGTGATTTGTTGGAAGTGCAGGAAGACTCTAAGGTGTAATTTTAACAAATACATATGATGACTTTAGTCCACCAAATAACCAGCCTTGTATTCTACTGCTGACATAATATACACACATAAGCAGTTACAGCTGTAAGGGTGCAGGCATCAGAACTACAACTGGAACTATTAGTTAAATAATCTTTGGGTCTTGGTCTTGTGGTTGAAGTCCACTTTCACTATTCTTTGACATTTCATAGAGTAAAAAATTACCGTCAAACTAATCAGTAATGGAAACTGGTCATTAGCTTGAGCCCTTGTCATTTACAGTACATAAAATGATTAAAAACTTCATAGAATCCAGAGATATCTCTTTATGCAAGGGACAAGGCCAGAACACAATATTGGGTGGCTGTGATCTCCAGGCAATCAGACTGCATTGCATTAAAAACAGACAGGAATCTGTAATGGAAATCACTGCATGGGGTCAGGAACACTTCTGAAAACCATTGTCTGTGAACACAGTTCGCTGCATCCACAAAAGCCAGTTAAACCTCTACAATGCAAAATTCTTTAGAAATTATGGATGCTGCGATCTCTGGGCTGAAGAGGAGAGGGACCTTCGGGCATGTTTTCAGTGCGTAGTTCGAAAGCTGTATCCGTAATGGTATGGGGGTGCATCTGTGCACATGGCAAGTGTCACACTGTCAATATAGACGGCTACTAAGATTATCTAATAACTCATAATCCTGCATAAAAGAACTGTGTTTATTTTGAAGTGTGTGAAAGATATTTGTGTATTGTTGATTAATTTAAAAGGCAGGTCAATTTTATTTTGAAAATCTGTGGAGTGAAAAGAGACTAAGCTCCGACCCCATGTGGCTGCATGTTTTTTCCCTCCTCCAAACTTGAACATGGATGCCTGCTTTCGTAGAGTGTCGTAAAAAGAAAATAAACCCTTGAACCGTCTTATCCAACGTTTTTCAGTTGAAAAAGACCTCTGAACCTACTAAGACTTTCTTTGTCACTCAGTGGTGTGGTGCAGCTGCCATTTTGAGGCTTCAGAAGAGTCCTGTTTGTTATTCCCTTTTTTTTTTTTTTTTTTTTTTTTTTGGGTGAATGATTCAGCAATGATCCATTCCAAACATGGCGACCCACCATACCAGGATCCACTGTGATAAAGACTGCAGTCAGAAGAGTTTGAAGTTCTTTGGATGGATGTTGAACATTTCTGAATCTGCTCATTTCGCAAGGAGAATTAGAGATTTACTGAAAGTCTACAATTACACAGTGTGGTTTGACACCACAGATACTGGAGGGTGGAGGTGTGGAAGTGTGTGTGTATACCTACCGTGTTAATTATTTCTCTGACTTCCTTTGTGGGCCCATTTTCTTTTTGTGTTGTGTTATTTGGTTTTATATTTTGGTTTTAAGTATGCGGTCATTAGTTTAAACTAAATATTAAATCTGCATTCTACCTCGTGAACTGGGTGTTACACATGAGTCATTTGCACATCTGGGGAGGTGCCATTAATGCTGTGAACAATATACACATATTTTGGAGCAACATATGCTGCCACCCAGATAATGTATTTTTCAGGGAAGGCCTTGCCTATTTTAGCAAGACAATGGCAAACTGCATTTTGCACGTATTACAATAGCATGGCTCTCTAGTAGAAGAGTATTGGTGATAAACTGACCTGTCTGCAATTCAAACCTGTCACCTGTTGAAAACATTTGGGTCATCATGAAACAAAAAATACGACAAAGGAGACCCCGAACAGTTGAGCAGCTGAAATCCTGTATCAGGCAAGAATGGGACAATGTTTCACTTTCAAAACTTCCGCAGCTGGTCTCTTCAAGTTCCCAAACGTTTACAGAGTGTTGTAAAAAGAAGAGCTGATGGAACACAGTGGTCAACATGCCCCTGTCCCAACTTTTTGGAAATGTTTTGCTGGCATCAAATTCAAATTGAGCATATAGTTTTCATAAAACAATGACATTTCTGTTTTAACATTTACTATGTTGTCTTTGGTTAACTTTCAATTAAATATACATTCTGTTTTTGTTTACAATTTACACAGCATCCCAACTTTTTTGGAGATAGAGTTGTAACTATTATTGTGTTCTTTGTAGAAACCGACAAATACTTGATTGTTTGCACACATTGCAGCCCATTCCATGGAAATATTATATTTCTTGTTGAGTTTACATATGCTTGTATTTGAAGAAAGTGAAGATTTAAGTGAAGACTTAACATTTAATTTATAACACTAATTGTCATTGATACATTTGATTGTTGTCTGGACATCCACAGTAACAGTATAGACCAGAATTGTTAATTACTCTGTCCATGGTTTCCATTCACCAAAATGTTTGCAAATAATTGGCTGAAAAACAACATTCAGGTGTGCCTCGTAGCTTCAAACCCACTAGTTCATACAATATGTCAGTTGACAATGTCAAAAAGTATTTTTACTTGTTATGGGCTGCCATCGTTGACGGGTTACACGTGTAACAGTGCAAACTCTTGAGACGATCTCTTCTCCAAGGAATTCAATGTGTTGCACTCCTGGGTAACAATACAGACAGCAATGTAATGCATTTCGTTGAGGGATTGTTAACAGAGAGTAGTGTACATAGCATAAATTTGTTTTTATTGCGCTACATCATGAAAATATTTCATAATAAAGATTTTTGACGGTAAATATCGTGGACTATATAGTTACTGTGGCAAGACATCCTCTTCAGCACAGAGAGCATCAGGTCATCCTGAAGTCACAAGAACTTAAGACGCAGGACACTACTGGTCTACAGATAAACTCCCAAAAGCTTTCACGTCATAAAACTCATCAGGCCGAATAAACATTTTTTCCCCTTTCAGCTCTGGTCTGACTCTGTCTCATGAGGTGAACCAGCTGACCTCTGATCCTTCCATCAGCCCCACAAGGTGAAACTATCCAGACCACTATCTGCTGCCCTATAGTGGAACACTGTTACAACTCCACAATGACAAACTCAGTATTCAAGCTGAAACTATAATGCACATATAATGTTATATTCTCAGTTTGTTTGTCATGCAAATTATTAACACTTTTACACAACATTTGCTGTTTATAAGCCTGGCTTATATAGTTCATCTGCAGACTCTCCGCCTGTCTTTAGTTACTCACATTGGCTAACAATATAAACTTGTATTAAGTGTTTGTGTAACTGATATCAACAAGTGTTTAACTTTAGTCGTGGTGGACGAATAATGAACTTTTATTCTTAGCCGTATCAAAATAATAAGTAGCCCTTTTCTTGAAGGAAGCATTCTCCCCTCTTCTCAGATCAGGCTCAGTGAGTGGTCATCTGACACTTGACCCCTCCTCCAACCTGGCCATTCATAAAAACTAAATCTCACACTTTCCGACCACCTTGGAGTTACTACGCTCTTTATTTTCATTAACCCCAAGTAAATGTTAAACCAAGTGAAGAACACATACTTTTAATTGCGACAAATTTAGTTTAATTATCGCCTGCAACCGACAAAGACGTTGTTTCACTTTTTCTCTCTCCGCTTATAAGTTGTATTTTGGATAATCTAGTAAGGGTAAGTCCAGTCATCTCGCAACCCAGACACAGCTCAGAAGATGCTTTTGCCAAAGCTGACAGCTGTTGCATCACTGCACCCTGGTAGTCGATCCTCAACAAGACCCAACGGTACCAGCAGAAGAAGCCTGGACGGGACGCCAGCTGCAGGAGTGAACACACACAGCACGACGCCAAACTCCAGGCTCTGACATCTGCACAGAGGTCCTCAGGAAAGAGGCTTGTCTGGATGACTGGGACCACCCTTCAGTAAAGATGGGACCACCCTTCAGTAAAGGTGGGACCACCCTTCAGTAAAGATGGGACCACCCTTCAGTAAAGATGGGACCACCCTTCAGTAAAGATGGGACCACCCTTCAGTAAAGATGGGACCACTCTTCAGTAAAGATGGGACCACCCTTCAGTAAAGATGGGACCACCCTTCAGTAAAGATGGGGCCACCCTTCAGTAAAGATGGGGCCACCCTTCAGTAGGAAGAATCTACCTGAGAACTTTGATGCATTGGGTTGATGTCTGATAGCTGATTTATCCAATTCTAAATTCTCTCATTTATGTCAGGAAATAGCTCCGTTTTCAATAACTTAACTATTATTCTTCCCACCTTCACTCTGCTATAGTTTAAAAATCCTGTTTATCGTATCCATGATCCATACACTACAATATATATTCATATAGTTTATTCTCGGTGTAAATCTTGTTCAATAAATATCCTTATAGACCAAACACTTGTTTTTGTGTATTTCCTGGAAGGCATTGAAATAAATCCCTGAATGCAGAAGTCACGGTTCAGACTATGTCGACTGATCACTTGTATATAGGCCTGTACAGCCTTTCAAAATTAAATCTTGATTCTTTCTGCTAGGCAGAAAGTGGTGCCCCGAATATGAATCTAATCCGCTGCATTACCAAAGAGAGATATCAGACATATGCTGCCTTCAAATAGGACTTGTTTTGGTATGTTTATTTAAAACACAGTAAATATGCCGTACACCTTTAAAAAATGAAGATACATACAAAGAAAAACGAACGTAGTGCTATGGCTGCGTGGCCTTCACTTTTGAAAATGTTTGGTCCTATTAGTTGGACCATTATGATCGAGCTGCAAGCTATTTATCATGCCATCGCATTCAAACAAATACGGCGTTTTTAAGCAGCAGTACAGTCAATTTGCAGAGCATTAAAACAGCATAAAACAACAATCGCACACAGATGAAGCGCTCAATTCCCCCGAACACAATCACAAATCCACAGCGGCAAAAGAAACAAGTGCATAAACTGACATGATTGATGTGAGGGAGTGGGAGAAAGCGAGCACAGCCAGAGTATGAGCATCAGATTGAGGCTGTCGACGGGCTGTATTTCCTTGTGTTGTCTTTGTGCAAGCGCTATCATTAGGGAGCTCAGGAGAATCTAAGTCTAATTAGGCTGTTTAGTATGGAGCCAGGAGGACAAGGGCTAGACTGAGTCCAACTCTGCTGCTACCGCTGAGCCCTCTGAGAGACACTTTTAATGAGCTGCAGGCTGTGTGTTTACTATGGGATCGCTCTCCCTCCATCTCCCCCTCTCTCACTCATCCCTCTCACCTGCTCTGGTTTTCCTTCCAGCTCTCTCACAGACTCGCATGGGTGTGCATTATTCATAAAGAAACACATGAATGCGAAGATGCAACCGGCACATGAGAAATTTCTACAAGCTTAAAACACAATAAAAGCATCACTTGCACAACATAATGTAATCCAAGCCTTTGTGAAGTTGTATGATCAGTGGATATTTAAACCAACAAAAACTGTTGCTTGAAAACAGAACATGGAGTTTATTTCACAACTCTCTGTAACACTCTCAACAGAAATGGAAAACTATGAGCTTCAAGCACTGCTATTAAATTGCATTACATTGTACAGGTTTTGATTTTGTGCTTTTACAGCATCCCTCCTCTCTCTATGCAGAAACTTTATGCATTTACACACAACTCTCCCTATTTCTCCTATAACACACCACCAAATTCACACATACATGCCCTTCAGGCTTTCCTTCCCCACGCACCACTGAACCCACTCAGTCCACTTCTCATTGGACTTTAATTTCCAGCAGCGATCGACCACATTTCAACACCGCATCGCTGCTTCTCTCTATTTTATAAGCGTGTGGAAAAAAGTCAACCAGGCTCTGAAGCGGCAAGTGGGGAAAACTAATCAACTCTGCATTAATTAATGATAGTGGAAAGGCTTTTTAGTGACTGGTTTTGGGGAGTGTTTTAAAGGAGAGTGGAAGAAGATACCCGAAAGTAGTGGACTCTCCTGAGTCAAGTCACAGACAGTGTTAAAGTTGGATCAGTTCGGTCTTGGAGTTGGAAAGTATGCTCAATGATTTATAATGTACTCGTGTATGTATCTATAGGCGCACCTCTACAGATACATTGATATCGTTGCCCGGTTGGGTGTCGTTTCATGTGTTGAAAGAGGTCAAAGCCCTTTTTTTTTTTTTTTTTTTTTTTAGAACTTTGCAAGAGTCTGCAGTGGCTTGGAGATATTGGTACTGATAAAAGGATGAAAAAAGTTTTTACAACTTTGGAAAGTTAGCACACTGAGAAGGATTGTAGAGGAGGTGTGAATGCATGTTGACCATTAAGATAGAGTCCAGACACAGATGTGATCACTGTTTTAGGCTACGGCAGCCCAACCTCATCGCTTCCTAGTCTTTAGCTCACAGCTTCAGTTTTCTTTGTTGTGAATACAGACTGGGAACTGGGCTCATATTAGCGTTTGCACAGCCACTCTGAAGGGCGGACCAATCAGCGACCAGTGTCGGTAGTTTGTCAAGCCCTTCCTTCACTGTGATTTGACAGCTGATGACAGTGATGAGTGCAGCGTTAAAAAAAATGTGCTCTCGGTGACCGGAAAAAAACGCACTTCGCGCAGAAGAAGCGCTCAGCATTTCGTCGTGCTGCTGAGTTTCATCAAAAAAAATATGCTGTGCTCGGGGAAAAAAAATGCTTCCCATAGTAGTTGCAGTGGTGGCAGACTGCCGGATGATTTCAGCAGATGCTGATTGTTTAAAATTAAACCAAGGTCCACTCCCAGTAAAAAATATATGCATGTATGACATGGATCAAAGAAGGAGGTCTTATGACAGAAGTAATGTACAAAGAGTTACAAAGTTTGCGTGGGGGAAGGGCGGGCATGGTTGGGTAGGGCCTGGTGGTCAACTCCCTGAAAAAAGCCAGAGTCAAAAAACGTGACTGACACGGTCTGGACTGACCGGTGTATTACACACATTCGCACAATACCGGGTTGACTAAAGTTTTAAAAGTACAGCTGAAAACTTAACCTCATAAACATGAAAACTGTAAAAACAAATTCTCTATTTTTGCATTTGGTTCGTTTAGGTTGTTTCCCCTCAATTATAGCCATGATCCACAGTGGAAACTTAACATCATAAACTTGATGTGTAGCCGTTGTCACAGCTTCTGTCTTTGCTCCTCTGCCTGGTTTGTTCTTGGAGCTAAATTTGTCAACGATCCAGAGGTGGCACTAAATCCAAGTTTCAGGACCTCTCAGGGGGGTTGAGTGCAATCACTATAAAACCTCCCACAAATGTTTGCAATACATCCCACATCCCAGTCTTCACCAGATTCTTTACAGCCACCTTCAAAGCCTCTGATTCGGGAGGGTATCAAGCAACATGCTGCTTCGATGGCACAGACACAGAGAGTGGATCAGTGGGGTGGGAGCTGGTCTGGTGTCGACCTCCTGCTGCGGGTCGGAACCTTCTATTAATCTAAGTATACTTATATTTAAAAGTCATTATGTGTAAACATCAAAGAAAATAATTATTAGAGGGCTCATTTTCCTTTCTTGCATACTTGTCTGATAAAGTTCAATTATTCTCCTCAGAAAATACACAATCATAAGTCTTCTGGTGAAAAAACAAAGAGTTCCTCGAAATACCATAAAATCACAACAGAAGGGATATTTCACATCATCACAAAGACCATGGTGGCCCTATCAACTCAACTTGCCAAGGCCACCAGTGGGTGATAACACTAATTGACAGTTGGTTTGTTCCACTGCCTGAGCACAATAGGTCACCTTGCCATGTCTGAAGGTAAAATGCCTTCGGGATCTCTAATGACAGCATTCGAAGCAGGTGTGCTGACCAGCGTTGCGTTCTCAGGTCTTTTTCTCCCCTTCCCTTTTACATTTCTACCTCACCAACCCCCATCGCTCACCTTTTTACGTTGAGGAACACTTGTCTTCTTACTCCTCTGGGTCGCCTCCCCCTCTTTCCCCCCCCCGATTTCACTTTCTCTCGACCTCCTCTCTCCTTCATTCTTTGCTCCCCTTCCGCCCTTTGCCTCCCCTTCACCCCCAGTCCCCCGTCGCAGTGTTCCTTACATCCCCCTCCCATCTCCTGATTCCCCCAGCTCCTTGTTAAGGGCGGACTCAGGTGGCTGAAGGAGGCTGAGATGGATGAGGTGTCGGCCAAAACGTCTATCCCATGGCCTCCTCAAAGAGCAGCACCAACGGCCAAAATCCCGCTGGCCTGTCAGGTCCGACCGAGGCTAGTGACAGCTATACCCTGTAGTCCCTTTGCTCTAAAGTACAGAGCATTGCTCCAGTAGTCTGAGAGCGATTTTACAGGCTGGAAATCACAAAGTGTATGTTCTTTATATGTGAAAGGTGAGCTTTCGCTGTGAAGTTAAATGGCTGCAGGTCAGTCAGTCGATTGGATGCCACTGCTCATAAAGCATACTTAACACTGCGAGTTTCTACAAGACTTCATGAAAATGTTGCACACATCTCATTGTCAAGATTTGTCACTGCCAAACTGTTCTGAGTGCACTCTTTGCAAGCTTACTTTTTCATGAATTGGAATGTGAGCAATTACTTTTAAAAATCAATGCTCGCCTTGAGAATTCTCAGCTGTGATGCATTCAAAGTGATAGATTAAAAGCCTTTATCTAAAAGTTTTAGGAGTAGCAGCCTCTACTTTATCATTCACATTGTCAAATCTCTTCCTCCCTGTTTGCCAAAATCAATTCGCATCATTTTTACCCACCTCAATATTTTATAAAACGCCTTGATGCAAACGTAAATAAAATCAATGTTCCATTTTCCACTGAAGTGCTTTTGGAGGGTTGCATTTTATTGCTAATTAGCGATAGCAAAGAAACTGAAAAAAACCCAAAACATTTCAGAGTGAAGAGAGGGAGGAAAAAAAACCAACACTGCCAACACCTCTTCTAGTATGATGATGTTAAACCTCCCTAGAAACCTCTAGCTCTGAACAGCTATTGATTTGCTAATTGCCTTCACTTTCAATTTTATTGTTCCTTAAGGTGGTATTTAACCCCCCGTGACATGCTGCATTCACAGAGAAAAAAACATTCAACACCTCAGCCTCCAAGGACCGGGGTATTCAGTCTGTAGTCAAAGCGAAACTGTAGTTCTAACCTGAACTTCCAAACAGTTTATGGTATATATCCACAGTATGTGTTTGTCTCTTGTAGTTATTTAATTTTCCTTTGCGTACATCCCCGAATGGAAAAATCATTCAGGCCCAGTTCTGGCTGACTCCATTCAGCCCATATACCGCATGCAATGGCGACCACTTCTGGCTACTAAATGATAGACAGGTTAAATAAACCTTATGTGGCCCTTGTCTGGCTCACTACAAAATATATTGTTTTATCTATCTTGTTTCAAAGCCACACGCAAATATATCCTAAGACAGGCTTTATTCAGATTGCAAGTCAAATTGGACTTGTTTCTCAAATCAGATATTTAGGACAAACTGTCCGCACTGTTATTTGCAAGTGACAGATTGAATTTGGTGTGTCCAAACATCCCCAACCTTTGCAGTAACAATGTTCTCGTTGTCCTCCGCAGCGGCAAAATCTAATAGCGCTCTGCTATTGGTAGCATCACTGTGCTCACACTGAAAATGAAGTTGACAATGTGTCGCGTTGCAATTTACGAGTCCGATCTGAGCCACCAGAGTGTCCCGACTGAGATGCACCAGTAAGAATCCGATTAGAATCACATTTCAAACCACCTCATTTGCAAAAAACACATTTCATGTGATTTTTTTTTGCAGATCAGACTTTAAAAAAAAATCAATTTGAATACAATCTGGATATAACAGAACCCAAATTTAGGCCGTCTGATCAAGACCACAGTTGACATATTCCCATCTAGTGTCTTCTTACCTGCCTTGCTAATGATAGCCACCTGTAATTGTGCATTCGGGAATCACCGAGGTGCAGCACTGTAATGTACCAGAAGACTTATTCACTTCTTCAGATCTATTCGTATGCATTTTAGTGTTATAGGGGCATCTGTAAGGTAAGTAATTGGTAATTGATAATCACAAGACAAATCAACAAGAACAACAACAATATAAGTTGACTTGATAAATGCAAAAAGATATACATATTACCATCTAATTTATGTACGTTTTCAATAAAGCTAAAAAAAAAAAACCAATCAAATCAAATCTGTAAATTACATTTAGGGTAGTACACTGAAGAATAACCCATATGCATAGCTAGACTCAGTTTTCATAAGATTTTCAGGGATTACAAATGGAAATTAAAACATTTGTATTAGTTTTTTTCCCATCTGAGATAAAACCTTCATTGCTGAATGTTTCAGATTTGTTCTGAACAAAGACAATTACCATACCAAGCTCACACTGATGAAGGCGCAGGGGGAGCGATGTCTCCAGATAAAATTAAGATTGATCTTATTACAACAATTCATTTAAAGGCTAAGACTTAATCAATAGTAACTGTTTAGTACAAGGTTTTATTAGCCTCCAGGCTGTTCACTGGCCAGTCCAGCACATCGTTATGTTTGCTGGCCTTCTTGTCTGATCATACTTTACAGTTAGGTCACATTTGAGAATGTCAAATATCTACATCGTGACTGCTTTCCTAATGTTAGCAACTGGTAATATTACATTCACAAATGGATTTTTCCATCAGGTAATAGAGCAGGTTTTTTTTAACCACAGATACTTTAATAGCCTACATCTGAGGAAAATGTTTATCTTTCCAACGGCCTCATCTTTTCTCTCCGTACCTTTGTATTTCCTGCATTACGTTACCCTCCTGTTAGCTAGCTAAATTGTTCATCTCCGTGGCTTCTAGGCGCCGTTGCCTAGCACAGTATTTTTACAACTTAACTTGAACTTGAACGCCAAGCATACAGTGCACACAACTTCCCATGACGGAACCGTGAGCTCATGAGTTCTGTTTGAACGCAGCATATGACAGTAGTTTTGTCGTCTTTCAGGTCAATTTTGAAATTTACACATTTTGGGACGCAATGAAAGGCTGGTTTTATTATCAGAATTATCAAACCTGCAATCAAAACCAATAAAACTCTGAGGGAGAATTTGTTTGCAATCAAAATAATGTATATATTGTTACTTTCAAACTTTATTTGTGACTGCAGTGTGAGAAAATTGCTCTGAATTGTATTTTATGCTGACATGATACAGACAGAAAAACTAACATCATAGGGAAATCAAATGGGGAGCCCCGTTTTACAAAGAATGTGCTCTCAACTCGACTCCTGCACGATTCGTTGTCTCTTCTTCCTCCTGTGGTCTCTGTCCATATCTCAGGCATGAACCTCGCAGCAACCCGACAGTGCAGCAGCTAAAGGTATCGCTCACAGACCCTCTGAGTATGTGTTCTCATGAGAGAGACTGCACAGGCCTGCTGCTCTGATCCTGTTGGCTTGAGATGGATCTGGAGCCTCATGCTGCAGCTGGCGCGCTGGCAAGCTATCTGCTGCCAACTGTGAGTGTGTGTGTGTGTGTGTGTGTGTGTGTGTGTGTGTGTGTGTGTGTGTGTGTGTGTGTGTGTGTGTGTGTGTGTGTGTGTGTGTGTGTGTGTGTGTGTGTGTGTGACTGGAGCTGCTTCACATCTAGACAAAAAAAGACTGACTACTGTACCAGCGAGTGTGCACATGCGAATATTCCCTGCATGCACACTCGCTCAAAAGACAAAAAAAAAAAACGCCGACTGCCAGCAGCACCGAGGGATTTATTTCACTATAAAATATTCAGAGCATCAAACATTTGAGGTTTGTCATCTGAAAGTAACTCCACAGTGCAACGATGCAAAATAGTATAAAAACCATCTGCCAACCATATTTTCTGTCACTTCCGAATCAAAATGATGCCTGATCACAGTAATTTCTACTACAATTAAAAGTTAATGATATAATAAGTGCTGCTAATAAAAGCTCAGGTCTAAATAATAGACTGCCTCTAATAAAAACACAAGCCATTCATAGGTATTGCTCCTGGTAGACTGCCTGTAATAACAGCTGTAAGGGTGTATTTCTAAAATGGAGTTAGAGATAGTTGTTCACTGTTAATTTGTGTTCAGGATATACATAATTCAAATTCATTTATAATTTGGATCCTCTTTTTGAATCCGAGCAATGATGAGAAGATAGTGAGGAGTGACAGTATTTTGAGCTGGGACTAAATTTTACTTTCACTTTAAAATATTGATCATGTAATATCATACCTGGACCTGTTTCTCAGCTGGAGCTTTCTTTGGGCACATTTTATTTTAGCCATAAAACAAAACAGTCAGTGCTATGGTATGGTTTTACTGCCGCTGCTCACACATGACCGTGAAAGGCGTTTTGCTTGTCTGGATTTGATTCCAGTACTACGTTTTACTGAAGAAATGTTCAAAGAAATGCAGCAATGGGAGTATTTTATGTACATTTTATATTTAATCAGTAAAAATCTAACCAAATGCAAAATCCACCATGGATAAGCACAGCAAGCTATAAGTCCAAGTACTCTGACATGAACTCTGATCTCATTTGCATGCCCCGTGGCCCTATCAATACATGGCTGCTGTTGTTCTGAATGCAAAGAGCAGAAAATTAGAAATTAGGAAAATAGTAATGAAAAGGGGAGGCAATGAATACCCCTCGCCTCAACCCCCCCTTCCGAGCATAAGAGTATTTATGGTTGCTGCAAAACTCAAGATAGACTTAAAAAGCCCTCTCCAGGGCCAGTGTTGAGTTTGTCCCAAGTGGCAACCACCATTGATTTGTGAACAGCTGGATATTGTCTGTTGCCATCTTGCTAGTTCAGAGCAGTTTGGAGCCAGAAGGGTCCATATTTGGACGACCTGGACGGAGCGAGCCGTGGATCTGATTGGAATCCCAATGAGACTATGTCACGCCCACCGATAGCCGTAACCTGACTGCACCACAGGCCTGTCAATTAAACAGACACGCCTCCAAAGCTCTTTGATGCCTATTTTACAATTAATAACGGGATTATTATACAGTCTGTAGTTTGTCTCCTGTGGGCCACTGTGGAAAAAAGAAGGTGCAACATTGTGAGCTCCGTGGAAAAAGATCCGTTGCCTGTGTAGATATGAAGGGATCATTCTCAGCAAAAACACCGCAATTCTTAGTTTCAGGTGACGACAAACTAATGAAAAGATCATTATTCAATTTACTTTGCAAAGATAAGTCATTTCAGGACAATTAACATAATATATGCTATAATATACAGTATGTTGTAATGTCCTTAGAAACTTACAAGATTATAGTGAGTTCTTGGGAAGGAAAATATATATTTTTAACAGAAAGAAACCCCCGACGGAACCAGGCTCAGAGGTAGGCAGCCATTTGCTTTGACCGGTTGGGGTGAAGGGATTATTGACTATTATTAATGAATATTATATTCAATTTATGCCAACTGATTCCCCTAAATCTTACAAAATGAACCTTTAATGTTGTTTTCTGCTTTTTAAATGGAACTGGCATATAGCAACATTACCATGGCGCCATATCTGGCTTTGCCTGTTAACTTGTAGCTTTGTAAGGTGCTAGTACTAGCGCTGCAAAATAAACAGCAGTTTTACTGCATATTTTTGTAAAGTTGTTTTCATTCATTCAAACTTTTTCTTTAAAACAGTGGCAGTGCTAGTATATATCAGATGTTTTTGATGCCATAGTGAGTATTTTGTCAATGGCCAGATAAATGATTACATTATAATAAAAAGTTCAAAATTCTTACCAGACATTTCATGACAGCTTTTTTTGTATTTTTAATCATTTATCATTTAAGTTACAAACTTGGTGTTTCATGCACATTTTACTTCAGTTTCAGCATTGAGATTCAGTACGTAGCATTAACCATGATGTATTGTGGGCATGCAGTGTGTTCTTGCAAGTGTTTTAATTGGCTAAAATTATTTTTTAAAACCCCAATGAAAAGTCCCAGGCAGCCCCAGTTGGCTGTTCTTCCACATGTCTAGCCATAATCAGGGTGAATGCCCAGGGGGGAAACCCTGTTGATCTGTAACCCTGGTTATTCCACTCAGACCCTCACTCACCTCCCACTAGCATTCAGCTGGAAACCTCAATGCACCGGTGTAATTATGGCCAAACAAGTCCCATATGTACACGCAGGGCCGACACAGTCAGACACAAACGAGCACACACAAGCTCGCATCTGTGAATGAACACAAGCTCAATGATGCACGCACATTAATACATCACACTCAGTCAAACATATGAAGGCGCACACACAAACACTATAGTTTGTATGGATGAACACACAAACACACCCCATGTGAAGGGTGTAATGGCATGCTAATCAATGCAAAGCCCTTGATGTAGAGGAGCAGATGGCCTGAGGATGAGCGGCACAGGGCTGACAGGTACATTCCTCTTTTCCTTTCTTTATACATTTTTACTCTTTTTTTGTTTTTTAACTGTCTGTTTTTCTTTCTGTTACACTACTCATATATTTCCCTTCATATTTCTCTGTTCGCTGAACTTTATTTTCTCTCTCTGCCAATATTTTCCGTCTCTAATCTCACTATTTCGTCCTCTTTCATCACTATGCCATTTCACTTGACTTTTCCTTTCTTCGTTCCACGGGGTTGATATGAATAATCAACGGCGTGCGAGAAGCAGCTGAAACGCTGCTTTGACTCTGAAGTAGTAAACACTAAAATGATGTCTGATGTCTTGAGGGCAGCGCTCTGGAAATCCAAACTAGAAACAAAGAAATGGAGGTAAAAGCAACAACAAAGTAAAAAGAAAAGCACCTTTTGTTCTTACAAAATGTCAAACACCCACTTTTAATTATGTTAACATATTTCAACTTTTCAATCAGTGTGCTGAATTTTTTAATGAAATGTAAATCATTACATTTCCACCGAAACAGCATGAGTTTAAAGTGTGGGTGGTGTGTGATGGAGCACCTGACAATTTTCAGCTTTTTAAAGGCTAAATAATGAGTGGTTAAAATGAAGAGTTATGATTCATATTATATAATAAAGGCTGTTAATATCTCATCATCTAAGGGCCATCTATACATCACTCTCTCTCTTTATGTTGAAAATTTGTAGAGACAGTTTGGGCACTTGCACTCTTTCACATGTGCTCTCTGTAACCATCACATTTCACTTCACTATCATCAAATTAGTGGCTCAAATTAAGCTATGGTGCAAAAGAGAACATGATCGACTGTAGAAAAAAAGCTCGGACACTTGATATGTCTGATTCACTTCCTCCCACCACTGAAGTGAAATGTCAATCCTGACTCCTATGATGAAACCCAACAGTGAATAACTGGCAGCTGACCAATGAATCAGAAGCATCTGTGAGTCAACTGATCATTTACGTATGACATTTTCAAAAAGTATGTTTGGTGGCTCCTGGTCATTAAAAGAAAAGACAAAAAGCAGGCTGTATGACAGAATATATTTTACACACAGTACAGAAATGAAATATCTTCCATGGTGACAGGATGCATCATAGGAACTGTCCTATTACAGCCCAGCGCTGTCCGATCATTCAGTAACGCTCTGTGGCTTGCTGTAGAACTAATGCAGGATGAAACAACTAACAATACACATAAGTGATGCAATAGTTCACAATATGCACTGGATATTGCATTGCCCATTCCAAATATAGCTGAATGTGACATGAATATGAAATAAATATTTACGATCACACATTTAGTGTACACTGCAAATTGCCTGATCAAACACAAAATTAGATAATTGGTCAAAAAAGCAAACAATCCAAGTCGGTATTAAGCCAAAGCTTGTAATACATCAATCAGTCCAATAGAGGATAGTGTGTCAGTGTCAGATTTTGCCTCACCAGGTCGTGAAAAGGTTTTTGGTGCACTAACCCGAAGGCACTACCCAAAACCTTGAGGTCAGAGAGAGGTAAACATGACAGCTTGTGTAAAATATTTTTTTTTTTAAATTTGAAAAACTTTACATTTTCTAAAATGACTACATCATGTATGTGACTAAACATAATTTGCCTATGTTAAACACATTATGTTATGCAAGTAAATTACTTACATTATAATTTTTTTAAATTGCATGTTGACTTTTGCTTTCTCACACACCCAAAGACGGGTCTCCCAGGTGAACGTCTTGTATTTGTTCTGTCCAGCTACATCCAACCAACTCCCTACACTTTATTACTCTGTACTTTGCCACATGATCTTCTTGTTGGACATTGGTCCTTCATGCATATTCATATCCAGCCTAGTCAAGGCAAAACCTGACACTACCACCATATCCTTTAGTACACTGATCGGTACTGTGATATTGGTGTGATATCGGGCTGAAAAAGATGACCATGCTACTGCACATAATGGCCTTGTAATATTTGGGAAGTACATTTTTTAAGCACCAATGTTTCCATGTTACAACATATCAAAAAGTGGAAGTCAAACATCATTACTTTTGCATTTATGTTGTGTTTTGTTTGTGTTAATTTGTGTTTAGATTTCTCTTCTCTTTAACAACCCATGATAATATTTCCATACCACAAGCTGCTAAATGTTTCATGATGTATTCTGACTAGTCAATGAATGAATCAATAAAACATCATTTGTATAGCACCTGTCAAATATTGTAGATTAGTACAATTCAAAATGATTTACAGATGACTGGCAGGCTGTTATGAAGAAAATACAAATAGTTAAGAGTAAAGTATTTGATTCAAGCACACACTGCCAACATAAATAGTAAAACATTGGTTGCAAACTTTGTCTGTTTGCTGCTTAGTTCTGGAGAGGCAGCATACATTCTGTTTAATATGGGTGATTTAAGCCAACACATTTTTGTCCAAATTTGATGAAAAAAAAACATCCATTTGTCCATGTGTCTTAGAATAATATATAGAAGCATTTTATGATCTGTCGCCTTTATCAGCACAAAAATGTTTCTTTTATTCTAAAGCTGTCTTAAAATTTTGATTGACAGTTGGGAAAAGAAAACAAACAGCAATGTTCTGTAAAGTCTGACGTTTTGTTGAAACCATCAATAGGTCTTGGACCACCTCGCTGTGCTGACCTTTTTGCACTCTTATTAATCTCACCTGAGTTCTGTCTGCACTGGAGTGCTTTGTCACCTCAGCATAAACATGTACTGTTTGGGTGTGTTGCTGACGGGAGTGATGCTACTCTTCTTCTGGGAAGCACAATAACGGGAGACTTCTTTAAAGAAGCTCAGATTTAAGTTAAGAGGTTATTTTGTGTGGACTCATTTCGTCTGACATTACACATTGTCGTTTGATGAACTATGAATGTAAAATATTGAGCAATACAAAGCTCTACATAAACAAATAACATTTTCATATTCCACACATAATGTCCTTTACTAAATGTTTGCATGTGTAAAATCACGTGCAAACTTTACACCACCCGCCAAAAAAAGTCCAAGCTGATCTGCTAACAATGTGCAGTGAGGATTGCATCTTTCAAATTTGCACTATAACACACGTCCATTTTGCGTGTTTGCCTGCATGCAGATGTAATATTGGGCGTTTCTACTCAAATGTGCAAAATACTGGGAGGGAACATGTAAATAGAACAATTTAGCACCCTGAGAGATCAGGAGAGACAGCTGCTCTTATTGTGGTGAGAAGGAGACGCGGGAAAGCAAAGAATACTTAGAGAATGTGTTTTTATACCTGTTTAAACAGTTCTGAGGTATCCGAGTCAAAACATATTCAGACATATTTCTTGTCCAGCGAAGACATTTCTGAGTTATTGAATGAGCTGAATGATTATTTACAGCTAACACCAAGGAGGAGACACAAAATACCGGCAATGACAGAACTTCTTACGACTCAGTATTTTCCTGCCTCAGGGTCATTCCAGCGTACTACTGTGGGGATATCCCAATCTTTCATATCTCACATATAGCATTGGGATGTTCTACATATTTGACTGCACTTACATAATCAAAACCATACTTTTTTTAACCTTCTGATTCAGTTGATCATATAAAAAATGAAACAGACTCTTGTCTATTGAATTGGATTTGAATCAGGCAGTTAGCGTGTGTCATGACGCAGTTGCCAATCTCAGCCATATGATAAAAGAGGCAACTCAGGTTAACTGCAAATTAATTCCAATTAAATTACTAATAAAGGGGTATAAATTCAAAAGTTATTTCACCAACTTATCTGGTTTAGTGATCTAGCCAGCCATGCAAGGCCACAGTGTGACACTGCCTCATTTAGGCAGGGCAGTTTGGGCCGTTTAATAAATGATTAAAAAGTAAATTATGCACACGCAAAGCTCCTGATGCAGTTAATTTATTAATACCACAACATCAGTTAAGTTAAATGAATCGGGAGCTTTTAATGTTAACTCCTAAACATCCTTCCAGCACCTAATTCTGTATATTGAATGAGTCTTTGTTCACTTTGACATTTAATTAATGATGAAATAGCAAAGAAATCTATAATTTAAATGAACCGCAGTTCCAATACATCACCTGATATGCTGACCTCGACGCCCCCAATAACCGCTTCCTACACTGAGCAGCAGATCTTGTAATACCAGGGGAAGAGTGCTTTATAATATTAGGTACCTCTTCCCAAGCCAATTTAATATTCTCGGCCCGTGGAGGCTGTCTCACAGTACCATAAATGTGGTTGTTGGTCAAACGTACATGCGCTCCCTGCGCACAGAATCGAGTGCACTGTGTTTGAGCTGCGCCTAAATTAATGAAAATAAAGCACTAAGGCCTGGGACACACTGGATGCGTGGCGTGTGTGTTACCTGTTGCTGAATGGTGTGTTTTCATTTTGGTGTCCATATTAACAGATTAGAGGAGCCACTGCCTGCGTCAAATGGGCAGGCACATAGGTTGAGCTGCTTATACGTTGAATACGACCGCTGAAATTTACAGCTTTACGCAGGTTATAATTATCTTTCGGGCTCGGCTCTTAATTTGTCTTTTTCCTCTCTATTCATTATAGGTACATTATCCGGTAGTTATTGCATTGAGCTGCTGCTCTCTCAGCCAATACTGCTGAATGCTGTATGCCATGTATAATTGCATGTTATGATAGAACCATACTGGTGCTGCAGAGAACTAACATATAATAGTAAGTACAGTATAAAGTGATAGTTCCTCACGGATGTGCCATTTTTGGTGATATACGAGTCCAAATCCTCTTCATACAAGTCTGACATCTTACTGAAGCAGGAAGTCCCACTGAGATTTGAACAAGGATTGTTGGATTCACCTTCCAGAGTGCTAACTTTTACATCATGAGACCATTGTGGTTTGTTGTCTATTGCATTTATTTTTTCATATGAAATATTTGCCAGCTTTTTGGCAAACAAACCTTTTCTGATTATCATTTTAGATGAGCAACTATTAGTGCACGATGGTTATAACTGCAGGGCTCTGGGAAGCCACAAAGTACCACTGTGGCTGATTGAGCTATTATGATTAGTATTCACCCCTTGAAATAATTAAAACGCTTACTAACAAAAGAGTGGACAGAGATGTCAGTATACTGGGAGATATTTTTTTTGGGAAGAATGGAGGTAAAATGTTGGTGATCAAATGGTGGGGCATGTATTGTGCTTCCTGCACTGTGAAGCTATTCTATGGTCTATGGTTAAAGCATTAAATGTTAAGCAGCTCCAGCAAGTGTTTGATTGACAAACTGTTAGGTATTCAGCCTGAAAACAGCCCTGTGTGGAGAATAAATGCAAGGAGCTTTGTTGGTAATGATGTGTTGCTTTAGGAAGTTCAGAAATATATTACTGAGTGTTTATCTGACGTTTATAATACAAAACACTGACTAGTGGTTTAGAGTATGATGAAGGATTTACAAACTGAAATATTATCCCGGTGACACTCATTTTATTGAGATGATTCCACTATAAACAGTAGAAATATGCATTAATTGTTAGTTTTTATCGACAGGAGAAATATGCATTTGACCATCTTTGATTGGTCAACATTCCATCTTAAAGGACAAGACTGAAAAATGAGGCAGAACTTAACTTTTATTTTCTTGATGAAAAGCCTCCAAATATGATGTGAGCAGATTGGCTCTCAGTGTGTCCTTAATGCATCTTCAGTGCCTTCACACATGTACTTTTAGCTACCATTTGTGATTGTGTCACCCAGGATGTATGTAGATGTCAAGTCTGATCAGTGGTGTTAGGGATGTCAGGTAAAGGCAGGAAGTACAGCTCAGATACACCTTACTGACCAGTGAACAGAAACACAGCAGTATTGCTAAAAGGATTTATTGTTAGCTCTTGGGGAATTAATTACCACAAAGCCCGATTGTTGTATGTATCAGCTATTAACGGCCCATTACATGCATTAAATGCTTGGTTGTTGATCAATAAGAGAAGGATGCAGACCTAACTTCAAGCCTGGGTGGACTTGGCTCTACTTCTTCCCCCCATTGTTGCTTACTCTGCATAGTTGTGTCACTGTGGCTGAGGTACATTACAGCCTTCACAAAAAAATGTTGTTTGCATTTATTTCCAGTACATCCATATCTATTCTCCAGCCCCCTTTCCTTGGTGTTTGCCCTCAGGCCAGCTCATAAGTCCTTCTTGGAGCCTGGCAACCAATCATGAAATTACAGTTTTGATGCAGCATTTGAAGGATCTCTAACACTGTGCAAAGGTCAATGATGAATAGCTAAAGCATGCCATATGAAATCACTGGAAAAGTGTCACCAGCCCATTATCCTTTTGAAATGCATTCACGTTGCACATTTATCTGCCTTTTTTGGCAGAGTTTTGCTAATTGACAACATTCAGTGTCAATCCAGGAAGTAGCACATCCCATATGTAGTAAGGACATTCATAATCATACAGTTTTAGTCGCCAATTAATTGTATTTATAATAATTGTGATTAGCGATTGAATTGTCTGTTTCTGTTAATTTCATGCCACTATTGTAGTATAAACCCAATCATAGTTGAATAACCCACCATGTAAGTACACATTTTATTTTGTATTTGCTTTTGTTAACAAAAGTTGCAATCACATAAATATCTTAAATATCCAAAACCCATCGCTGAAATATACAAATAATTTACTGGCATGGACTGGTATCCACAAACAAAATAAACACTGTACTATGGGGATGCTGATTCTCCACTCATGCTCCATCAGATTTTAGCAGAAGAAGGTTGTGCAATGAGATTACATCATTAAAAGACTGGCAGTCAAACCTCAAATGGAGGAAATCAACTTGGAAATAGGGATGGGAACCTGTGTCACCCAGGGTTTTAATTGAAAGGGTTATAACGATTGTGGATGCAGTAGAAGGGAGTGCACACCTCATCACAGACCTGCAATTAATATTCCCCTTTTAATCTTTCTCCAAACTTAAACAAGAATACAGCGCTTGTTGCTGAAACCCTACTGCTTATTTACTACAGTCACTTTCTTTCCTCAGCCATACTGAAGTTGCCATGGAGATAGTGTTGAAAGCAAAATTTGAAAATCTGATGTTCCAAATATTGGATCCTCCAATATCATCATGCATGTGTGATGAACCACTGGATTTTTAAAACAGGCTAAAGCATTCACAGTAATACCGTATTCAATGTGACAAGAAAGGTGGTCCGCATAAAGCAAAGGAGTGAGAGACGTACTGGACTTCAGAGCCAGAAATATACATTACTTAATTAGATTCAAATAAAGAACCTGTTTCTGTTTTTGTGAGTCATCATTTGCTGATGACTCACAAAAACATGTTCATATACTGACGGATGTTGTTGCTAAAAATTCTGTGTTGCGGTGATGTTTTGACACTAATTCATGTATTAAGGATCTTTGGGGGATTTGTGGCTCATGTTGACTTTCTCTTCGCTTTCGATATATACTCTAAATACTCTTCCTCTGTTTACTCTTTCCTATAGTTAGAGAGCAAGGTACTGTGTGTGTGTGTGTGTGTGTGTGTGTGTGTGTGTGTGTGTGTGTGTGTGTGTGTGTGTGTGTGTGTGTGTGTGTGTGTGTGTGTGTGTGTGTGTGTGTGTGTGTGTGTGTGTGTGTGTGTGTGTGTGTGTGTGTGTGTGTGTGTGTGTTATTGGCAGAGACCAGTCACTGGAGATTAGCTACAGGACAACCCTCAGGCATCGACTCCCCAACCACTATCCCTATCTAGCACATACACACTTCATACACACAATACAAATGTGTTAGCATGATCACTAACCCCCCCCCCCCCACCACCACCACCACACACACACACACACACACACACACACACACACACACACACACACACACACACACACACACACACACACACACACACACACACACACCCCACACACAGGCTACGAGCCTGAGCCGCTCTATTATTCAGCAATCTGCCAACAGGGACTGAAATAAAGAAGAGGAAGATGAAGAGATAGACTGCGACAGAATGACAAGCAACTTGTTTGTTTGCCAAATAATTAAGGAGACATCAGTCACTGCCAGAGCTCACATTTAAAGACGGGGAGCACGGGTGGGCAGAAAAGAGCTGTAATGACGTTGACGGTTGTGCTGTTCATTCTGTCATTCATGTAGATTTAATCTCAGAGAATCAGGGCACAGAAAAGCTCTTTTATTACAAATAAGGTTTCATTGCTTTACATGTAAGCTTGATAGACTAAGATCTGTTTATTATGTGACGGTATGGTAAAGTGTCTCCCCAAGTGTTTTAGGCGACATACAGGCTACCTTACCTTGCTTTAGGAAGATTGCTTTGGGCTGAATACAGCCCGATTCCTTGCAGAAGTTGCGTCAAATATTGTTATTTGAAGTTAATATTCTATTAAAAAGACACTAGAATTAAATGTCACATCAAAGATTGAGCACAGGGCTCTTTGTAGTCAAGATGCAAATACACATAAAAAGGGTTTAAAAAGGATTCATGCATTCAAATTGGAAATTGACATACGTTCTATTTAAACTACAATTTTATCTTAATTTCTGTACTCAGATATGACAGATTTCCATTAACTACTACTAGCAAAGTTGATATCTAAATACATAATGGGTGTAAATGCCATTTGAAAAATTCTTGATTACCTAAAACCATTAACGATCACATGTAGCAAATTGTCTTGCAGATAACAAAAAAGTAGTACTAGTAAAAGGTGTGACATAACACTTTTTCTGCCAGTTCCTCACAATGATCTTTTTATTCTTGCAGTGAATCAGTATAATTATCAGAGGTTGTTTTTTAAACAACCATTGGCTGCAAATGGCCAAATATCTCAACAATACCTCACTTAGTTTGCGCCACGTTACTCTCAGAACCCTTTTCTATTGTGCCAAACAGAGAATTTGGAATGACTAAAAACAAGTAGCTGAATGAGGGACAACAGTGTGTGCTTCTTTATATCAAAGCGTCTATGCTAATCAGCTGGCTGGTAATGTGAGGTTGAGCTGCTCGGGGCTCTGTGGGTATTTGGACCACATTGCTGAGCTGTGCTGGCCAGGTAAGGCATGCTGCCAGTACCAGGATCTCTGCCAAGCTGGACTAGAAGTGCACTGCCAGCATACTGGCACTGGCTGCCGGCTCCAGTCACCACATTAACCTGTGGATGCTGCTGTGACAGAACACAGAATATAGATAGGTTTATGCCAAAACAGGACAAATTCAAATCAAATCTTGAGAACCTGTAATACATATACGGTGATTACTTTCAGCTGCAACATAATTGCTGGGTGGATCACTTTTCTGGCATGAATAAATGAAGCACCACATTTATGAATTGCTTTACACTCGACAGTAGACTTCATCCTCAGTGGACCATGATCATTGGATCCAGTAGTTGTTAAGATATTATTTCCATCGACCAAAGTGGTGGACTGACTAACAAAACAACGATTTGCTTTCCCTAAACCCATGCTGCTAACATGTGCCCTGGTGTTACCAGACCTAAATTCACTGCTTGAAAGGGTCTGGTCACGTGTCATTGAGGATTGATTCCAGTCGCAGCAATGGGTGTAGTATCGTATGTTGGTATTTACAGTGATGATGCTGCCTGGGACCCGCAGTTGCACAGATGAGACGGGCGTCATGGTCAAAAACACCCTATAGTCTTTGCATCACTTCCTTCTGGACAACTCACTGGTCCCCCACCACCTCCACCGAAGCGACACCCTCCTGGTGGCCTACTCTTTGGCTGACAGTACTTGACGTTGGAGTGCATGCAGACCCCGGTGCACGGTCCCTGACCATGGACATCCAGTCCTGGCCTACCACTCCGAACCTTAACCTCAGCATGCTACGACAGCCTCTGCCTGGTCCCTGTTGCTCCTCCAGGTAGCAAACTCTCCTCCCAACAGATTTGACTCAATTACTTTAAATGGGAAGCCTTGGTCTACATAGATAATATATGTATGATTGGATACCCTTATTACATTTGCCAATCTGTATAATCAAGCTGTTGAAGAGCTTGGTGACATGATGAAAACTCATGGGGTTTTTTGACCTTATTAATCAATCTATATCTAAATATTACAAACAGTTTTTGAAGGGGCAAAAGGTGGCTCTGTTTGACACTTTATTTAAAAAAAATTAAAAATACTTCATCAAAGTGCGTGGGTTGGCTTTGATTGATAGTGACCAAACAACCCATTAACTGTCATCTGAGTTTGATTTACATTTTGCTAATATAGCAAAATTCCCCTCTGCTAATATAGCAAAATCGTTCAGGGAAATAAGTAACATCACCTGCTTTCCTATTTTCAGGGAATAATAATAATACTTTAAACCACTGAGAGCTCAGAAGAAAATGCAGAAATATTTCAGTTAAAATTACTAGAACTGTTGTAGCTGTTGACTATTTACTGGCCATGTAAGAACACAATAGTAAAAGTTGGACTGATAAATTAGGAAGCACAGGCACATAAGAATTTTGCTGTAAAAGTCAACAGTTACATTTTACTACTGCACTCATAAATACTGATTCAATATGAAGCTGGAACCAACAGCTAGTTAATTTAGCTTATCCTACAAAGATGTTTAGCTCACCTAAACAAACCAGTTGATGAGTCCAGCATCATATTGAATGGATAGATACAAAATATCTAAAATATCAAAATCTTCCTATCAACTCCTTGCTACAATGTACAACACATTTCTCAAAATGTTTAACTTTACCTTTAGAAATGTTGTGGTGTACAGCATTTGATTAATACTGATAATACTCATTTCATCATACACAGTAGCTGCATGCCACCCACCTGGACATCACGGCTTTATTCCACTAAACTGAGGGGAAGTATGTAGATGAAAAACAACAGTGGACCAAGAATGGATCCTTTGGGAATGCCACTATTTTATTTATTTATGGAGGAGCAGGCATTTGCTGTTACAATGGATTCAGTTCTGTTAGAGATAAATGAAAAAGTAAGTTTTGAATTGGCATGCCTAACACCTGCCCAAGTTTCTAAATGGAGATATTGCAGTAAAAGCAGCACTGAAACGTATCTGACGTGAAACTAAGCAGTGATTTCTGTCAACTGTCAGAAAAGAGTAACCTCAGTGCTGAGGCGAGCTCTCAAACCTGACTGAAAACCATCAAAACTGCTCCTTAGGTTCCTTAGAAATTAATTGTTTTGTTTTTTTATCAGTTGTATCAGTGGAAGCTTTTTTTTTTTTTTCCTGCCAGACCACCAAGTGGGCCAGCAGAGTACTGAATGTGTCTTACTCTTTATTGTTGAAATGCATGTGGGCAGGATGAAGCATACAGCGAACTGGAGGCAATATTACAGTAAAAGAGCTATTAAATATTCCACAAACACTTTGATAACAAACATTTGGTTGTATTTTAGTTCATAAGACTGTTTCATACTCAGCACTGTACCAAGGTCACTCGGATCATCTAAACCAAAGCTTTCATTGTTTTAGGGGAAAAAAATGAAAAAGATTTTATACTAGATTCAATTATGTTCTTTTTCTTTTTATGGGCCTCCACTTGTCACTTTCTGTTCTATCCTCTTTGCTTTCTTGACTCTCTGCCTTTAGACATTCTCTGACTGTCACTTCCTTTCTCTCATTTTATGGTTCTATCTTTCTTTCAAGCCTTTTGTCCCTTAACCAAACAGTCGTAACTCTGTAATTGGATATGCTGAGATCCTTAATGAAGCAGCTGACAGCCCTCTGGCTATAAAGAAATGTGCTGACAGTGTAACATAGAAGTTATGGGGCAACTTTTCTGAGGCTGCCTTAAAACTTCTGATGTAATTCGTACAGCTGGCAAACTGCAGCGTGAATGTGTGTCACCATGTGCTTTTGTTGGTGTGACTGTGTTGGCAGAACATTTGCGTGGAAATATGTGTGAATGTGCCCGTCTCGTCAGTGAAAACCTTGTTTCTCCCAGGTTTGCAACTGTCACGTATTCATGTAAGTTGAAGGACAACATGCTTCTCTATGAGTTTAAAATGCAACCTTTGAAGCTCAGAGAACCTTTTCATAACTCAGTAAAATGTGTCAAGTGCATTATCATCAACTTTCAAAGAGACTTTTTGGAGACCCATGATTTTCACCTGACAGTTTCAATGTGCAAGTCTTGGCAGAGACTTACAGTTAATTCAAATTCAAATTAATGTGAATCCAAATGGCAGTAGTGGCAGTCGCATGCTCCGTTACCTTGTTAAGGCTTATACAGTCATGGTACATATGTCTTGTTTTACACCTATCAGATCCATACAACAAAATCTGTTGCTGCTGCGACATTTACCTGCAGACAGGATCAGATGCACTCCCGCTTTGGAAGTTAAATACAGCTCTAATAACCACATCTAGGTTAGTGGGGTGTGTTATCTATCAACAAAAACAAAATGCAATGAAGTGAAACTGAAACAGACTAAATTAATAAATATGACATACATGAAGCAAAGTGACCTAAATGCTCAGACTTTTACTTATTTCCCGAATGCATACATAAAATGAACATATTTGCTCCACAGTTATCCATTGTTTGAGGTTTGATATTGTGCCATTTTCCTCTTGTGCCTTCTTCTTCTACAAACATTTATGCAACATTTAGGATTAGTACCAGTGTTGGCAATGAGAAATTGTGAATGTGTGTTTGCCACATGTGGAAGGCTGCAGACACATCACTGTCGTGGAGGGAGTCCAGCCCTGAGCCTTTAGTGTTAATTGACTTGACTACCTGTGGATTCCACCGGGCATGGGCCTCTCATGTTGCGTGTGTGCTGCTGTTTGTTCTGTTCTCTGCACACCTTCATTCCCCACAGGGAGTGTTTCAGAAGTCTTTTAGCTGCCCAATTTTGTTGACTTCCAGATTTGGTAATTTTCTCTTGGTTTTTGTGCTTCTCGAGGGCAAACGTTGTGTCTGTCTTGTGTTGTTATTTCCGACTTTGTTGCGCATTAGCTGACTGAAATAATAAAAAATATATATTAATTTGGCTGTGTTTTATCTGTATCTGTACGTCACATACAGTGCATGTTAGATGAGTAGACATACAGTTACAAATCCAACGGGGAGTCTGAACAGTGTTTTATTGTGAACATTTACCGGATTCTCTTTCCCATTCTTCTGCCTGACCTTCTGCCCGGCTGATCTGCTCTGTGCAGCTTGACGCAGCACTCATTTGGCTTCTCTGAAAAATAGACTCAGTGTATTTTTAGCAAAGCAAAGTGGACTGCTTCGGGGCTGCTGCGGACACACGCCATGGTGCATCTGGTGGAATCACAAGCATTGCCTGGAGTGGCAGCGATCAGCTCTGGTGGCCGTGCCTGAGTGGGGATGCGATACTGACTGTTGCGGTGGAAACCAGCCTTTAGAGGGAGGATTGCTTATGAATCTTTACACACTCCTACGTAACCCAACAATGGTATACCTATAATTATGAAACTAAAATGTATCAAAACAAAACAGTCTGTACTTGTATTCATGGATCCGATTTTTATGAGCATTGTCATTTTCATTATTTTAAACTATTATAGTCTATACTGATAACACGAGGCCACAAAACTCCTCCTCAGGCTGCATAATTTCAGACTTTAAACTTAATTCGAAGTCCCCTTGAAACTCTTAAACAGCAATTTAAAGATGCTGATGTAAATGTATAATGAAGCAGATTTCACAAGCTGCTTTTCTCACCTCATACTTACTTAACTCATTCTGATGGAAAGTTTGGGAGAAATCTGACAGTGTTTTCAGAACAACTGCCATGTTGAATAAGCGTCATTTCCCATGCACTTGTTTTCAATCTTTTTTTTGTTTTTCTTAAATCACTTTTGACTCAGATTTTAAAATAGCTTACTACATTGCCTGTAAATCACACAGCATAGCTGTAATAGCTTTACAAACCACACACAAAGTCTTTCCTTTTAAAAGCCTAATTACTACAGGAGAAATGGGTAAAAATATATCCATAAACATACGAATTTCGTTTAGTTGTAATTCTTACTTCAGAAACATTTCAAAGCTTTAAGTGCTTCAAACAGAATTAAAACCAAAACTCTCAGCATGGCTGAGTACCACTAGAGTTAAGCTGAAAAGGTGGGTTTTAATAGGTGAGCTGCTCAACTTAAAGCCCAAATCAGGATGCTGTGTAAGAGAAACATATAGGGAGACTTTGAAGAGAAAAGTCCTGTATGTACCTCTTGAAATCCTGCATTTATGTCACATACGGCATAGCATATATATCATACAGTATGCTGCACTAGTTTTTCAGTGTATAACTATTTATATCATTTGTCTTTGCTCTATCAAAGAAATCTCCCCACAGACATCATTATATCTAGTAAAGGTAAACCACCCCACACAGACATGAAGAAAGAGGAGCCAATGCAGTACAAACAAAAGTTTATTTTGTGGTTGTCGCAGGTCTGGTGCCCTGATTCTGGGAACGGCAAACGAGACTCTGTTTGTTGCACCAGGAAACCTCAAAATATGTACATGCAGATGTTTGAAATGTATTTTTTTCAAGCTTCTTTACCAAAACTAGTGAAGAAAATAATTGATTTGAAGTAGTACAACATATTAACAATATTGATTAATATGATATTGGTTCCTTAAAAAATAAATTGCAGTAGAACCAAGTAAAATAATATCAGCTAATTAACACAACACAAAGCCTTATTTGTAGCAAAACAATTTTTTTGCTCGGGGGAGAAGTAAAAGAGAAACAGTTAGCTCATAAAAACCCAAAACCTTCATCCCATCAACTTATTGTACCATAATTAAAAATCCCTTGGTTGACTTGGTTGACTCAGCAAGCAACTAGGTTGACTTTAGCAGTGCAACTGTTTCTCTCGAGGGTTGACATGCTGCCCTTGAATGCTGAATGATTCTGCAGGGGTGGTTATTTAGAAGGAGAATTAGCACAAACATTTAGCTCTGAAATACCACAGCTCGCAGCGATGATGATTATTTCCTGCGCGCTTTAGACCACCTGCTCTCGTTGGTGAAACCGAACCTTTTCGCGTGATCTCAGGTAGAATTCTCTAAAGAGTTGTGCAGAGCCTTCACTCAAGACGCATACTAATCACATCTCATTTTTACAATTTGCAGCAGAGGACAAGGCTGTGAGGGGTCACACAACATGCATGTCATTTTCCTTCACAATTCATTTTAGTTTAGGGAATGTCCTGAAAACTGCTCACAGTCACCAAAACTGCAGAAAGACTGGAGCTATGTGACAGCTTGATAAGAACATAGGTGTATGAACCAAGTGGCAGCCAACAGTGTCATTCATTGGTTTGTGAACGGCCGTTATGAAGCCTCGAGTTCGGATTTTGGCCGGACCCGTCTTGCTAGTTCAGAGCGGTTTAGATTTGGGGGAATGGTGTCTTGTAGTTCGTCAGGGTTTTCAGGGTTTTCCACACTGATGCTGGGTCGTTGGCTGAAAAGCTGGTTTTAAGCCTTTCAGTGTAGCTCTTCTGTGCTGCCTTGATCTCCTTCGTCAGTGTGTTCCTGGCCTTGTTGTGCGAGAGTCTGCCCCCCCTCCTGTTGGCCTCCTCCTTGGCCTGACGGAGCTCCCTGAGTTTTACCGTAAACCCGGGTTTGTTGTTGTATGTGCAGAAGGTTTTGGTCGGCACACACATGTCCTCACAAAAACTGATGTAGGATGTCACAGTGTAGGTGAGTTCATGCAGGTCTGTAGCTGCAGCCTCAAAAAACGCTCCAATCAGTGCAGTCAAAGCAGGCCTGTAGTTCCAGCTATGACTCATTGGTTAATCTCCTCCCAGTCTTGAACACAGGCTGAGCTGACTTGAGTTTCTGCCTGTAAATTGGGATGAGATGAACCAGACAGTGATCAGAGGCCCAGGGCTGCACAGGAAAACAGAGCGAAAGGCGTCCTTTATGACAGTGTAGCAGTGGTCCAGGATGTTTGTGTCTCTGGTGGGTCACGTAACATGCTGTCTGTATTTTGGAAATTCGTGGCTGAGGTTTGCTCTGTTAAAATCCCCAAGAACAATGAGCAGGGAGTCTGGATGTATTTTCTCCACGTTGTTCATCTGGTCAGCCAAGTGTTGCAGCGCCTCACGGACACAGGCCTCGAGTGGGATATAAACACCGACCAGAATAAACGAGAACCCCTGCGGCAAGTAAGGTGGGAGATTTTGGAGAGCTCACAAGTACTGGAGGTTTGAGATCATTTGACAGGTCAGTGTTTGTAGTGAAAGGAAGAAATATACTTGCTGTGAAAATAAGTTGAGATAGCCACACTTGGTTAGCCTAGCCTACCTGTTTTCCAAGTTGTTAAGCAGCAGTACATTTAAAGGTGTAGAAATAATGTACGGATACCATTGACTTCCTGAGTTCAATTTAGTCCCTTGCGTGTTGGTTTATATGGATGAGGACAAGGTTTTTCTTCATCTCTGCAGCTGAAATAGAGCACATTTTCCGGGGGTGGCCACGTTGCCCTTTTGTAAATGTTCTCAACTTGGAAGTGGGACGTTCCCAGATGGGAACTTTCCCAGTTCCCAGCTGCCTTAACGCACAATAGGACAACCAGCAAGCAGTATATTGTCATGTCATTATGGCTTAATAATGGTTTAATCAAATATCATTAAACCATTTTTAATGCTGTAAATAAAATATTTAGTTTGTCATATGTTTTGATATGTTTGAAAATGTAACACAGAACATGTGTAACTGTTGTGTATTTGTTTAATGACGGAACAGTGATGTGATAAGTCCTCGCCGTGTCCTCAATGCTGTAGTGCTTCAATATCAATAAACTGTACTTTCTTATTAGAAGCTGAAAAGCATTTGCTCCACAAATGTTAACAGTGACAAATTAACATATCCAAAAATATGCATAGGAGTACTTTTATTCAAGAGGTTCTTGAAGTTCATGACTTTTCTGACAGCAAACATATTTGTGAAACATTAACACCAGTGGGACATTACAGTTTCACGTATTAAGAATACACTACAATCTAAATTTGTCTTTATCTCTGCTACAACAGACGTCTTTACATTACATTACATTTAGCTGACACTTTTATCCAAAGCGATTTACAATAGCCTTCCTGTATTAATTTGAAAACGGAACTCTAGTTTATATAACACATATTCTGCATCAAGCTCAACTAGCGCTGCTCAAAGTATCAGTGTGATATAAATGTAAGCAAAGTTTGGTGAGTTCTTTAGAGGAATAAAAGGAAAAACATGACACCCTTGAGGTCAGATCATTGCTTTGGGAGTACAGGTCAACTTGTTTTGATGAATTGAACTCTAAAGTAGAAACATTTTACAAAATAACTAAAGGAGTTTTCATATGTGGATTTTGTTTAAGTCCAAGGCCTCCTCCCACTCACTCTACGCTCTTCACCACGATCCTATCAACTCAAGATGTACAAATGCCTTTTATCGGTTTTTGATTTGTTAATAAGAAATCTGCGAACACATTCTCATCATTCATTTGGCCTGTTCAAAGCATTAAACCAAGGTCAGAGTCACAAGTGACCCTCCATGCGTGCACAATGAGCCAGTGGGTGATTGACAGACATTCAAATCCCAATGTCAAGTAAGGTCTCAAGGGTCGGCCGATGTTGCAGTAAAGAATACGTGTTTTGTTCTCTGTTTGCTCTTCAAGTACCAAGGACTTGTGATGCATTCAGCTGATTTCAAGTTTGTGTTTTGCATGAGTTATGAGATGCTTTTGTTGTTTTTATGTCTTTACTTTGATGTAATACCACATTTTACAAGATTGTATTCCACTTTCATCATAAATATGTATGTAAAATGACCAAAACATATTTTTTTAAATGCTGTTACACATTTTACCTATATGTGCTAGTTATTCAGATCTGTCACATTCAGTTTATTTAATTACATGTGATGTAAATTTAAGTCTTACATTTATACCAAATCAAATAATAGCGTGGGAGCTATCCACCAAGTTCAAAAGTCCACTCTTCTATGACATGCAAATCTGAAATCACAACCAATTTGTATGTCTGGATACACAGTATTCATAATTGTGGGGATGTGGTGAGGTTCCACTGTCCCCGAGGGCTTCACGGTGGTGCACTGGCCAATGGCCAAATCCCAGCAGGCCAGCGACAAGTTCTAGTGGGCTGGTGATCCGTCAAAATATTCAAGTTCTTACCGGCCCTGTTTCCCACTTCACCATTCAGGATGTGCAAATGAATGCACTGCAGGTGGTTCAGTCCCAGCAAGCTGCAGCTCACAATTAAAGAGAGTAAAAAACATGACATGCACAAAGTGCTTCAAAAATGAGTTGCAACTGCATGGTAGCACTGGGTTCGGGAAAGCTTTTGGATACAGCTGGAAGTGAACAAGCAAAGACACTTCTTGGGAGGAAGGTCGTGAAGACTGCAAGCTGGGAAACATGGATGTAAATTTAAAGTTATGAATTGAAAATCTGCTCACAGCTATTTTATGAGGAAGTAAATGCACAACATAAAGGACACACACAATGAATTTTGGTGATAAACACTGAACATCTTCCCAAAAAATCTCCACAACCAAAACTAAAGGGCTGATACCGCTTGAGCCGGCTGCGAAACGGCCACCAGAGCTGATCGCAGCCATTCTGGACAGTGCATGTGATTCTACGAGAAACATCCCAGAAGCGACTTTCCACCAATTATTTTTGACAGAAGCCATGTCAAACTGCACAGAGTAGATCAGCTGGACAGGACGTATGACAGATGACATAGATCCGGTCCGTTTTCAAAATAAAACAACCTGTCCAGACTGCCAATCAGACTACACATCCCTACATTGTCTGCTCTCCCCGGTCTTTCAAGTTGGAGAAGAAATGTTTTCCTCTCCTGTTAACAGGCACTGTATAACAACTAAAACATTACAAAGTGGGAAATAACAACAATTAACAAAATGTAGACAAAAAAGGAAACTGAAATTCTCCTGACGGGGAGTGTAAGCGTGTAAAGAATGGAACAAAACACACGTGACTTGAAGAGCTTGCACCTAGTGTAATCCACAGGTGACTGGACGGAAACTCCGGTGTCCTGCTTTAAAGTAAGACATGCTGCATGCCCACCTTCCATCCCCACACTCTTACCTTGATTATTACATATCGAGCATGCTACTTCCTGCTTTGGCAGTGGTGTAAATGTGATGTAAGTTGTGAGGCACCAAAACATCAACTATTGGGGGGAGGAAAGTCAGATCAGTGAATCCCTTTTTTTTTTTTTTTATCCAGTGTTTTTCCAAACGAACCACTCTGTGCGGTTAATGGGTTTCACTGGGTTATGGACAGACAGTGACTCTCGGGCCTATCAGTGTCAGACGGTTGGGTGTCGCGCAAAATGCATGATAGCAATTAGAGCTTTGGTGATGTATTCTGAACAAAAGTAGTGTGCTGCATCCCATGATGTTAGCCTGAGGGGATAATAACTCCCAAAGTGTTTTCCTAATTGTATTATTTCCAACATTCTACCTCTCGTTTGCCATCTCTTTCCCCTCTTCTACTCCTTCCCTCCATCCCAAATGAGATGGGGTGATGGACTCCTCCATTACATGAATGCTATCAAGGGAGTGGTTAATGAGAACAGATAAAGCTCTCCCTATCAGTTAGCTGACCCATTATCGTTCCTTATTGTGGCAAAATCTCATTTGAATGTGTTTTAATTAAACAGCGCTGGCTAAGTAAAAGGCCGCCTCGCATTGTGCTCGGCTGAACCCGGGGCACCGCAGCGGTAATCATTTGGCGCAGGTAAGTTTTAATCATTCTGCCAACACAACATGGGACTCACCCTCCACTGCGATATGTAGGCAGCTTATTAGAGCCTCCTTTTGTTGGCTGCCCCCAATTGCTCTTTTTGAAGAACTCCTGTTTCAAGGCCCGCTGTACAGAGTGGCATCAAGAGAAAAAGAGAGGGAGAATAAAGGGGAGAGTACAAAAAAAAGAAAGAGAGGAGTCCAGCGATGCATAGAAGCAAAACTAGCTTTAATCACCCCCAACCTCATACGCACACACCTACACGTTTTTTTTTTTAACAAACGTTACCTCCGCTGTGCTGCAAACTGTCAGGTTGTGAATAAAGGTTTGCAAGTGTGCTGTGCATTTGTCCTTGGAGGACAAAAAGTTATCCTGATAAGAAAAAAAAGAAAACATTGATTTCAAGATAAAGTTCAGAGCGGAAGGAGAGCAAGAAAAGAAGGGAGAAGAGAAGGATAAACTATTAGAGACAGCGGAAAGAGGGAGGAATAATAATAATTAAAAAAAAAAAAAGCTAGAGCATGTGAGAGCGCGAGATGGAATGAGAAACTTTTTTTTTCTCCCCTCTCCTACGTGGCCTGGTTGTGCAGGCTGCCTGGCTGCCTGGTTGGCATGTATACAGCCCAGGGGGGGACAGTGAATCTCCCTGAACGACACCAAAGTCAGAGAGCTACGACTGTGGATGAAGCAGCTCGCATCGCACAACCTCCCGCTGCTCCGAATCAAGAGCTGCAGAATGCGAGAAAAACAGCTTTGATCTGCCCTCTCTTTCGCTCTTTTTTCACCCTCTTCTCCATTTCTATGACTCTCTCCATCCTTCCGTCTCTTTTATGCTCTTTATCGTCAACTCTTTTCTCTCCGTTTGCATCAGCCGCTCTCAATCTCTCTTCATGAATCTTCTCCCAACATGACATTACCACACATGCACTCATTGTTCTAATGATGTGTTGTTCTCATTGCATATTTAACACAGCATACAAACACTTCTGTCACACTTTACTTGAAGTGTGATATGATACATAATAAGCAGATAGAAAGCCCTGCAGAAGGACAAATTCGTCTGGTCTCTTCAAGGTAAATATCAGAGAAATGCATTTAATTTGAATGTTAGAAATGTCCACTTTGTTGTTGAAATGCTGCCTGTCCCCTCCAAAGTTAAAAGCTATCAACATTTTATACATGTGTAAGAAAGTGATTTCCCAGATTTAATCCGAGAATGGAATAAATCAGTTACTTTAATAGTAGTGTTTCTGTTTCTGTGTGTGTGTGTGTGTGTGTGTGTGTGTGTGTGTGTGTGTGTGTGTGTGTGTGTGTGTGTGTGTGTGTGTGTGTGTGTGTGTGTGTGTGTGTGTGTGTGTGTGTGTGGGTTGGGAGGTAAATTATGCATCGGGTGTTTAGGGCTTGTCAAGTGAGAGCAGTATGGTGGACTGGACGTGAAATGGATTCATGGATGGGGAGGTGGGGGGGGGGACTAAAAGAAGGGTATTCATATTTAATATCCACCATCTCCTTTCTCTCCTCCTCCTCCTCATCTCTCTTCTCTCTAACTCTTCCTCCCACACTATCTCAACTTTTATCTCTCGTGGCCTTCTTCTTCCTCTCAGCAATAACAGCTCAGTCAAGTTCTCTTCTGTCTGTGTCCTTCTACTATCCAACTATCCAACCAATAGGACTGACATTGCATCCCACTTTGTTGATAATATCTGGCTAAGATGTGTAGTAACTAAGAGATGAATATATGCAGTGAAAAGCACTGTGAACCTGTCAAGGGCTCTCTGGGAAAAAACATGGTGGGGGCTAATTTACTGCCTTCTGACTACATACTGCTGTCCCCAAGTTCTCCAGTGTCCATTAAGTTCTGAGCAAACCAGAACTTATTTGCTAAAAAATATTTCTTAGTCTGTGGTAATCAATAAAACACAACTTTGAATACGAGTACACTCCTGAAGTTTGACAAGTAGCCCTCCACAAAGCCTTGGCAGCCAGGACTCTGTTTGGAATCATTTATGAAAGCGTCAGAAAATAATTTTGCTTGGGTTAGTTGTTATACACAGGTTTTCTCTGGTTTCTGGGCCTAGGTGCTGTGGTTGTGGAGGGATGTGGGCAATACTGACTAAAAACGATGTATTTTCACATCGTTTTTGACATTTATCATGACAATTTAAAAAAATAAACTGTATGCCCAAACATATTAGTAAAACAGGACTTATAATGAACAGATGTGATCAGTTTTTTCTCATCTTCCCATGGTCAGTCTGCGTCCAGCAGCCAGCTATAAGGACGGGTCTGGGAGGGGGGCTGGTTTGGGAGGGAACACAACTAAGCTGAACACAGCTAACAGAAATATGTCTGCTCTCTGTCTACTAGCTGCCGAGATTGTCCCTAAAATAAGTTTAGCATGTTGCAAACTTCAGGGCTGACCCCTTTTACTTTCATCAGCTGGTGGTAAGCAATCCTCACCGTCACACACATGTACTCTCTCACGCTCTGCACTAAGGATGTTTTTTTTATGTTAATTTTGCAACTTAAAAATCTTTGGGTGTTCTAAGAATAATAACACTGTGATAAAAAAAATACAGCAACAACAGGTTTTACAGCTAAAGACGGAGCTGTATGCGTTGGTAATCCAGCCATAGTGAAAAGTGAGACAAATAAAATGCGACTTCAACTTTGAAACCTGAAATTACAAAATGACAAATTACGAACCTACAAAACAAAACTCCTGTAGCATTTGTATAAACATGGGTGGCGTCGTCAATTTTTTTTTCTTCACAGATCTGCAGATAACATTTAATCACACTTAGGACAAATTAACTGGAATTCCTTAAAAGCCAACATTTTGGCAGAAGCTGTGCAGCTGTTGTGTGTAGGCTTCAAAGTGAACTCGACGTGTATCCAAAATAATCATCGCCCTGATCCTGCAGGGCTGTTTCCCCACGTTGGAAAGATCAAAGGTGTTAAATAAGTTATCCTGCTACCCCTGTCAATGAGTTTATTAGCCCTTGCCACTGAGATGTCTCCTTCATTAGCCTCAGTAAAATGTCAATCACGGGGTGTGAGTGTGTGGATGTGCGTCCATGCTAATCAGACACATCTGTGAAGCCTCTGCAGCGCTGGGATTGATCAGTCACCGAGCATCAGACATCAGATGAGCATTAATGATGGAGAGGGAGATGAACGGCCCTCAAAGCATGCATTAGTTAGTGGACAGGAAAGTGTGTTTTGCTGGTGTGTGCTTGCGTGAGAGAGGGAGAGATTGGTGGAGAGAGAGAGTGCTGGGGGAGAGTGTTCACATGCTCGTGCTTCATATATTAGTTCTTACCGTACAGTAAGTGCGACATCTTTTTTATGCTTTATAGATCCATTAGTGCTCCTGCAGCAGGGCTCGTTACGTGAGTGCGCTGTCCTGCATGACCTTTGTCTTCACTTTAAAAATCTAGAATCAGTCTGAGTGAATTACAAGGAACTCAAACTGTGTTCAGTCAGTAGTTATACCAGAGAAAGTCAAAGGAACAAAACCCCTTTAATAGAGGGGACGCAGATGTTAAACATCTAAACTAGGAATTACTGTTTGATTCGATTTGATTTTAATTACAATTTTGAAAAAAATCATTGACTTTCACACTGAAAATAATGTAACATAGAAAGAAGATTAAAGTAGGTGTTGGATAAAAATGCCTGGAGACTGACCAGTGCTCCATAGAGGCTCCTATGTTCATTCAACCCAACAAAAAATAGCTTTTTCACAGCAGATATTTTGACTTGTGTATGCATCTGTGTATTTATGGTGGCTCGGTTCCATTAAGTGTCCACAGGAGGCCATGACAGTGACTCAGCATGACCAAAAGCAGGACCTCTAAGGCAGCCAGCATTAATACACCTGTGCTTTCACAACAGCACAGTAAAGAAAAACATTGCTGTTGCTCTAACAAAGTATATGGGTGGATTACCTGATTGTTTGATGATATTATAATATATTTATGATGTGAATTTTAAAATATATATGTTGTAAAAATAAATGTTTCATTGATACAGAACTTTTCAAAACAAAGGTACACACCGGAATTACAACGATTCAGGACTGAGGCAACTAAAGTCAAATAAATGGATAAACAATACAACTGAACTGGAATAAAATCCCAAATAATAAGGATATATGACACCAACAGTAATAAGAAAACAGGCAAGATGTGTTGGATTTAAAAAGTGCGTTATGATAACAACAAATAATAGCAGGCTTTTTAGAAGTGATTTTAAATGTCACAAGAGCACATGAAGCATCCAATTCTAGAGCAAATTTTTCTGAAGCTAAGGATCAATTAAGTCACCTTTAGTCTTCAGCTGACATACAATATGAAAAAGCCCGTGATGTCACCATCTAATATTCTCATCACAAAGTTTTACTTTGTCCTTGTTTCCTTCACCAGACCAGATTGTCAGGTCTCGCTCTCCCTCTATCTTTGCAATCATATCTGTCCAGTTAGTTTGCTGCCCTTAATGTCATCTGCCTCATTTTAACCTTCACACAGAAACACACACGTTCCTTTTCTTCCTTCCCCAACTCACGTCATGGTCATTTTCACACCCATGTTCTGTGGGGAGGAGATAACTGCAACACAAGGGAGGAGGAGGAGTAGCGA
The DNA here is from genome assembly GCF_029030835.1 of Brachyistius frenatus. Taxonomy (NCBI): domain Eukaryota; kingdom Metazoa; phylum Chordata; class Actinopteri; family Embiotocidae; genus Brachyistius; species Brachyistius frenatus. The sequence continues at coordinate 5,139,667 of NW_027210615.1, forward strand.
CATTGTTCTTGATTATGTGAACCACACTCCCTGAGTGTGTGTGTGTGTGTGTGTGTGTGTGTGTGTGTGTGTGTGTGTGTGTGTGTGTGTGTGTGTGTGTGTGTGTGTGTGTGTGTGTGTGTGTGTGTGTGTGTGTGTGTGTGTGTGTGTGTGTGTGTGTGTGTGTGTGTGTGTCTCCATAGCTCCACTGTTGTGATGAACAGTAAGACTGCAACTGCCAACACCAGCCGTTTGGGATCAATGCAGAGCGAGTGGGCGATGTGGCACTCTCAGCTTGCAGTATGTAGGCGCCTCTCCCTTGCTGTTTTGGATGATGTGATACTGAGGCTGCATGGTGCGCAGTGACTGGACCGTACGGCTCTGTGTACTGTAAAGATATTCTGTACACGTGAAAAAATACATCTCCTGGAATTTGTAGGCAATATTTCACAGCGGATCAAATGTTTGCTTGTCATGACTGCATGATAAAAAAAAGTTCAAGCAGCCGTAGAACTCCACAATGCCACTAAAGCAGATTATTCAACTTTGAACACACACAAAGAAGAGACACAGGCTCAGTATTTTGGCTTCCTCCTTGGTACCGCCTGTACCTTTAACACAGTCTCGAGCAATGAGGGAAGCATCCACCCTTTAACCCTTTAAGCCCTACAGGGCCAGGGAGAAGATTTAGCAAAACTATTATTAAAATATGGACATATATACTGATATTTACACATCTGAACAAATCTCACAAGTGTTCCCTTTATTATTACAACTATTATTATTATTTGTTTTTTATTGTGGTTGCAGATATATACTCTTTTTATTATGGGTATGCAATTTTCTGTTTTTAAAAGGTTAAAACGATATTGTTTGCTGCTTTTCTGCTGAACTTCGCATGACTTGAGCTGAAGGAAAAGAGCTGGTGGATTGTTCAAACATTTACCTTGACTCCAACACTTGTTTGACTTGTGAAGTTATTTAGTTGATTGATTAGTTAATTCATGCAGTTTAGAGGGGGAGATCGTAACCCAGGTTATTTTCTGTAGCTACAATTAACAGACCTCCAATGCAAGTTATCATTAAACACTACAATTTACCAATGTTCCCCAACACCACGCAAATCAGACGTGTGTGTGTCCAAAATATAGTTTGAAAACAGGTAAATAAGGTGATCTGATGTAAGATTTACATTTAAGTGAAAAAACACTCCCGTGTAAATGGAACAAAAGTTATGTGTTTTTAAATCAACAAGTTGTTGGTGTAGTCTTGGCATCAAAACATGGTACAGAATGATAAGCCATTTTTCAAGACTAGAGTAAATTACGTAAGCAATTTGATTGGTTCCATTACGTTTTCAAAGTTTGGTCCCAGTCTTGAATGCAAGAATTGTTTTCACTTCAATATAATATACCAAAATACTTTTTTTTAAATACACAGCTTTTAAAATACGTTTGTGTGTTGTTTTTTTAATACAACTACATTTTATCATTTAATACAACTACATTTTATCATTTTTATCATTGAAGACTTAAGTTGAGAGTTGATGGCAAAAAGCTGTAATGATTAATAACATAACATGAATGTGCAAAGATACCACATATTAATGCACATTTCCTGTTGCAGCTGCTAGTGTCATGATAAATGGAGAAAAACAAACTCACATAATAGGAATTATTCTCATTATCAGTCTATACACAAAGTGCCACTTCAGATCTAATGTACAGTATATGTTTTCCTTTCTCCAACCTTGAAAATATTTATTTTACAGATTCCTTATTCATTTAGTTTTTAGTTAATGCTTTTAGTTATTTAAGAAGTTGATTTTTTAAATTTATATTTTAAATATATATTTAAGCTATTATTCATGTGTTTTTACTTTTTTTTCTAAAGTTCCTAAGTACAGAAATAACCAGCATGGAAATAATTTGTGCCATATTATCTAATAATAATCTTGATTGCTGCTGCAGCACCCATCTAGGAAACTTTGCTTTACATCATCCTGGGTCAGAGTACATTGCATTTATCAAAATTGAAGCTAAACCATGTTAGTTTACTGAATTACAACAAAATATGTCCATGTAGGTACCAGCAAACCATGACAGTCTAAAATTATAGTTCTTAGATAAATCTTCATTCTCTCACAGTTAAAAAGTAGAACCCTGTGTTTGAGTCATTATGACACCAATTTGGATTGATGACCAAAGGATTTACTATGTTTTTGTCATGACTGTCGACTTTTGTCTCAGACAGCCAAAATGCTCTCAGCTGCTTAATTATTGCTGAAATGGGCACAAATTAATGAATTTACAGCACATCCGGAAAATATTCACAGCGCTTCACTTTTTCCACATTTTGTTATGTTACAGACTTATTCCAAAATGGATTAAATTATTTTTTTCCCTCAAAATTCTACACCATAATGATAACCTGAAAAAGGTTTTTGAGAAATTTTTGCAAATCTATTAAGAACATTAAAAAAAAAAAAATCACGTACTCACTGTGGTATTCACAGCCTTTGCCATGACACTCAAAATTGGGCTTAGGTGCATCCTGTTTCCACTGTTTCTACAACTTGATTGGAGGTCCCACAGTTGACAGTGCATGTCAGAGCACAAACCAAGCTATGAAATCCAAGGAATTGTCCTTAGACCCCCGAGACAGGATTGTATCGAGGCACAGATCTGGGGAAGGGTACAGAAAAATGTCTGCAACATTGAAGGTCCCAATGAGCACAGTGGCCTCCATCATCCATAAATGGAAGAAGTTTGGAACCACTAGGACTCTTCCTAGAGTTGGCCGTCCGGCCAAACTGAGCGATCGGGGGGAAGGGCCTTCGTCAGGGAGGTGACCAAGAACCCGATGGTCATTCTGATAGGGCTCCAGCGTTGCTCTGGACAGAAGGACAACCATCTCTGCAGCACTCCACCCAGCAGGCCTGTATGGTAGAGTGGCCAGACGGAAGCCACTCCTCAGTAAAAGGCACATGACAGCCCACCTGGAGTTTACCAAAAGGCACCTGAAGGACTGTCAGACCATGAGAAACTAAATTCTCTGGTCTGATGAAACATAGATTAAACTCTTTGGCATGAATGCCAAGCGTCATGTCTGAAGGAAAACCAGGCACCACTCATCACCTGGCCAATACCATCTCTACGGTGAAGCATGGTGGTGGCAGCATCATGCTGCGGGGATGTTTTTTAGCTAGTCAGGATCGAGGGAAAGATAAATGCAGCAATATACAGAGATATCCTTGATGAAAACCTTCTCCAGAGCACTCTGGACCTCAGACTGGGGCGAAGGTTCATCTTCCAACAGGACAACGACCCGAAGCACACAGCCAAGATAACAAAGGAGTGTCTTCGGGACAACTCTGTGAATGTCCTTGAGAGGCCCAGGCAGAGCCCAGACTTGAACCCGATTAAACATCTCTGGAGAGATCTGAAAATGGCTGTGCACCGACGCTCCCCATCCAACCTGATGGAGCTTGAGAGGTCCTGCAAAGAAGAATGGGAGAAACTGCCCAAAAATAGGTGTGCCAAGCTTGTAGCATCATACTCAAAAAGACTTGAGGCTGTAATTGCTGCCAAAGGTGCATCATTATGGGGTATTGTGTATACAATTTTGAGGAAAAAAATGAATTTAATCCATTTTGGAATAAGGCTGTAACATAACAAAATGTGGAAAAAGTGAAGTGCTGTGAGTACTTTCCGGGTGCACTGTAACTCTTCAATATTCCAAACAGAAAGAAAACTAAAACATGTACTTTGATTTGATCCAAATAACCATGTATTATTATTATCCATCAATAAAGCCTTGACAGCCAAGATAGGAAACATGCTGCAGGAGTTTAAGAATTTTGGCCAAACATTTTAAAGCCACCCTTCAGGTCGAAAGGTAGGTGAGAATTTGAACTTTTAAAAGACATTTTTGAGTGTTAATTTAAGTGCTGCCTAACGGGGTGGTTGCTGTTAAACATTCTGATCGAGGATAAAAAGGTTATCAGATATTGACCATCCTGTGAGCTGACATTTCCCGTGCAAAACCCTGCAGTGCGTGTGAATGTGTGAGAGACCAGCACCATATTTATTAGAAATATTCCATATTTAAAGTAAACCGGATCCATGTGGAGTGAAGGTCGTCGCTCATATTCAAGTCTCATATTCATTCCACTTTTCATTCCACTTTTCTCTTCAACATAACAACATTTCAGCCCGCGGGTTGCTTTGTTTCCATTGCAATGTCATTCAGTTTCCTAGCATTAGACACAACAGGCAGAGCTCACGATGAAGGCCTTAATTTTGAAAAGCCTGCACAGGCAGAGGTGTTCAAAGTGTCCTTTTGCTGTTGCTAGGTAACAAGACGTAGTCAGCTGCTGTCATCACTTTGCAAAACAAGAATAAAATGAAGCAATGTAATTAGCTAATTTCTGAATAAAAGAAGAAACTTAGCATCTGTTTCAGTCACAGCCTGATGCTCTTTATTTTATCACAACGTTCTTTCTTACTGAAAAAGCCTGATGGGGAACAACCACCGACAACTTAACTCTATTTTATTTAACAAAGCATTAGGCCTGCTTTTAGTTTCTTCTGATTGGACGGCAAGAACAAGACAATCAAGAGGAGTCATTTTGTGCTTGGAGCCCATTAAAGCATGGTCATTTTCAACCCAGAGTGCAGGTGCTTCCTCAGGAAAAGCATTACGACACAGGTGAATAAATGAGAGGCGCCCAGAGCGCAACTGCAGAATGCAGAGTGCTTCAAGCTCATTCATAACAACGACAAAAACACCCCCTGCTGCTCGAAATGCATCATGTGTGATTACAGCCCCGAGGCACAACATGCCAAATCAAACTTAATTTTCCCAAAAAGGACATTCAGGTCATCACACTACCAAAAGGATGATCCTTGATTTTGGGGAATTTATGTCATCAAAGTGTTCTGCACACTATAAATGTGATTGGTTTAATTTATTGAAAACTGCAAACAAAAAGAGTAATGTCTTGAGGATGGGCATTAATTTTAACAGAAGCGAATATTTTGACTTTGCTTTTGCACTTTAGGAGTCAGAAAATCAATTTTTATCCTTTTCTTTACCCCGAGACAATTTTCTGAGCGCTGCTTGTTTATAACAACAACCTGCCTCTCATTCATTCAGTGAGACATAAAGTTCATAAAACTTCAGAGCACTTCAGTGGAGTTGTTGAGGGTTCAATGAGCAGAAACCAAGAACTGATTCGTATTATACTGTTTTATTATAAAGTATATCTGCAGGGTGTTGTAGAATTGATGTCCAGTACCAGTTTTTCAACCTTTACTTGGGCTGATGCTGAGATTTCTACACTCACTCTCTAATCAATTAGTAAATATGAGATTTATGCTTCAGTCTACACTCTGTCTTTCAGTGACATACAAAGGGCATATAGTGCTGGGCTACTTTAATGTTAGAGTGAACAAACTTACAGAAACATCCTTTTGACTTAAAAAAAAAAAAAAAAAAAAAAAAAAAAAAACAGTGGCACAACACTATATTCTAAAACATGGCATTGAGTTTCGATACATCTCTTGTTCGCAGCTTGTTTACAGCTTTCAAGAAAAAATAACCATCAAGTATTCAGACAAGCCAAAAATCCTTTTATATTTAGAAATGTATACGAAGGAATCTGGGGTAGCTTGTTCGACTGATCATTTGCAGTTGCGTAAATGGTTTATCTGGCCAACAGGTCAAGTAGGAGGGCGCGACGCAGAATTTGGTTGCAGGCCCCAGCGATGGCCGGATCAGCTCTGACAGACGAGGGTAAATCAATTCGTTCCGAGATGGCTGCTCGTGCGCACGCACGGAGCACAGCACTGTCACATGCACGGAGCAGGAGAAAGATATTACCCTCATGAGTAAATGGTTCAATGTTTTTCGCTTCATCATCATCAGTTCCTGTGTGACATACATTTTTGTGATCAGTGGACCGGTTGCATCGGGGATTTCTCTTTGGCCATGACCAGAGGGCGCGCGTCAGATTTTGTATCAAACTCCGGAAATCAGCAACAGACACCCTTAAAATACTTTCAGCTGCGCTGCGACCATGAAACAATGAGCCTGGAGAAGTGTTCTGAGTGATATTCACGTTTCCGAGTAGTAGAACGTCACCGTCCAAACAAAAAGAAAGAAAAGGTCATCAGGTCAGGCGCGCAACAAAGTGGATTTTCTTTGACATAATGCTGTGAATTCATCCCAGGAGGGCCGGAGTGAAACCACGGAGCTCTGCCGTGATGTCTTGAGGTGTTTCAGGGTAAACATTGAGTTCAAATGACCCAAACTGTGGCGATGGCACTTGGGTTCTCCAACATGAAGATGCGCCCGCTCAGAACTCAATGAAAACGCACAAGCTTCTCCACCACAACACCACAATCATCGCTCCTCACCACTACTACTCAGAGGATTTGTCTCTCTGTGATTTCTCTCTGTTCCCCAGAAATTTGTCACAAACTTTGATGTTCGCTCTCTGCTGAAGTTTAAGGTGCGTAAACCATCGCCGATGCACCTGGTCCACTGCTCACAAAAACGTCTAACTCAGAAACTGATGATGATCAAGCTACAAAATTCGTACCAGAAACTCATTAGGGTTATAACTTTCTCCTGCTCCGTGCACGTCACGCTGCTGTGCTCCGTGCGCGCGCACGAGCAGTCGTCTCGGAACTGATTTATTTACCCTTGTAATGTTTGCTATTTTCAAACTACTAACAATGTGGATACAGTGAATAATGTGCTTAAATAAACACATACTAAAAAAAACACTTAAGTGCACTCAACATTGCTACTTTGAGACACCATTTAGTTGTTCTTAAGTTTAAAGTACATAATTTATACAGAAGTATCAATGACGCTCCTTTATTCATCACCATGGCGATATGATCGTCTGACCAAACTGAGTGGCATTGGTCAGGTCAATAGTCTGTCTAATCTTTCGCCTGACATTCTCTTGTCAGCCTTTAATATGGGCAGAGAATGTCCTGCTAAAGTTTCTGACATTTGATGGTGTGCTCAGGCAGCTTTAATAAGAATCTCACAATTTAAAACGTCTCTGGGGTGAAGTTAGATGTGGATTTGATGTGATCTGAACAGCCCTCAGCACCACTTGAGCTCGTACCTGAGATGGACCATCGAGAGAGAGCGAGTGGAGATGATTGGCCTTATGCTCGCTCCTCACTGAAAGCTCAGCCTTTTTTTTTTCCCAGGTGTACCAAGTAGCTTTAAAGGATGAGACACTGATTAGTGATAGGTTGAGAGATGGCGCAGAGATGAAGATGGACAGAGAGAGGAAGAGGAGGACGGGCGGGAGAGGGAGAGACGAAGAAAAGGAAAGTGTGGGGGGGTAAGTCTGAGCGCAGACAGAGAGAAGAACTCAAGGGTGAAGTCTTCAAAGAAGAGGAGCGTGGGCGGAGGTGAAGATCTGAACGTATCCAAGAAGGGCTGAAGTGCAGGAGTGATTAAAAAAGGGAGGATGAATTGAGAACAGCAGTTAAGAGCACCGAAGTGGAAGCTGAGTGTGGAGGGGCAGCTGTACCACTTGTTTGCTGCACTGTAAGTAAGCTTGACTTACACTTCTGAAACATATGCTACATTTCTTAACCTTCATGTCGCTACTCAGTACATCACAGTCATTTAATGTTAGTCGCTGTGCAGCTTTCCAAATGGTATTTGATTGCCTTCCTCATGGCACTTTGACAGTAGACTGGTCCAGTATAATTATTCCATGTGGAAGCCTACAGATGCCAAAATCAAACTTAAAACATTTAATCCAAAAATGTAGTATTGTGTCTGTTTGCACTACATTTGAAATACAGTGAACCCTCGCTATAACACGGTTCACCTTTCACGGTCTCGCTGCTTCACGGATTTGCATCGTGCATTGAAATCACATTACGACTATATGTAACGTAGATATATATTTAATGTCCAGTTCTATCTATTTCAATTGTAAAATAAAGGTTACTACTTCACAGATTTCGCCTATAACGGTTTCTATTTGGAACGTAACCCCCGCGAAAAACGAGGGTTCACTGTACTTTGATACTAAATCCAGTTTTCAAATGCTTTTCAAATAAAATAAAATGAAATAAAAAGTATTTATTATTATTATTATTTTCAGTACCATATAAAGTGTGACATGGCGTAAAAAAAAAAAAAAGTCATTATTTATTTTTTAAATCTACTACTTGTCAAATTTGTATGACCATGACATGGCTGATTGTTTTCCTTGTGCCTCATAAATGAGCAGCAAATAAGTGAGAAAGAAGAGCTTTTTTTTTTTTTGTTTTGTTAGACTGCTTTTTGCTGCACTGGAACATTTAAACAACTTCAATTAAGGACCAAAACACAGATTCAACATCAATCTGAGCATCTGGAGCTAGACGAATGACAACCACAAGTACAGATTCCCTAATACAACAAAATTATCTGAGAGCAAAAATGTTCACTTCACCTGCATATTTAAATATTCTGTGATGCTCTTTAGGATGTTGGTGAATAGCCTCGGAATACAAGTCCCGAGGGATGCTGGTTGGAAATGTCAGTGACTAACCTATGCATGTTAGTGTCAAGCTTAGGGATGCTCCTGACAAGGGAAGCCACTTACATATCCAATGGATTGCAAAGGTAAACATGTGAATTACTTGGCTTGCTGAGGGAATAGCTGAGCTCAGTGAGTGGATGATCAGGGGGATCCGTCAGCTCTCAGTTTCCACCACTGATCTCTCATTTACCACAGCTAGCCGATTGGTAGCTGCATCAGTTGCTGGCTTTGACTTAGACATCAGCTCCTCCAGCCTCTCTGTAGTACTATCTTTGACACACCCTGCACCAAATAATAGAACAGAGTTGTTGTTAATGTCCTTAAGAACACCTGTTTTTTCTTACGATGACAAGTCAAAATGCCTTCTGTGAAATAAACCTATATTGATATCCTGGACTTCCATAAACCAGGAATTAATGCTGTAATAATTTTGAATTTCCTTGTAAATGATATGTATTATATCTCTGCCGTGCCAATAATGACTTCTAAGCACACGCTCGAGTGTAATATTGCGATTATATAACAAGTTACCATCTAAATAAAGTACGTAATCAAAATGTATTCATTTTGTGGGGCAATTCGCTCTCAAAATAAAAACATTGTTACTGCGATATCCATTTCTATGGCAATATATGGAGTATGACTAACATCTGGAAAACAATTAGTTGCATCAGGAGAAGCGAATGTAATGTATGACATGTTCACTACCCCAGGAAAGAGGGCAACCCTTAGTAACGACGAGATTATTTCTCAAACTCAATAAATACAGCACAGAAACACTAAACTCCTGAGCTCGCTCAATCTTGTTGTAATGAAGATATCTGCTGAAAAAGATATCGATGGGCTCATTTATTTTTAAGATTTTAGCAGCGTGTCGTGTTAAAACATAACCGGTCAAGCTAGCTGCCACTCGGATTTGAATGGCGTGACTGCATGTGTGCTCAGAGTAGGGTGTGCTGTTATGCTGATTTGAGCATGTTCCAAATGTGCAGTTGACCAATCAGATCGCTGGGTCGGAACTACTTGTTGTATAATGTATAGGTATGTGTGTGCATGAATGTGTGTGTAATACTTTTGTTCGACCAATCTTTTCCAAGCAGTTGATCAAAGTAAAAAAAAAAAAAAGATTGTGTAGTCTTATAAGTCTTCAGTGAAGACAACTTGAAAGTGGATTTGAAATGAAAGCAGTTGGTCTTTTGTGATATAGCTAACTCTACCTTGTTGAATATTAATTGGATTTTTATGTCTTATATTCCCACGGGCATCTAGAGTACAGTAAAGCTTGAGTATAAAATATAACTTACCCACTGCATTATAAATGTCTGATATTCTCAGGCAACTGTAGTGGACCGCAACAGCAGCACACAAAATGATCATGAATGAAAGGCTGATTCTAAATGAAGCAAATCCATTTACCATCACCAAAGCAACTAATTCAATACAAGATCCAAGTGAGACCTTGACCCCTTGTTCCTCTCCTCTACTCTGCCTACCTGCCTGTGTCAAGCTGTCACTCATAAACCAATCATAAGCTAACATCTCCCTTCGCTGGTCTTCTATCAACTCTGACCCCGCCCCTGAACTCAGGTCTCCTCCAATAAGGCTTGATGTCACACAGACTCACTCACCCATGGCCGCAGACAGACCCGCCAATCATCTGGGATAATCAGGAATGGGCTGACCCTGAGGCGACCCGGCCTTGCAGAGGGCTGACAGGATGAGAGGCGCTGAAGTGGAACTTACAGGGTATTTTCAAACTGTTTCTGTGTGTATCGCACACATACACTGCACTCACAAAGTGTATGGAGGTATACAGATAAGCAGAACTAAAAAATTACGGGCTCGTTACCAAAAAGAGATATGAGTAGATAATACTTCTATAATATTCTGGAGCTTTTTGTGATAAAGTTTAGCTCTTGTGGTAAAGATCATCTCCTATTGGATCGGCATGCCCTTGACAACCAGCAACCATGGTGATGATCTGTTTGTTTTTTATGATGTGCAGCTGTGGAACCATTGGCTTGGTCCATTAACCTTTAACATACTACAGTATGCATCAGTCACTCATGCCACAGGAAGCATCGCGTCCTTTCTTGTCACTGTATTAGAGGGAGGGAAACAGTTTCATGCTCTAAAGAGTGAGAGAAAGTGAGACTGAGTGAGGGCAAAAGAGCAGTGAGCATAAACACTTACTGACCATTTATTTCCTTGGTTACTACTGTATGTGCTGCAACTGAATAAAAGATTGACCAACTAGAACTAAATCAACAATAAAGTGATAGTGAAGAGTAACCCAAAGAAATTACAAGCGTTCATATAATGGTGTGTTTGGATAATCGGAACAGCTCGATGGGAATTGACTTGCTCTTGCAGCCAGCTTCAAATGATCATTTGAGGAACTGTTTTAGGTTTTAGGAACATAGGCTTCGTTTTACAGCCCCAGAGGCTGCTTGGTATCGTTCTTACAGCCCTATGCCTGACTGCTGAATGGGGAAAAATTGACAGGTCAGTTGTGCTTTGGTAAGTTTGATGACAGAATGGTTCATTTCATTGGGTCAATTGGCATATTTATGTTTACCTCAGATGCAATAGCTTCACTTCTAAAATGCATCTTGTGTTTCCTCTGAACACATAAGAGTGGAACTGAGAGGGGATAATGAAAGAGAATATTCAGGACACTGGTAGCCTTTGCACATGCCTTTCTGTGCTTTTGTCCTACATTACCAATGCACGCGATTCCATTTTGGATGCAATGCTAAACAGACATTTTGTGTGTTGTGACAAAATGTTCAAAAGCTCTCAAATTGTTGGCAGTTGACAGAAAAGCAGAACTCACATTGTCTGTATAGAGGCTTTATAGATACACCACTGGTTTCACAGCAACTGTGGCCACATCAACAGAGAGCCAGCAGAGAATTGGCTATATCCAAATAAAAACTGAATAGATAATATGTGGATTCCACACAAATGAGATTCCAATAAACTAACATGCATTCAAGTGTTACATAGATGATAACATTTCATAACCTAGCTAATGAAGTGCTAACTCTTGGCATGTAGCATTACTCCCAGGGCTTGACTTCAGAAAGGCATTAAAAATGACACCACTTAAGCATGTTGAGAATTCCAACGTTTATAATAACTACCATACATAAAAGATCACTTCATTGTGCTCTGTGTTACCATGTCAGTTTGATAATCAAAACAGATCACTGCATCCTGCAGTGAAGCTGATCGCCAGCCAAAATGTTCTACCTTTTCATTTTTAACTACAGAAGGGTAAATGTTCCCTCAAATGATATGTATACTGTATGATTCAGTGGAAGAGATAGCTACATATTATTGTGTTGAGTTTGCAGACCTGATGTCAATAAACAAACAGAGCCCGGCCCAGGTTCTGTTCTCATACTGTTTTCCTGTGCATGTTTTTCCTGTTGCTGAATGAGAGAGAAATAAAGTGCAGTTATGGTTGGTTACAGCTGAAAGGAGGGGAACAAATGTGTTAATGTCCCATATTGTGATGTGTAGAATAAGTACTGACAAAAATAAGGACAATTATGGAAATTTACATCGTTTATTTCACTGTGTTCCAGCTGTTCATATTTTGAACAACACAGTTAATGAACACCACTCTCGTTCACACCACCGGCTCACTTCTTAAATTGTTAAACTGACCTTTGCCCAAATTGAAATGTTGCTTTTCCAATTGAATTTGTCATATATTTAGCTATTATTTGTCCTGCATTGAGCCATTATTAGAGCCAACCGTCTAATTTCTGTCTATGATAGCACGTTATTGACTGTGTTCCCCTTTATGAACAGTCGGGGTTGCACACACTGTATGAGAGTAAAAAAACACTTTCCATAATGTCATAAAAGCTTACATTTGGACAATTGCCATATACAGAAGTAAATTAGTTTGCTGCTTAAAATAGAATTTGCACGCAATACTCATCCCCACCCTTCATACCTGTGTTTTTAACCAACACTCCAGGTTTGATAGACATCTGTCAGCTCTTGCTAGCCAACATGACACATATTCCAGTGTGAAATTGCAGCTTATAGCAATGATAATACACTGGATATATTATTACCATACCAGATGTGATACCAAATGCAAAAAAAAAAATCATATTAGAGATGAGACACAACAGCGCATTTTAATCCTCAGGAAAATGATAAGCTAAACAACATGACACATATTCCATCCAAAACCATCAGTCAGATGTCCTATCAGCTTTCACAGATTCCGACAATGAAGCTCCAGAAACATGTCAAACACAGGGCCGAAAAACCTTTAGCAATATTCAATAAACAGCCATGAACCGACGGACGCATTGGAAGCTGTCCGACCTTAAATGTGCATTTCATTTTGCAGTTTTGAAACAAAACTACCCAAGTCTTTATAAAATCTAAATTGCTGACCGGACTGCACCCAGATTCAACAGGCAGGTATCCTTCTCGGGATTATAAAGATTTTCCACTCATTATAGCTTTTCATATTGATGTCCACATTTGCTATATGTCCCTCAGAAACCTTTCTACATTCTTGCCATTGGAACTGGGATGCAACTTTAGAGCCTGCATAGAAATACCGTTTCAGAAGCTCCAGTAGGGCCACAGCCCGAGAAGAAAATGGATGGGGGGAAAGCAAAAATGAGATGGAAATAGCAGAGACTTTGTGAAAGGTTGTGTTGTTAGTATTCAAACTCCAGTGTCAGAGCTGGCCTCTGAGACATCCCATTTCCAATTCCCCACCTATCTGTCGTATCTTGACGCAAAGGGGGAGGGAGAGAATACGACAGCGAATGAAAATTAAGCAAGGGCATCAAAAAAACTAAGAGGTGAGTAACATTTGGATAGACAGAAGAAGAATAACAAAAGGAAAATCCCACTCAAAAGTTCTGGATGCCATGTTAGAATCATCTCTGATCTGTCTTTGTTGACGCCCCTTGTTAGAAGTTGGAACGAAACGTCTGTCACTGCAACTGTCATAGAATCAAACTTAAATCCTGCAATAGCCTTTCATCTCACTGCTCTTTTTTCCTCTTAAAAGGTGATTTTTGTGGCATTTTGAATTTCTTTTTTATTTCATTAACACTTTGGTGACAGAAAGAAAAGGTGGAGAGAGAACAGATTATGATGTACTGTCATTCTGTAGATATCAAAAGCCCACACACACTTTGAAAGGTCATAACTTACAAGGCTTGAAATAAAAGCTTGTTATATTAGAGTTATTTACTTTCACCTGTTGACAAGTATCTGACAGTTTATTAAAAAAAGACTTTTAACATTTTGGTAAATGCGCTCGTTTACTTTCTGTGTGTGAGGGTCAATGTCAATTTTATGCCTGTGTGATAAGTCAAGAGCTGAAATCACAGTGAAGTTTAGTTTTACCAATGAAATGATTTGGGGAAGAAATATGATGGAACTATAAAGAGCGTTATGTCTGGGCAAACCGGTGTCATGACGAATTGTGTTATACAGCTGTCACATTACTTTAAAGACCTCCACGTTGATTTGTACTTTCTCACGTACTCAAACACCGGTCTCCGAAGTGAAAGGCCTCAGTTTGTTTCTTCCAACCATCCCCAACCACTTCATCACATGACCTCCTTTTTAATCCCCGGTCATATACGTGTGTAGTTTTTCATGCATTGGTGAGACAAAACGTGACACTGGAACATATCCTGTGATGCACTGACAGGCTTATTAAATGCTTCTGTGTTGCCTCTGTTCTGTTCTGCAGTTGGATACAAATGTCATTGAGCTTTGTTTTAGAATAAAACCCAGGAGCATTTTTAACTGAATTTGGACATCAGCAATCAGTTGTAGGGACAGGTATTATTCAAATTTCATTTCTATCTTATCCATACTCTTACCACCCTGGTTCTTTATCAATACTCGTTTAGGTTATTCTTAGAATGTTTAAATTTCAAACATGACAAAATATGTTTTTTACAGCAGCAACAGAAATATTTACAAGTAACGAGACGTCACTCTATAAACTCAGACATTAGTCGTCATTAACGTTCACTGTACAATCTATGGCTCCACCTTTGTTCTCCTGCTCTGCTGCAGGTAGAGGGAGGAGGGTCTAGTTAGAGGGCTGCTGCCCTTTGTGTTCATGAAGCTTCACCTAAGTGTTGTACCAGTAGGACAAACACTGTTTCTTGAGAACACATCACTGCCAAAGTAGGTGTAGAGACGCTCATCTACAGCTCTGTGGAACTGAGCTTTTTATTAAAGCGTATTAATATTAATTATGTTGCATGTCAAAATTACAATAAAATGGGACAAAGGGTTGTTGCGATATGCGAACGGTCAAACACACAAGTATATACAAAGCATTATAGTATAGAAGATAGATAGATGGTGCTAAGAGGAGGGTTTTTTTTTCCCTCCTAGAATTGAATTGAATATTGAACAAGCACAACATTTGCATCCCTAACATCTTCAACTCTGCAGTAAAACAGCCATCGCTCAACGTTATTATACTTTGTTCAAGTTACATTCCTTTATGGTAGCCATTGATCGTCTGGGGAACATTTCCAACATCATGTGTAACCCATGTCGTCAAGAACTGAAGCTGTTCCAGAGCAAAGGGAAGTCCACCCCAGTATTAGTGAGTGTGTTCCAAACAAAGTGCTTGTTGATTGTATGAGTTATATCAGCACTTTCTCTTGCACATATAATTTGATGCAGACCAGCTCATGCACAGTGCCAAACAAATGGTAATGCTTTTCAGAATGTTTTAAATGTATGTAATTAGCATATGTAGGAAAATGGCCCACTTTTGCTTTCATTTGTAAAATTTTCAGTTGCTGATACAAAGCTGGACCTCAGCCAAGGGTTATAAGAGGACTGGAAACGTAAAAATATTTTGTCACATCAGCAACAAGGAGGGAGTCAGAAAGAGAGGGAGTAGCTGTTAATGATGACTATTATCTTCTCATCTTTTTGAGTGCTGCATTTGCAAAAAAATGAAAATTGAATTATTCATCCCACAGAAATAATAAATAACCATTGCAATTCTACTGGGAATCTGTAGCATCTATATTTCATGAATGAGCAGAAGATTTAAGGCAAACTGGTTCATTATAACGCACACACACAAAGACACACACTCAGAGTAATTGGTATGACTGCTTCCCCAAACACCCACAGACTAAACGTTCAGACGTCGACCAACCGTCTTATCCAAGGAAATCTATGCCAGCTTCACAGATAATGTCTTTGTCTTCTTCCCTCCTTCCCTTTCTGTCTATTGATGTGATTTTATCCATATTCGCAAAGGCTAATTATCTGGCGTTAGCCCCAAAGTATGCTATGGTTAATGTCTGTTCATAGCAGGGGGCAGCCTTTGCATGCCGCTGCATGTGGTGCGATAACACAGGATACAGAATACATGATAGCAAGCCACAGAAAGAGAGGCAAAGTTATAGTGAACTTCAGACACAACGCTGGGAGCTCTGTTGGCTGCTCGGTCTGATCGGTGTCTGGACTGATGAATCTAAACTAATGTGCTCGAGATATTGATACCAGAGGAGTCATCTAAGAGATGCTGCCATGGTTTAAAATGCAGGCATTTGTCTCTGTTAAACGAAGTAACAATTATACAAAGAAAAATGTGGTTTGTATGCAAACCACACCTTGCAAAATTTTTTTTCTTTTTTGCTCATATATATAATTTATAGTTTTAGATATTTAGAAATTAATTTGTTTGTTTTTTTAATTTTTTTAATTTATTTTTTTAAAGAATTTGATGGAAAGATACTTAATTGAAACTAATGTTTATTTAGGCTGGTGTTCACTAGCAACCACATACTCGACTTTCAAAAATAACTCCAAATTTATTCTGAAACTTTTGAGCAGTGGGTGGTAATGTGCAACATTTTCTCAAAATATTATTGACTCTAACGAGAATTGATGTGACAGTTGTGGCAAATTAACCACAAAATGATAAGAAACTACAATTACTGACGTACAGCATTTTTGTCAAATGTTTTGCCTCAAAACATCCTTAAGTATCATGTTCAGGAGAACGGGGCCTAAAATAGTATGGATCCTAATTCAAATTGTTGGGCAAAGCTGAATGCATATCACCAAAAAGACTGACTGCAAAAAAAAAAGTAAAATATACACAAAGTGTGTGGAGTGTAACTGAAAAGAGAGCCACAGTTTAACAAAGACAAGGAAGTCATCAATTACTACAAAATAGATGACTCGGCACTTGTTATGAACGATGTAGGTTTTAGTTTTTCACTTTTCTCTTAATAACCATCTCTACCTCTCTGTTTCTTTGCACTAGTAGCCTACGTACTGCTTCCATGAACTGGTCACATACTGGTTTAACATATTGATTTAAATGCTTAAGTCCTTTCTAATTCTACTGTCACTAATAATGCATACATGTTGGTATTGTTTTCTTATTGTAAAAGCATTACATCAGTTGAATCAACACAAATGTCTCAGCAAGTTAAGTAAACGTAAAGCAATATCTGAAATGGTGTTTTTGCCTAAGAGTACGAAGTCATTGCTGATCTGCACTGCAGAGAGCCCCCCTTCAGTGACATGGCCTTCAAAATGTTGAAATACAAACAGATGATTCAGAAAAGTTTTTCAGCCACTTCATCATCAGTCGTTGGCATAGCAACACACTTATCAAGTAAGTTGAAGAGTGCAGCAATCCATGCCAGGAAATAGTTGTTGTGCAATACATTTAGAAATTGTTGTCTTTACAAAGCCCAGGTCTGCACAACATCTAAATATTTACCTTGGGATATATCAAATTTAAACAATACAAACAAGTTGAATAGTAAGAAAATTGTATGAAGCCTTACTTTTTTCTGCTGTTTAGAGTAAAGTAGGTTTGGATTGTTTTTGTGAGGATGCATACCTGTGCAGGGTTTAAATCTTAAACCCTTTCAAATCTATAATAATGTCTTATCCCATTGGACCATATTTGCCAAAGAGTTGAAGTTAATATCCTGTGTTTATGTGATAATCCTTTGATCCTGTAATACAATGCCAATAATGAGGTTTCTTATTTTTCAGTCATTGTGGTGGCTTGGTTTTTCTTAAATGTTTAACAGAATTTACAAAGGAAACATTTCCAACAATGCATGTGTTGCAAATGTAACTATTGGCTAAATCTTCCTGTCAGTTGCCCTTTAACCACAGCAGAAGACAGATGTTTTCTGTCATAAAAGTGCCAGTCAATGTTGAAAGGCTAATATTGAAAATGTGACTGAAATATGCCATTCATATTTGTTTCATGTATCAATTCAATAATTAATACCCCTCATACTTCCATATTGATGTGATATTTTCATCTTTTATTGTGTGTGTGTGTGTGTGTGTGTGTGTGTGTGTGTGTGTGTGTGTGTGTGTGTGTGTGTGTGTGTGTGTGTGTGTGTGTGTGTGTGTGTGTGTGTGTGTGTCTCCTCGTCCTAACCTGACATGCCTTCGTCAGTCTTGGCCTGTGACATTCTGCCCCTCTTGAAATGTGAATGCCAATCAAAACGCCTCAATTGGCTCATTACTTTGTTGCCATACGTTATCTGGAACATTTTAAGGGTCTCTATTGTTGATCTCTAGAGTTTGCACAAAATGTGATGTGAGCTCAGTGTGCAAATCCATGTTGAAATTGTCAATGCACATACCACTGTTCATGAAAACGCATGTAACAAAGACACTGATTTTGATCAGGCGATGTAATTTGGAAGCGCCAACTTACTCACAAATCCACACAGAGTGTATGGCATATGTGTACACTTTTAGATTGTTTCAAATATTTTCTCACTGCAAAATCAAGGTTTGAAGTTCCTGAAGGCAACTGCATTTTAGACACATTTTCATAGCCTAAATTTACACTATTCTTACCTTACATGTCTTTTGTTGAGTCAAGCAAATTCCATACATTTTTGTATTCATGAAAGTTGTGTATGTTTCACAGACAGATTTTAAGTTTACTTTAAAAACCTTGAATACGAGTCCTCTAAATTAAAGGACAACTTCAAGATAGCTGTGTCTCAATGTATTGATCTGTGCCAACTGCCTCCTCACTGGACCTCAGTACTCCGAGTGCTTCAGTGCTTAGAGTTATGTCAACAATGAAAAATGTTCTGAGTGGTTAAGGAGTCCTTGAAAAATAGATATTTGTTTGAATAAGTATTTAAGTAGTATTAATTATCATCCTGCTAAGAATCAAACAACATAAATTCAAGTAAACACAAGACGAAACTGTTTGAAGTGTAAGTAATTTAAAATGGTTCTTATTTAGCTAAAACTAAAAGTTTTACAAGAAGCAAGACGTGGGCCCAACCTCTCTTTACATCTCGAGTAACACGATTTAATGTTTCTGTATATTTAAGGGTTTGCAAGTGACAAAGGTTGTTCTCAAAGTTTTGCACAAAGCCAACAGAGCTGTGGAGGTGGACTCAGAAGTGTGGATCAGTCCAAGGACATTGGCTGCTCCAAAAAACAAGTGCATTAACCACAAGCTGATGTGTTTCAGTAGAGACACTTTGCATTTAAGATCAGCCTTCAGTGATGTGGTTTTGTACTGTTTCCAAGGTCCCACTGCTCACAACTATGTTTGCTCTGCTTTTACCTTTGTAAGAAAAATAAATTAGTGTCTGAATTTGGTGCATGGGTAAAACGGCCCCGATCCTTTGCTGCACACCTGAGGAGCTTTCAGACAGGGAAATTATTATTTTTGTAAGTGGCAGTTTGGCTTGTGGGTGTCTCTGCCTTTCGGTTGTACAAAAAGAAAAGTGAAGGGGCTGATGACCCAGATCATGCAGAGAAAGGGCAAAGAGAAATGGGGTAAATGAAGAAGGGAATGGAAGATTTTTGGGTGAGAGAAAAAAGGGAAGAGAAAAGTGGATCATGGGTGGGGAGAGAGGTGGACAGAGGTTTAAAGAAAAAGCTAATGTGGAGAGGAATCGGTGAGAGTGAGGTAGGGGGAGAGATGGAGTTGCCTGATGAAAATGGAAGCCGGAGAAGTGGGGACAGCCACAAGTGTAGAAACGATAGATGGTGGTGAGTCTGTAAGAGAAAGTTGTAAGGAGAAAGTAAGAGAAGTGAAGCCTGGGGTGAAGTAATGAGGGCAACGGGGAGAGAAAGATGGGAAGGGGAAGGAAGCAAGGAGGGTGTGAGGGAGGGCATGGGGTAAAGATGGAGGCATAAAGGAAAGGGTCGGTGGGAAAGTAGGAGAGCAGAGAAGTAGTGGGTGGGAAAAGTTAATAAATGATACTCTCCCCTCCCCCAACAACTGTTCAGTCTTCATACTGCACCACTGAAAGTGGTTATAGTGTTATAGATTTCCTCTTTACCCTATTATCAGACTTCATTTTATGCAATGCCAGTTTTTTTTTAATCGGAAATTCAAAAGGGTTGGAACTTGTTTTATTTGTCCAGTTTTTCAGGCAACAAGTATATTAAGGTACACAAAAGTGTGTTTTAACATTTGAAGGATATCCACACAGGCGTCATGTGTCAACTGCCGCCCCTCTAACCAATAGGACTCGCCGTGCAGCAATACGGGAGAGCCACTCACAGCATGGAAAAAACAATGCATAAGTTGCCCACTGTCCTAGTAATAAGGGGATTGTTGTTCAGCTTGGGCTCTTTCTCAGCTTTCTTAACTCTTCTCCCCTCATCCACTGTGAGACTGCAACAGTGAGAGGTGAGGAAGTCAAGCTGCAACAGCAGCAAAGTACAAGATAAACTGATACGGGAACCGCTAGGTACAAAAAGTATTTTTGGTGTGGGAAGTTTGCAACAGAGAGATTAGGATGTCGAGCTGCCCAGGTACAGAGTAGTAGTTGCGTGTGTCACACTGGAGTGAATATGAACTGCTGCGGGAGCCACGAAGTAAAAAAAAAAAAAAAAAAAAAAGCCCTTTAAAAGTTTTATTAGGGTCTAAAAAGGTGAGACCACATTGAAAATGTGTCCTATATTAATGTAAACCTGAATATCATCAAAACGTTTGCGGATTTAGAAACATGTCAAAGTTCCAATATGAAATATATATTTGAGATTCTGGACTATTTGTAGGTCAGTAGTCAAACTGAAGCATAATTGTCTCATTGGTCGTGTTAATGCCTGTGTACAAAAGGCCAGACTTCCTTGAGTTGTATCCCTTTATTGAAACAGTCTTCAGGTGACAATAAGGTGCATTTGATTGACTCATCAGAGACTTTTTTTTTTTTTTTTTTTAATCAAACCAGTTACGCTCCGAAACATAGCTCTCGTTGAGGCCTATTATTTAAATAGTCATGGAATTATTTTCAGAAGGATCACCAGAGCACTGATCAGAAGGAGTGAATTTGGCTGATGACACCATAATGACTTGTGAAATAAATGTATTGACTTAGTATTTCATGAGAGAGAGGTGGATGTTTTTTGAATGAGAGTCGACTGAAGCCAGAGGTGTTTTGGAAGCAGCCCCTAGTGGCCCTAAGTCGTATTGCACTTTGAAGTACTTTTGCATTGAGACTGCATCCATTTTTTTCCCCACATTCTACAGGCTTGAATGATGGTTTCTATGATGGCTCGGTTGTATCCAAAGCAGGCCAAATGGAGACCAAAAGAGACCACACCATCACAAGCTCAATACAAGCTTTGTTCACTGAGAAATAGAAAAGCAACTTTATGGCAGATTTCTGTTAATTAAATAACACAAGACTCCAAAGACTGTCAAATTAAAAGGCTGTCTAGTGTTGGTCTCAGAGGATGAGTCTCTAAACCATTAATCAGGAAGGGGAAACAAGGACAAACACTGTGGGATTGATTCAAACATACCAGAAATTAACAGTGGACAACGAAAAGAGTCCAGTTTGATGATTCTATTTGTGTCAGTAACAGAAGGGTGAATGTGAGGATATGAATAAGAAAAAGAATGATACCACAGTGTATCAAACCTACAGTAAAATGTGGTGGGAAAATTCAAGTCTGGGGCTGTTTTGCCAACTCTGGAGTTGGACAACTTCAGTGAATCAACTACATCTTAAGCAAGAAGTAGTTTTTTTTCAGAGACATGATCCGCCTTCTCGTTTGCATTTTTGTGTCAAAGGATTCATTCAGCAACAGAATAATGAGCCCAAATACACCTCAAAACTTGGAAGGTACCACATGAGGAAGACTATCATGGACTTTCCTCCACAGTCACGTGACGATTACCATTGCATTTATAGAGCAAATAAAGACTGAGAGCCAAACCTTCCTGACATCACAAGAAGCTATTTGTGACATTGTCACATCATGCTGGGATAATATGTGTTCTCAGGTTTGACTGGAGTGGAGTCTATGCAGCTTGAGTGCTGTTGTCATTAACGCAAAAGTGGGGCAAATAAATTCTAAGATACTCTGAAATTCTTGGACATTTTTGTTAAAAATGGACAATTGTTAAGCTTCTATTATCATTCATACTGGAAAGGTGCTAAATAGTAAAAATAAAAAGAAGCAAAATAGAAGTTTCTTCACCAGTGGTCTCAGACTTTTAGATCTTACTGTATGTCTATAGATGCTCATGACTACAGGAATTCCACCAAAATATTGACTTCAATCAGCAGTTAGCTCCCCAACGTGCAGCACGTGAGGGTCCGGACATTCCCGCTTGCAGTTTGAATTGTTTCCTCAATCTTGTTCCTTATTCTTCTTCTTAAAAAAAAAAAGAAGTTTTTTTTTTTCATCTTTAACATCTTCAAAAACCCATGAAAGTTGGTACCTGACGCATGTGCAAAGATTCGTGAAGTTTGGAGCATCGTTTCACCTTAAACATCAACTTCCTGTGTCACGACGAAACATCAAACTTAGCTGCATTGCCCTGGCTATACTATATACTATAAACAAAAATGACTTTTGAGTCACTTTCTGGACAACATGCTATATATAGTATGACTTTTTTTTTTTTTTATCACTTTTTGGAGTATGACCTTTTTCTGAACTGACATGCATGCCTCAAATGGGATTGAACCCAGTTACTTCTCACTGAGGCAACTGCTCTAACAACTGCACCACTGTGTCATACTATAGCATGGAGTCCAAAATATGAAAAAAAAAAAAAATCATACTATCGCATTAAAATGTATTAATGGGATTTTGGGGGACACAGTTTGTAGTAGTTTGGACAGAAATCCAAGAACATTTAGACAAACTCTTTATTTTTGTTGTTGTTGATTTTGATTTTTGGATTAGGTTTTTTATTTTATTTTGTGTTGTCAACCTTGAGTTTGGTATTACTATGACTGCATTTACAACACAAACCTGCAACCGTGTGGCTTACCCTTAGAGAAACTTGCCCTCCGTGAACTGTGTGGATTACCGTGAGTGGGGGTTGAACCCGCTACCTCATGAAGTCATTTCCAAAGAAGCTGAAGCAGCGTTCATAGACCACTGGACTATCTTCAGCGCTGATGAATAAGTCACGGCGGAGAAAGTGTTTCACAGAGTTCACTCAGAGCTTTCCAGAGACTCAACCGACAGTCTGGTTAACTCAACAGGTAAAAGATTCTTCTTCACCAAGGTTGCTATTAATGGTTCAAATTCCACTTTGGCCTGTTAATGGTGATTCAACTTTCAGTGAAGTTAAAATGTTTGGAGAAATTGAAAAAGTTTTGCATACACTACACATTCCAGGAATATATTTAATATCACTGCAGACGCCCTTGAAAACATGTATATCTCCTATTCAAAGAATGTCTGCGGCAATTTTTTTTTTTTTTAAATCATAAAGCATGTCATCAGCATGTCATCCAAATTATGAAAAAAAAAAACTAATCCTATAGCAAAAAGTGACCCAAAAGTCATTTTTGTCATGCTATAGTATGACTTTTGGTTCACTTTTTGGACGACATGCTATAGTATGACTTTTTAATCACATTTTGGACGACATGCTATATGACTTTTGGGTCACTTTTTGGCCGCCACGGCACGGGCACACAGATCGATGACAGACTAAATTTCAATACGTTAAACTTGTTTAACTTGTTCGTTAAAGTACAACATGTGTGAATCACCAAAAATTCCAACTAAATTAAAAAATGTGGACTTCCTGTTGAGTTGACGTAATGGTGCCTTGGAACTTTTTTGAACATCTTGGTGTGATACACATGTCCACCGAATTTCATGCATGTAGGTAAATGTAGCCGCCGGGGCATCTGTTTGGGGGGCGCTAGCGAGCCATTTGGCCACGCCCACTCGTGACTCCAGTAAAATAAAAAAAATGTTGCCGGGAGAGATGTGTGTATCAACTTTCTTGAGTTTTTTAATATGATAAAGCCTCCAAAAATGCAGTTGTTTACAGAGAATAATAATAAAGCGGAATAATAATTACTTGAAGAACAATAGGACTTTCGCACCATTGGTGCTCGGGCCCTAAAATTACCCTTTACAGTACAAAAAAAAACATTTAATGACAGTTTGGTTCATAATAATAACAGTTTTTCTTTGCTTGTCTTTCACAACCTTTCTGATTGCTTTATCACTTGTGTCTGCTGCCCAGTTGGATTTATTGTTAGCAATGTCTCCACGTTCTGAGATCTCAGGAATTGTTTTATTGAATACAATGTCATCATAACCAACAGAACCAATGCCGAGAGCACTGCAATTAAACCTAGCCTGCAATAAAGTGCAGCTTTCTTTTAATGTCGTAATAGTTTAGTTCGACTCGCTTTTTGCCCCCAAATGGAGCGGTGAGTCCCCATAATACGACTGTGAAAAGAATTTTCCCTTTACAATGTGATGAAATAATAAAATATACAAACAGGTGATTAGAGTGTGTGACCAGTACAATGGAGCTCTGCGGCACACATTTGTAGGATCAAGTTGCAAAGTAACATGATGATTACACTTTCATTCATGAATAGTATGTTTAACAACAGATATATGTTTAAAGTTATTTTTTTGCTGCAGAAGCTGAAATAAATAAAACTGGTTCAGACATCTAAGCCATATTAAATACTGGCTGGCGTACAGCTGCTTATGGCTA
Organism: Brachyistius frenatus; assembly: GCF_029030835.1. NCBI lineage: Eukaryota > Metazoa > Chordata > Actinopteri > Embiotocidae > Brachyistius > Brachyistius frenatus. The sequence goes on from NW_027210615.1 coordinate 5,164,212, forward strand.
TCAATGCAACATTTAGCCAACATCTGACAATACATTAGCCTAAGGAGCTAAAGGTATATTAATTGGCACCTGGTAAGATTATAACCCTGTATTTTGATGTATTTATTTATTTTTTGCCAATTTTTGCAAATTATCTTTTCTCCTGCAATGGCAGTTTGGGGTTTAGGTTAGGTTAGGTTAGGTTAGGTAGTTACTTTATTAATCCCCAAGGGGAAAATGTTTCGCTACAGCAGCATACAGAAACAATAAGATAATAATAGAACAATAGAAAAGCAACAAAATAGCAGTAAAGTAAGTGTACAGTAGTATCAAGAGAAGACAGACATTTACGCTAATTCAACATTCACACCAGTTCTCCCAGTGTTCCAGCTGTCACTACTGAGAACTCAGACTCACTGTGAGGGTGAGGAATGGTGCCATAAATGACTGGGGGTTGAAGCTAATTTATAACGACGGGTCTTCAATCACCTTTTAGTTCATCCAAAAATATTCTCCTCCTGTCTTACCTTTTAAACACTGAATACATTAGCCCGTTATATTTGGCTGTGATTCTTATCTGACAGACAAAGTGTACACACTGGTAACGTTGAGGCATCACACCTGTCGCTATCAAATATAGTACTTTATTATCTACAAATGAGGTTTTCATGGGAAGATTAGTCAGGCTTGTATTTTATATATAATGTGAGACATATACACAAGTGTACATGTTGTATGGGACAACCAGACTAAAAAACATTAAAACTGCAAGCAGTGATATGTGGGCCCTCGCATGCTGCACGTCGGAGGGTCCGCATATTCCCACTTGAAGTTAAAAAAAAAACTCATGAAAGGTGGTGCCTGACGCATGTGTAAAGTTTCGTGAGGTTTGGAGCATCGTTTGATCTTAAACATCAACTTCCTGTGTCACGGCGAAACATTAAACTTAGCCGCTACACTACATACAAAAATGACTTTTTGGTCACTTTTTGGACAACATGTTATATTATGACTTTTTATCACTTTCTGGAGTATGACCTTGCTCTGAACTGACATGCGTGCCTCAAATGGGATCGAACCCAGTTACTTCTCACTGAGGCAACTGCTCTAACCACTGCAGCACTGTGTCATAAAATAGCATGGAGTCCCAAATATGAAAAAAAAAAAAGTCATAATGTAAGCATTAAAATGTATCAATGGGAGTTTGGAGGATACAATTTGTGGTAGTTTGGACAGGATTCCAAGAAGAATTAGACAGCCTTTATTTTTTGTTATTGATTTTTATTTTAGTATTAGGGTTTTTGTTTTGCGTTGTTGTTGACCTTTGGTTTGATATTAGTATGACTGCATTTATGACACAAACCCTTAAATATGTGGCTTACCCTTAGGGGGAATCACCCTCCATGATCTGTGTGGATTACCTTGAGTGGGGCTCGAGCCCCCATCCTCATGAGGTCGTTTCCAGCTCTGAAGCTGCGTTCGTAGAACATTGGACTATCTTCAGCGCTGAAGAATGCGTCGCAGCGGAGAAAGTGTTTCACAGAGTTCACTCAGAGCTTGCCAGTGACTCAACCGACAGTCTGGTTAACTCAACAGGTAAAAGATTCTACTTCACCAAGTTTGCTATTCATGGTTCAAATTCCACCTTGGCCTGTTGATGGTGATTCAACTTTGGGAAGTTGAAACATTTTGAGAAGTTGAAAATTCTTTGCATACACAACACATTACAGGAAGATATTTAATATCAGTGCAGATCCCCTTGAAAACATGTATATCTCCTATCCAACATCTTTCTTCTCACAATCAACAAAATGTTTCTGATCAGGAGAAGCAGAATCAAAAGTCAGGAAACTAAACAACCCCTCTCTGTCTGCTACAGGGGAGAGGAGTGTTGGCGGGTTGACACCCCTCAAATCACCTACTGATTACAACGGTGTGATTGTTGTCACATAGCTTCACTATATAATTAATTTCATGACACCATGGTATCTGTTTCAATAACTTGATTAACAGCGTGAACAACTATCTCAGTGTACAGAACGTCTTTTATACGTTTTTCTCCTCGGCTGCTCTGACAGGACTCACCGCTCCTGTGAGGTCCATCTCTTTCAGCTCTACATCATGTATTAACAAGCAACAGGTAGACTGAAAAACAACAAACTAGGCTGCCAGGATTATTAGCAACATTAACAGACAGTCAATACATAACATGTAATTTGATCCTTCAGATGAAAAATGAAAAAAAAAATGGCAACTCACAAACTGATGGGTCGGTTGCCACCCGTTACGACTGGATCAGTGGTTTGGCTCTAACCTCTGAAGTGAAATCAGAGGACATATAGAACAGATATTTCTAATCCTGGTTTGGCAAAGTGTAAGGACAAAAATAACTTGGTTAGTTTCATGGGAAAATATGGGTTTGGGTTAAAATAGAGGATCTTTGTTGTCATGGTTACAATAATAGAAATTACATTAAGATTATGGAATGGTCATGAATAAGTGTAAGGTGGACCAGTTTGATATGGGATAACAGTCTTAAGAGTCCATTGTTTTGTTGACTCATCCATCCACCCCAAACTCCCCTCTCCTCACACCATAACTACCCTTTTATAATCAGTGTGGCTACTGGAGGGGGCTGTCACAATGTAATATCACTGTAGTTTTCAGGCAGTTGCTTGCATTAACAAATCTAGTTTATTATTGTTATTGTGGCTATTATTATAGAAAACATGATTTTTACACACATTAGCATAAACTTGTTTGAATGTGTTCTAGTGAGTGTGTATGTGAGTGTGTACGGTGAGGTGTAAGTGGGCGTGGCTATATGTTCTAGTGAGTGTTTATGTGAGTGGGCGTGGCTTTGTGTTCTATGATGTCATAGTGAGTGAGTGTATATGAGTGGGCGTGGCTTTGTGTCCTTTGATGTCATTGTATTCTCGATTCTCATCAAAGGCAGTCTCTCACATTAAGTTTGACACGTGGCAACTGAATTCCACAACATTGAAACACACATCGAGACACCTGTAAGGATTGTTAAGAGAAAACACCAGTCTACATTCAACATGAAGCAACAGAAAACTAGTACAGTATGTGTAGTTACACCTGTAACCCGCTTCTTCGAGCAGGACACGTGATCTGCTAAGCCCTCTGTCTCTACAAACTCTAAAGCAGAAAACATACCTTCTCGTAGGTTTGTTAATGTGCTGCTATTGAGACTGCTGATTAAGTCCAATGCTTTTCAAAACCACGATAACGATTGGACTGCTCACATTAAATTCCTCATCAACCAGACCATGAAGAGCCTCTCTGTCCCTGAAGACTTCTGCCCAGAGCTGAAGTACATCAAAAAGGTCTGCAAGGCCATCCTGAAAGACCTGCAGAAGAAGTTTGGTGGCAGACGCATGCTGGAGTCCATGATTGCATCACGCGACTGTGTCGTGGACTCAGCCATCATCCTCTCAGTGATAACCAAAGTCGAGGAACTCTTTGCAAAGCTGCGAAAGAAGTGTGACTTGCGGCCTTTTTGGAAAGATGTTGTCCTGACTGCAGCTTGGTTGGCTGCTATTGTGATCTGCAATGACTGGAGATACGGTTTGCATTTTTTTGGCGAACATTTTTTTAAACTTGTTTCTGCACATTGGTGCAGTGGTTAGCACTGTCACCGCACAGCAAGAAGGTTCTGGGTTCAAACCTGCTGCCTTTCTGTGTGGAGTTTGTTCTCCCCATGTCGGTGTGGGTTTCTTCCGGGTGCTCCGGTTTACCCCACAGACAAAACACATGCACGTTTGATTTATTGATCATTTTAAATTAGCTATAAGTGTACATTTAAATATATCTTAACAATTATTTTTAAAAAATGAACATCTTTATATGTGATAGGGCAATTCAATATTTTTTTTTTATTAACTACAGTTCATCACCTGAAGGTGGATTTTCAATGAATGCCCCAAACAATATGAACTCAATATTGTTGGAAGGCTACTCACAGATATTAATATCAGTAATACAAACCATGAGTGCTAATAGTTAACACCATATCTGGCTGACATTAAACACAAGACAACTTTCCCGTTGTTGAAACTGAAACATTATTTTTATCAATTTTCTTACAGACATAGCAGAAACATATTGTAGCTCAGAAGAGCTTCAGCTGTGATATTTGAGTTTATGTGACAACCAGATATCTAGCAGTTTTTATCATCAACAATAATTAAAGTAATCTGTGTCATTATGGCTCGGTACACAGACTAACCTTCCTCCCTGACGGCCACTGTTAATGTTTACCGCTCTGACTACTCTCTCCTCATCCTCCCCATCTCTCTCCCCTGTCTGCAGTGGTCGTAGCTCTACTCTCCTCCTTTAAGTGCCTGTTGCTGCAATGTCGGTACTGCAGCTGATGTTGAAGCTCCTGCATAAACATAAACATATCGCTTATTTTGACAAATTTGGCGACATCCACCTCGAGAGTTTTAACTTTTTTGACCCGCAGCGTCTTCGCAGTCGTTTTTCTCTGTACGGCATCTAACACAGGAAGCAGGATAGAGGGGAAGGGCTGGAGTCAAGGAAGAGATGTGATAGGACCAGCCTAGTAAAGTAAAGTAAAGTAATGAACCAATGGGCCGCTGTCCCTACTTTATGGGCCGGTTGTTGGCCCCACATTTATTTTTCTATATATCAATTAGCCTATAGATTAAATTGTATCGGCCCAAAAGTGCATCAGCCCACCAGGAAAATGCCCGGTACGACCGATGGTCAGTCCAGCCCTGAACACAAAACACTAATGTTGCCTAAACACTCGCCAATAGCACTACTGGAACATAAATGTTGCCCTCTTCTCCTTCTGGCCGGCAAATTTTGTTTATGACTCTCTGGTTAAAGTTAGTCATCTCAGTCATCAGATTATTTTCCATTTGCCGCATGACCAGTGTGTCTCAGTCTGTGTAAACAAGGAGGCGGAGCTCTGTGTGTAACTGCTCCCGATGTGTGCACACAGCTAGTGTCTGTTAGAAGCCTTAATCAACACAGATCTTGACACATTTACTCGGATGATACCCGTACTCGTCAAAGTGCATTATCGGTGCCGAATACTCGTTTCACCCGAGTACTCATCTCATCCGTAGAGATAACAGAATTTTCTGCAGTTCCACTTGAAGTTGCCATTCACATAGCAAAGAAGCAGGAGTAACCGTGTAACTACGAAATATAACAATACCTACGCAGAGATGTGCGCCCCGTGGAAAATCTGAAACAACCAACTGAAGAGCAGCCTCAGGTCACGTGGTGGCCAAAAGTTGAAGAACTTGCCGGCATTTGGCCGGCACCCCACACAAGGAAGTATTTGTATTTACATAGAAATGTGCTAAATACAATTTATAAACAGTTTTTATTGAATGCTCACAGGCGCTGACTGACTACCGGGTGCATTTTACGGGCAAACTATTATCATATATATGAAACTGAAGATTGTCTGCATAACTAAAATGTATCATAGTAACCAGTAGCTATGTGTATTTTATCTTATGTTCTTGACTGACTTTGTCCCTTTGTGGTGAACATGTCACTTAGTTTGCAGCATTTATCTGCGTCTGTAGCACCTTTGACTTTTTATTCTCTCCCTCTCTGCTCCACCTCTCTGCTCCACCTCTCTTTTCTTCTGACATTCATTTTACCAGTTCTTAAAAACGTGTCTGAAATAGCAACAGGAGAGAAGCAGGTGAGTGCTGCTATGTGCGTCACAGAGAAACATGTTGACTTTGACAGGAAATGTTCCAGTCAAACAGCCATGACATCAAGTTAAGGTATAAAAAGGTAAAGCTCAATCTTTACTGTGACTCCCAATGAAATCAGGAAAGCAAAGGCTTTCACTGGCTGAAGTATTTAGACTTTATTTATCTAAACATTAATATTTCAGAAAAAGGTGAAACAACCCAGTTACTTGAGCAGTTTACATTATATATATATGTATAACATATTACTTGAGGTGATGTCCATATTGTGGTGACAAACCAAACTACTGTCTGAATGCAGTTGAGAGGCAATGTTTTATTTGTTTTTGATGAATCAAGTCCTACTGGTGAGTTCACCGTCTATATTTTTAATTAACATTCAGTTTGTTAAATGAGCACACTTGCATTTTCAAATTGTACACAGGAGATTGACAGCGATGCCATAAAGTCAGCCCATACATGAACTCAGATAAAAATGCACAAAACAATAGACAATGTCCATAAAATTATGATTCTAGATTAAGTTTTGGATCATTTATCAACTGGAGTCCATGAATCCTACAGTGACTTGGCAGCAAAAACAAGTTGGGAACACAGAATTGACACATCACTTTTGATGATTTACATAATGTTGCAAAACCAAAATTAAGTAGGAGACACCATGAGCAAAATGGAATTAACGCAACAAAAAATTTGCTGTGACATTGATGGAACCAGGAAACACTGAATTTAACTCTAAATTTAAGATAGGAATTGTCATTTGATTACCAAAATGTATTACCTAGCCCTAAAAATAAAAAAAATTAAGTAATTAAAGCCCATACCTGGAATGAAAGAATTGACTTGAATATTTTTGATACCATAGTAATGATGGTTTGCACTTTTTGAGCGTGTTGAAATCCATGTTTTTTAGTTTAACTGCAGATAATCTCAGTGCAAAGTAAGAAACATGATTCAAAGACGTTGTGCTGAGAACCATTATTATCATGATTGTGCTTTTGGCATAAGATGGAATAAACCAATGAGAGTGTCGTCTTCCATTTAAGAGGCATGTGATCTTGCAGTTTGGCGGATTAGAGAAAAAAAACATGGAAGCCTGGAGTTAAAAGAATATTTTTTTCTATCTTTGGTAACTGTCGTTAACTGTGGTTAAAGTTTAAACGTGTCTGTCCTCAAAGCATCTCAAGGCCAGTTTAAATTGTGGGGAACTCTGCTGACTCACATCAGGTGTATTCTCTGTCACGGTGACTTCTTTACCAAAAAATGAACAAGACAGCATTGTAGCAGATTAGATTCATATTCGGGGCATCACTTTCTGTCTAGCAGAAAGAATCAAGATTTAATTTTGAAAGGCTGTACAGGCCTATATACAAGTGATCAGTCGACATAGTCTGAACTGTGACTTCTGCATTCACGGATTTATTTCAATGCCTTCCAGGAAATACACAAAAACAAGTGTTTGGTCTATAAGGATATTTATTGAACAAGATTTACACCGAGAATAAACTATATGAATATATATATTGTAGTGTATGGATCATGGATACGATAAACAGGATTTTTAAACTATAGCAGAGTGATGGTGGGAAGAATAATAGTTAGGTTATTGAAAACGGAGCTATTTCCTGACCCTTCATTCATGAGAGAATTTAGAATTGGATAAATCAGCTATCAGACATCAACCCAATGGATCAAAGTTCTCAGGTAGATTCTGCCTACTGAAGGGTGGCCCCATCTTTACTGAAGAGTGGTCCCATCTTTACTGAAGGGTGGTCCCATCTTTACTGAAGGGTGGTCCCATCTTTACTGAAGAGTGGTCCCATCTTTACTGAAGGGTGGTCCCATCTTTACTGAAGGGTGGTCCCATCTTTACTGAAGGGTGGTCCCAGTCGTCCAGACAAGCCTCTTTCCTGCGGACCTCTGTGCAGATGTCAGAGCCTGGAGTTTGGCGTCGTGCTGTGTGTGTTCACTCCTGCAGCTGGCGTCCCGTCCAGGCTTCTTCTGCTGGTACCGTTGGGTCTTGTTGAGGATCGACTACCAGGGTGCAGTGATGCAACAGCTGTCAGCTTTGGCAAAAAGGATCTTCTGAGCTGTGTCTGGGTTGCGAGATGACTGGACTTACCCTTACTAGATTATCAAAATTGCTTCTTATCAGCGGAGAGAGAGAACAAATAAAACAACGTCGTTGTCGGTTGCAGGCGATAATTAAACTCAATTAGTTGCAATTAAAAGTATGCGTTCTTCACTTGGCTTAACGTTTACTTGGGGTTAATGAAAATAAAGAGCGTAGTAACTCCAAGGTGGTCGGAAAGTGTGAGATCAACTTTAACAGAGAGGGACTAATGATAAATATTAAGGTTGAAGAAGAAGAGAAAAAGCATGCCGTTCATTCTGAGATTTAGTTTTTATGAATGGCCAGGTTGGAGGAGGGGTCAAGTGTCAGATGACCACTCACTGAGCCTGATCTGAGAAGAGGGGAGAATGCTTCCTTCAAGAAAAGGGCTACTTATTATTTTGATACGGCTAAGAATAAAGTTCATTATTCGTCCACCACGACTAAAGTTAAACACTTGTTGATATCAGTTACACAAACACTTAATACAAGTTTATATTGTTAGCCAATATGAGTAACTAAAGACAGGCGGAGAGTCTGCAGATGAACTATATAAGTGAGGCTTATAAACAGCAAATATTGTGTAAAAGTGTTAATAATTTGCATGACAAACAAACTGAGAATAAAACATTATATGTGCATTATAGTTTCAGCTTGAATACTGAGTTTGTCATTGTGGAGTTGTAACAGTGTTCCACTATAGGGCAGCAGATAGTGGTCTGGATAGTTTCACCTTGTGGGGCTGATGGAAGGATCAGAGGTCAGCTGGTTCACCTCATGAGACAGAGTCAGACCAGAGCCGAAAGGGGAAAAAAATGTTTGTTTATTCTGCCGGGTGAGTTTTATGATGTGAAAGTTTTTTGGAGTTTATCTGTAGACCAGTGGTGTCCTCCGTCTTAAGTTATTGTAAATTTAGGATGACCTGATGCTCTCTGTGCTGAAGAGGATGTATTGCTACAGCATCTTCTATCAAACAGAAAGGTGATGTCACAACATGAGGGTGGTCTTGCCTTCGTGGCAAGAAAAAACCTTTTGTTATTTTCATCAGTATCATGAATTTCAAAAACATCAAAATACACACGAATAATTGTGCTTAAATAAATGGGAAAATTAATTTCTAAGGTTCTTTGAGCAGGATGGCAGGTATTGTTCTTCTCAACTGATACACTGTGATTCAGATTATAACGCAGAAAACAAATCTGATGCAGACGGTCTCTCTCGTATGATTGTGAATATCAAAGTCTTAACTTCTCACTTTGCACAGTCAGTTTGAAGTCGGCTCCGTGTTTCCCAAGGCTCAAACACTCGCCTGCAGATTTTTCCCACTGCACAAAGGGAGATGAGAGCTTTTCTTCCAAACACGACAGACATCAGTGGTGCAAAAAGCAAGTCTCTATCAAATGATGAGACAAACGTTTCTTTTCTTCAGAAATACAAAAGAAGTATGATCGTGTTGGGCTTTTTGGCTTTTCAGATTGACGTCATAATCAAATATGTTACCAGTCCAGCACATCAAAGGGCCTGTTTTATTTGGGTATATCTTGCACGCTTGTTTATAATATTTTATGTCGTTGCATTGATGTAGTGGTCAACTGACATTAGAAAAAAGTGGGGCAATTATTTTCCATAAAAATCACAGCCGGGAAAAAAATAGAAGAATACACATTCACACGGGGAGCTTGCATTACAAGAACATGTTCAAATCTCATTTCTCCCAAAGTTCTTAATGAGCAGGCAGTAAAGCTGACCAGAGAGGAATTGTTTTGACACAAGTAGCCCTGTTTGACTAGACACCATTATCGCCTATATCCTCTTCTCTGACAGGGTCGGCCCAATTTGTCACGTTACATAGCAAAACATTGTCAAGAGCGCTTTGTGAGCCGGATCGAATGAGAAGGAATATTGTAATGTACATAACCTGAGCGGGAACCTGTGGCACACACGCACACACACACACACACACACACACACACACACACACACACACACACACACACACACACACACACACACACACACACACACACACACACACACACACACACACACACATATGCATATAGATACACCTACATAGAAATGAAGAGCTGACAAAGGTCAATAAGGTCCACCAATTACTGCCACTCATTACTCAGAGCGGGGAGAGGGAGCGGAGGATAAAACAATGGGCTGAGAGAGGACAGCTGGTGGTGAAATGATAATAATAGTTGGATAAATAATCTGCCTTCCTCACCATCGCTCACCCCCCTCCCCCCCTCCCCCACACACACACACCCTTCCCTCTTTTCTTTGGCTGCATCCTTCTCTCTCAGTCTTCTCCTTCTTCTCCTCCTCCAACCAGAGGAGGAGCTGGGGCGCCGGCATTGTCCCCACACCATCTTTTTTTTTTTCCTCCTCTCTCATTTATTTCAATTTGTCATGCTTTACTCTCCTCCCTCAGTGCAGGGGGAGGGAGGGGGATAGAGGTGCTGAAGAGGAGTGGGAAGAGATGGGCAAAGAAATTGGTATCTGCACTCTTGCCATAATGAAACATTTAGATGCGGGCGCAGCTATGCCTCCGCATCAATGGCATGCGATGAAGGAGAAGGGGAGGAAAGGGGGGTAAGATGGGGGGGGGATGGAGACCGGGCAGTTGGAGCACTTTACCCTAATAACCCTCGAATCCAGGTCAGACAGGAATACGTCCAGATAATCAGTACTGCCACCTTTCCTCAATGAGCTGCTATCATGCCTTGAAAAGGCTTTTTTTCAGTGTGCAAAGAGGTGTGTGTGTGTGTGTGTGTGTGTGTGTGTGTGTGTGTGTGTGTGTGTGTGTGTGTGTGTGTGTGTGTGTGTGTGTGTGTGTGTGTGTGTGTGTGTGTGTGTGTGTGTGTGTGTGTGTGTGTGTGTGTGCATGCCCCGTCCCTCATTCCTCTCCAGGGAATCTTAGGTTTCATATTTTTTCTTGACAGGAATGAATATTGACATTTTTCATTCCAACCAAGATTAGACTGTTAGCAAACTTCCTTTAAATTGTTCCTGAGTTTAAATCACAGCAGATATCATCCAGTGATAAAGTGGCTGAGATATTACCTGAAAATGATGATTGACTGGTTGGATAGACTGTGAAAATTTCATGTAGGAGAGAAAGACAAAGATGGAGACTTCATTATTTGCTCAACACCAGCGCTTGCAAATAAAAGAGCTAAAAACTTTGATGCCACAGCTTGCTTGTTTGTTGTTGTTGTTTTTTCAACTCCAAATTGGAGAATTTCAAGGCAACTTGCTGAAATGTTGGCTACAGTCTGAAGCCATCCCACAAGCCGTATGGGTCTCTGAACTGAATTTGCTGTACTTTTTTCACAGCTCAGATGTTGTAACTTTTAAAAGACGCCATTAACAAAATATTGGCATTAATATCAGAACAAAATGAAAGCTGTTTTGAGGCCTTTGTTCTCTTTTGAGATATCTTCTGCTAACTTTCGAGTCTGTTCGTGAATTTCCAACAATCCCGCTGACTGTCACATGAGTGCGCTTGCCATGGATCTGCCCTCAACACTTGTCACTTCAGATCTATCGTTTAATGTGTGCCAGTGCTGCTTCGAGGCTTTGTGCTATTATTTATCTCTGGCCAGTAACTGAGTATGACACATGCAGACATGAAGGCACACCCATACGCAGGCACACAGCAGGCGAGCACTTCAGATACCTGCTGTATGTAGTGGAGATTTAACATGGCTATGCAAAGAAAGTAAAATACAACAGACATGTAAATGTTTTCGGTTTGTGCACTCATTTACATAATGTCATAATGAAATGAAAACGCATTTTAAAAAGACAAATATTTAGCATTTTGTCACACCACAGAAAAGATAAGTTTTTATTGTATTTTAGTGTTGACCAGCAGAGGGAAGCAGATAGGTGCCAAAAATAAATAAAAAGCATTGCCATTAGTTTTCCTGAGGAGGTGCAAGAGAGCTTTTCTCTTTTTAAGAGGCACACGCATCATTGATGCCAAAATGAATCACTCAACTGCCCAATCAGAGCTGGGAGGCACGACCGTGGGCGGAGCTCTTTAGCGCTAACACGTGAGCTGTGTCTCAATTCGCATTTACCCTTGCTATTTAAATTATTAGCATGGCAACATACATTGCAGTATAAGTACCTGGAAGGTGTACTTATGACAAGTATGCAACACTGGACATTTTTCACCATCAGCGGTACCCTACTTGGCTGCATAGCACAGAGTGAGGGTCCATCAACATATTGTCGATGTGCTGAAAGTGGCGGGCCACGCCGTCGCTGCTTTAAAGACAAACACCACTTTATCCAAAGTTGGAGACACATCCACACAAAAGTGTTTGTTTTCCATTAAGCACGACTATACTGTCCTCATATAGGAGCCATACGTTTGTTTATTATATGTGAAACAAAAGGGCCCGAAAAAACATTTATATCTAGAAAAATAAACAAAAAAGCGTAAATATATGTCAAAACTGTAAAGCTGTTAGGATTAGCTAATCCTCCTGCATCAGCAACTAGGCAATGGAAACAAAATGAATGTTAATCCATCAGAAATGTAAGAAAATGCACAGTCAGAGTCACCGTGCTGACTAGCCCACAGGAAACGTTTGTTAATAACACATCTCTTTGACAATGTACATAAAATTGATGTTTGTTTCTTTTCTTTTCTTTTTATTTGGGCGTGTCCAAACAAACACTCTGAACAGAATTGTAATTAACAATGCACATATTTAACATGCACATGACGTAAGTAAAAACAAATATTGCAGAAGCAATAACAGGAACATTTAATCCCCTTTATCAAAATAAAAAATTATGCTCACACCTTCTGGCAAAATCCAGAACAAAACAGACCGATAACACCTGATTCATTGTAACCACGACTCATCAGAACCAGAACTAAAACAAGACTGCAGAGCGTTTGTACCCGATAAGAGCAGACTCAACGGCTGAGTGAAAACTGCCATTAAGAGCGACAGCGATGCAACGTTGCATCAGAGAATTACCTTTTTTTTCCTTTTCCTTTTTTAATGAATGCCTTTTTAACTTGTCCTGCTTCTTCTTTTGTCATCCTCAGACACACACTATTTGTAAGCTAATGGCTGCCAGAGCCCAACGGCCTCCATAACTCTTCACCGTCTGACACTGTACTGTCATATCCAGCCGAGGCTTCATTAATTCCCCATCCCAGAATCAATGACTCGCCTTTGTAACGGATTTGCAGTCTCAGGCACTTTCTTTCTCTCTCTCCCACTCTCTCTCTCCATCTTCCTCTCCCCAGTCCAACCTGAAGGGAAGAGATGTAAAGATGAATGACAACAGGGTCATTTTACCACAAGCAAAAATGTCCTACAGATAATAGAACGTGCATGTTTGTATGCAGGTGTGTGTGTGTGTGTGTGTGTGTGTGTGTGTGTGTGTGTGTGTGTGTGTGTGTGTGTGTGTGTGTGTGTGTGTGTGTGTGTGTGTGTGTGTGTGTGTGTGTGTGTGTGTGTGTGTGTGTGTGTGTGCGCGCGCGCCTCGGATGTGTTTCTGCTTGCATTTACAGCACATATACGACAAAAATAGCTTTGCATAAATTCTGGCCGTGCATTTGTGTCCCCATTTTTAAAACCGTGTTCACAACCTGCTATCAGTGCGAGTGCGCTGCCGTGCACGTGCCCATGTATGTGTGTGTGTTTGCATGAATCGAGGGTGACATCTCTGCAAACAGTGTCGCGGCCTTCAACCCCTCCCTGACACTTTGCATTACAGTCACCGGCTGGAGATCAGATGAGGACGGGGCCTTCTGGAAATTTTCCATGACCTTTGGACTGAAATGTCATTTAGTTTTGGGTCAGATGTTGCTTTGTGGGCTACAATTATTTATGTGGTTTTATTTCCTGTACTTAGAGATTGTGAGTGACAGATATGGACCACATTTATTTGCCTTAAAGCACAGATTTTGATGGTTTTCATGTTTGGACTAAAATAAATGTTTGCATGTCTATTCAGCTACTTTCAAAACCTAAATGTAATCTGGGATTTCTTTTCGTGAAATTGAAAAAAGGAGCTTTTTTTGCTGTATTAATGTCGTGAGAGAGGTCATTATGAGCCCGTTCATTGAGCTCTTTTATTAAAACTGCTGCACTGATCTAAAAGTGTCTTTCTTAATCCTACCAAGTGTCTGAAAGCTATAATTCAAAAGTCCCTTAGAAAAATAACAATAACCACAGCATTCATCTCCATTATAGAGATATAAACAATGAGAAATCTGTTATGCATTCAGAGCACATACTCAATTATATGATTTCTACCAATAGTAATAAACTTCAGTCATAAAGCACAGTGTTTCCACAGATTCTCTGTATAAATGGGAGAATTAGGTCTCTATGATATAAATAAGACTGAGATCAGGAGAAATAAAAAAGAGACGACACTCTTGTGAATTATTACATTCAAGTGTTTATGTCTTTGTAAATTGTATCTTGTAATTCTACTCAGATGATGTCATTCTCCCAAGAATGTAATTGCTTTAAATCAGTTTAATATGATATTTATCTCTGTAATCATATCACAGTGTTATTACAAACTGCATGACTCACTCAGCGAGAACCTTAACAAAAGTGAACTGCCCTCCCTGCCTAAAGGTTTCTTCCTGTATTTTAATCCCTCTCTGAAGTTTATGAACTAAGGACGTGAGCGAGCAGGTCATTTTCTCAGACTTTAATAAATCCCGGCTGTTGGTTAACCATCAAAGCCCTACTAACTCCTGTCGTCACCTCGGTATCTGATTTATCTGCTACCACTGTCATGCCACTGTGTATCTGTAACTAACGTTGTAAAGTGATAATGAAATATCACGTCTTTTTTTTTTTTCTCCGGCTCCTCCTTCTCTCACTTTGCTGGGGTCATTTGAAACCAGAGCAAGGACCTTAAAGCAATCGCTCATCATGGGGGGGGGGGGACGTAGAGGTGGGCCTCTGTCTCTCCTTCGACCCTTCTGTTTGTCAGGAAACTCAATCAATGTGTAATTACCATGGATAGCTATCATAAAAAACAATGCCATAAGCCCTCTCAAGGTTACCCACCTAATTGTGTTATTTATAAATATGAAATGGTTGTACATGCGGCTGCTGCAATTGATGGAGCTAACGTCTGATGGACATGATATATTTCCAATTTGCAGTGTGAGATCGGTGTGGACAGGTCGATGCGGCTAAGAGCTGCTCTGAGTGTGGCTAATAACACTGATAATGAAGGTTCACGCTTGTATCTAGCTTTCAGGTGAACCAGATAAGAACCATTTATTCATTGAGCCACATTTGACACATCATTGGTTCCGGTGATATTTCATCCAAACCTCACAAGTGTCCTGGTTTTGGTCTTTCTGCCATTCAGTTATTCAGTTTATTTCCTGTATCACTTCCTCCACCCACCAGAGGTCCCCGGTCTCTCTCTTTTTCTATGCCTGCCACGCCCACATTAACTGCTCCCAGTTCCCAAATCTGCCCACCTGCAGCCACGCTTCAATCAGCCCATTCAGCCCACAAGGGGAAAAGCCGAGTACAAAGTTTAGTTGGGGTCCAAAGCTCACAACATATTTGCAAAGAAATAGAACTCTTGGAAATCAAAGGCTTTGCTCCAAGGGAACAAACTTTAAGTGTAAGTAAAACAACTATTTATGAATACCATAAATCCTCAAGTATGCCTGTTTTTATAGTTTAGTTGCCTGTTTTAATGCAGAAGTCAACACTACCTTCTGAGATAAACTGAGCTTCGTCAGCTTGGAGCTCAAAGCTCTTAATAACAATGCAAACATGTATGTACCATTTACCATCTTAGTGTGTCAGCATGCCAGTATTTGCCAAGAAGGACTATACAAAAAGTAAAGCAGTCACTAATTTTGCACATAATTTGGTGACAAATCAAAGTTGAACTTGTTTACGCAGAAAGAGTGAGCAGCCCATGAAGCAGAGCAGCAGTGAGTGCTCTCCAGCTGTGTATCTGTATAAGAGGCGTTCAGGTGGAGCATTGGTCACTTGTGTCTTGGAAGAGTTCAGAGCTCAAAACACAATGAAAAATGAGAAAAATAGTCCTGATGTCAAAAAATATTATTTAGGATGTGGCTACACACCTGTAGCACAAGTCAAATACCAGGTGTGTGTGTGTGTGTGTGTGCGTGCACGCGTGCGTGTGACAGGTGTATATAGCTGTGTTGATGCTGTTCAGTCCATCCAATATTTATGACATTTCACTAAAGTTGGTACTTCATTGTGGCCTTAAATGTGATGAGGTCACCAAGTTTCAATGATACATCATAATAACAATGAATGTCTGTATGAATTTAAATCTAATACAAGTAGTAAATCCAAAAATATTCTTAATCCATTGTCAGACCACCACCTGTTCTACATTTCATAACAATCCATTCGGTAGTTATCGACCCGTCACTTGAAACACAAGTGGAAAAATCTGGATCCCAGAGAGTCAGTGTGTTCTCTGTGGACCATAAAGGTTTGTAGATGGAAAGTGACAGAAATTAATCATCAAAACTGAGGCAAAAAAAACATTCACTTTATGAACGTGCCATTACATAAACATTCAGAGGTGAAAGGGAAGAAGGAGAGAGACGGGGGGAAAGTTCAAGACGAACACAAATGCTTTTAGTGGGTATTGCTAGCAAGCCTTATTTGTGTTCGTAAACTAACCCGTCACCCTTAATTATGGAAAGGGAGAATACATAGATTGCTAATTGAATTATTTGTGCTGCGGCAGCTGTTTTTTAGGATTAGGCCACTGTGTTGATACCAGTTCGTCAGGTATTTGGTCCCTGGATGAACCGGAAAAACGTCAATTTAAATTAACATGAAAACTATTTTCTTAAAATATTTCAGTTCTGCCTTGTCGTGAGGCCAGTGTCCTTCTTTAACCCACAGCTGTGATAGAGAAGCAACTGAGTGAGAAGCCAAGTCTAGTCAGAGAATAAAATAAATATCCTCCTGTATCCATCATCCCTTTTAATGCTTTTCTTTCCTCCTTTGACGACCAGGCTCATCATCCACTGAAACAGACTCTAATTCCCAGGTACCTATCAGCTGTCCCCTCCACAGTCACTCTCAGCCTCTCTCATCCACCTCTCTGTGCGATCAGGTTCCCACTGCTCCTCCTTGTTGTTCCCACCACCAGCACCCAATGCCCCCTCAGGGAACCATGTCAATCCCAAGCCCATAAGAAGGGGGCTTGACGCGGGCCTCGGGAGACAGCCAGCTCCCCTTTGCTCCCCTGTTCAGTGGAGGATGAAATTAGCCTGCGGTGGACTGTCCACGGCGGTGGGTCACTCCACGCAACCAGGCAGCCGTGCCTGACCAGCCCCTCGCCCTAAACACCAGCGCCGAGCGCCCACAAACGGCTCCCCTTCCCTCCCTCCCCCAGGCTCCTTGCCAATAATCCCTCACAGCCTCCGACTCACCTCACATTCATCCTACCTTTTTGCCCTGCGAGTTAAAGCCATTTAACCCCCAGCACGGGGCAGAAAAGCAGGGGCACAGGGTTTGGAGATTGGCTGTTTCACGACGAGTTAGAAAAACTTACTGTTTAAGTCAAAGGCTGTTTGGTATTCCAAGGAGTGTGTGCCTGCTACTGTCACGTAGCAGGACTGGTGCTGCTGTATATAAGCTCTGAACACTCCGGATGCCAGAGGATACTACTTTCATCGCTTCTCTGGAATGTCGGCATCCTCATATTTGCTTGCAGATTTATTTCATTTCAGGCCAGAATAAAGCTACTGTTCAGCAGCCTCAAATGAATTTACACAAATACCTGTGAAATCTCTATTTCTTTGTGAATGCAGAATTTGACAGCACTGGAATGAAACTGGAAACCGTTGAGTAATGTATGCAACACCAATCTCCCCTCGTTGCATATCATTATTACAGCAGTTGAAGACCAAAATAGCCACATCATCCAATCTCATTGAACCCCCACATCGCAGGCCCCGGTCTTTCACGAACAT
This sequence comes from Brachyistius frenatus, assembly GCF_029030835.1. Taxonomy (NCBI): domain Eukaryota; kingdom Metazoa; phylum Chordata; class Actinopteri; family Embiotocidae; genus Brachyistius; species Brachyistius frenatus. The sequence goes on from NW_027210615.1 coordinate 5,182,027, forward strand.
CCATGCCAGAAGTCCCCAAAATTAACGGCGCAATTACCGTGAGTGTCTATTAAAGGGGGCATAAAAGATGGCTGAGTGTGATTCACCACTACATCAGACACATAAAAGAACCAAGATGTGGAGGAAGAGGAGTGAACTCCCATCGTAGAGCAAAAGGAGGACAATTACACCGCGGTTTTAAAGGATGAGATAAGCGCTTGTCTTTAGAGTCTATTTGCTCCAGAATGAGCTGAAGAACAGTGAGCGGAGAGGGGAGTTTGTTGTATGACGGGAAGGTGGAGGGTAAATGACTGTCATTTGCTGTTCCTTGGAGTATTAGCTCCTCTGTGCAGCAAATTCTGGCTGACAGTTTTGATTGTGTCGAGTGGGTTTTCTTTCTCGTGTAGGGATGCCAAATGGCACGCATGAGAAAAGATTTGTTCTCCACAGTAAGAGCTTCACATGTTCACAGATGCATTACATCTGAATATATCCTTTTCAAGAAAAAGCATATATCTTGAATATATTATTTATTCTGTTTCCCTGCACAGGAATGCCTTCTGTCTAGTCTAGTCAGGCTCCATTCACTTGGCATTATGGGCTTAAATTTTGTGCCTTGTTTTTCATTGGTTCTTTTGTTTGAATTGGCACTGCCTCTTGTCAACCAATCAAATCAATGAGCATCGCTCTGAGCAACCACAACAAGGCGGTTTGCCATGCTGTGTGACAAGAACGCCTTTCACTACTGAAAATTTGAGAATATTTTATTCTGAAATCAAAAGAAAACACAAACAAACTCAGTTTGTTTACTAGCAGTGAAAATACTGTCAACATTGAGATGCTTGAAGTGAAACCTTAAAAAAACATCTGCACAGCTAAGTTAGCTGAAGTCAGACACATAAAATAAAGTAGCTCCTGGTCCACCATGTTGTTTATGTGTTCAACATAATCTAAAAGTAATTACATGTAATAAGCTACATTACCTATTCCGTTTTTTAACAGAGCAAGTAGTACTCGCTACAGTTTTTTACATTTGAAAGGTAACCTTCCCAACGCTGGACAAAGACAAACACTTCAATCTGCACTAAGTTAGTCAGTAAGAGAAGGGCAGTAAATGTGAGCTGTTTTTGTCACTTTCAATAGACATCACGATAAAGACGCCCCCTTTCAGAGAATGTTCCCTCGAAATGTCAGGGCCATCCTCAGGAGCCTTAAAGGACGGCGTCTCTTTAAAAGCAATATTGGCAATAAACATACAAGGCAGGGGCTGTCTATCTGCTTTTGCCGTCAGAATGTGGTGGAGGATGATAATTGCTGTTGGAGGAACAGCACCTAAAGGAGCTGAACTTCACTTTGTTTCACTTTCTATCCCAGCTCAGAGGTGCTGTTGTGCGGAAGTCTAAAGCGTCTCTTTTTACCTGAAGAAGGATTTACATTGACCACCTCATCTTATATAAACACTTAAGAATACATTTACATGAATACGAATTGCTCTAAACTCTCCATAATGTCAGAAAATTGAAGCAAACAGACAAAGAGATCGCACTTATCTTCTTCTGAAACCTTAACAGGCCTCCAGAGTCTGGAGCGCATGAGGGCATCTTAGCTTGTTTTTTTGGTGTGTTTTTTTTCATTCTTTCTGTGTTATCAAGCACAGAATGATTCATCCAGTAATATTACTGGGAACTGTGCTGCAGCAGAGTTGTTAACTAGATGTGGCATCACAGGCGAGCGCCAATCTCAGAGTAACTGGGTTTCCTGATGTTCATCCTGAATTTAATTTGGCTGCTATTTTGTTTTCATGGGGGGGGGGGGGGGAGTAAGCAAAAAACATTTCAAATATGTATACTGGCAAGACAAAGTGTTTATGACAAATACTGTACTACTTTACAAAGTAAAAGTTCTGTTGTTCTGTTAGTTTACAGATGGTAGTGAGTTGCCATAGACACCATCTAACTAACATAAACTTGTGTTTGCTTTATGTCGTTAAGATTTGTTTCAAACTATTTATTTGTTAAGATTTGTTTCAAACAAAAACAATTGAATATATATACACATTTATACTTAAAGAAATGCCCAATAAAAACATATCTGCTTTTTAAACTATTCCTCAGTGTTAAGCACAGTTTTAGCTGTGTTTTTTTCTTACATCAGTATCTACAAGGTAAATTGCAAAACATTGGGGCATATTTTACACCCTAATTAAGCCAGCAGCAAAGGCAAACATAGATATGTAAAGACAGTAGAAACAAATAGACAAAGATATGTCCGAAAAATATGTCAGGAGTGGAGCACTGAATAAAGTTGCTCCACATTAGTTTAGACACACTCATGCCTCTCTGGTGACATGAAATAGCAAGATGGTTCATTTGAAGGTGTTCGCTTTCCCTTTCACATGGACACGTCACCTCTTCAAATGTGTATGCTGTTGTTTTGTTCTTGTTAATCAGACATGCTCAGTGTTTCCAATGTTGTGTCCAGTAATCATGGTTGTGAACTGCCACTTCTATTTTTGGAGCCAGAAGTGACCGTATTTGAAAGAGCTAGAGAGGAGCGAGAGGTGGATCTGACTGAGAGCCCGTGGACACTACACCCGCCCACCTACACTGGAAACCTGACTTTGTACCAGGCATGTCAATCAAATTAGCCACACCCCCAAAACATATCTCACTTTGAGGCCTAATATCTAGTTGATTATGGAATTATTTTCAGAGAGACCACCAGAACACTGACCAGTGGGAGTTAGTTTAGCAAATGACACACTAATGACTGACTTAGTATTTCACTGGAGAAGTTGACACTTTAGTAGTGGGAGTCTAATGGAGCCAAAGGTTTTTTTGGTCCTCAGTGGGTTTGCACTTTAAGGCACTTCCATTTTGGCTTCACTTTTCGTGTTTGGAAGCAACGTCCATTTTTATGTATAGTCTCTGATTAAAGCCGTAAAAACTAATCGCTGATCATGAAAATGACATATTATGTTTCAGAACCTAGTTGTATGAACTTGCTTCGGTTGATCACAAAATGTCAATGTAAGAGGGAAAATAATCAAAACTGAGTTTGACTGTATTTGATTCAAATACAGATATTTTCTTTTCTTTTTTCAATACAAATTTTGTATGGATTAAGATAAACAAATGTTAAGTCCACTATATATTCTGTTATGATGTGGATTGTGTGTGTATGAAAAATCTGTCAATAAAATCAAAGAAAATAATACTGATCATGTTTTTCTCATTCTCAAAAAAAATATGATTGTCTCATGGTGCCATTTTTTCACAAATCGACCTACTTTGAGCAAATGTATTATTCTCAAGAGCTTTGTTGAAATTGAAATACTATTATCTTATGTGCTATTGAAGTGCATATTACAGAACATACAGAGGTATTATTTCATCCTCTTTTGTTCTCCTGTGATTTTATCTTGCAGGATATATCCCTGCTTCCATCAGTGAGGAGTACATAAACACCTGGTTCACATGCAACACAGGCAGCGGCTCCAGGGAGAATCAGGCAAGTACATATTAACAGAAGGTTCGGATCAAAGATGGGAGAGAGAGTGAAGCTCTTGTTTTAATTTAATGAAGTGAGGAGTATAGAGGGATATCACTTTGTCCTTTGAAATAGGATCTATGTTTTAATATGTCTTCCTGCAGAACTGGGAGTTGATTTCCCTTGTTACTGTCTCCATTTACCATCATAAAATTACAAGCTGAGGAGAAATCCAGCTTTGATATAAAGTCATTTACTTACAAGGCCTGACTACAGCTACAGTTACCTGACAAATCCATCCTCTGCAATTGGCTGTTTCTTTCATTTTGTTCGCCTAAAACCGACTTTACACAAACCAGTAACTAGCTGTAATCACAAATTGAAGAACGAGATCAAAATCTAACATGTTCAGTCCCGTAGCTTAATTGGCTGAGTTTGGGACTTGGAAACCAGTGAAGGATCGCGGTCTTGTCTTTGGAGCAGTTGCTCCCACTGGTTGGTTGTGAGTGAGGTGGCTGATAACTGCTGCTGTTAGCTTAATGAGGCCAAACGGAGGATGAGCAAAAGGTGACAAGGACTGCAGTACCTGGGTGGAAGTGGCTCTACTAAACTGTGGGGAAAAAATAAAAAGGAGAAAGTAAAAAGAGGAAAATGAAAGAGGAAAATGTCTCACTATTATGTATTTCACACTAGAGCGAGCATTTGACATATCCAATTTCTAACCTGAGACTCTTACCGTGTCTTTTTGTAGCTCGAACAGGTTAGAGGGGAGGTTATGGCATTGCAGATCAGCTTGTGTGTATTTGTCTCTGCTCAAAGCAGTGGAGTTGGAGCCTGATAAAAAAAATAAAAAAATAAAAACTTTTTTTTTTTGTATTGAATATGTTGTTTAAATAAGCTTTCCCTATTTCAATGTAGCTATCTTACAGAAGGCTTGTTTTTTTTTGTTTTTTTTTTTCTATTGGAGCTCTTCATATATATGTGTGTGTGTCTGTGTCTGTAGGAAAGGAATGATCATTTCACATTTATTACCCTCTGGGGAGGTCTTATTTAACGCCTGCAGGCGCGCGCACACACACACACACACACACACACACACATCCCTTCAAGCCTCTCCTGAGGCGCTTTAGCACTGCTATCACCATTACAAGGTCTTAAAACCACACTGATACATGGACAACTGCTGTCAGTCACAGCAAAGTGAGAAGAGAGAATGGCTCTTTCCCCTCGTAGATTAGACTTAACAAATGAACGTCTGCCTGATTTGTTTTAACCACACGTATTTTGTTTGCACACATTTTCTTGCATTTAATTACTCTGCTTTGTTTTCTGCCTCCTCAGATCTGTCACCACACGTGAAACGCACGTAGCTCTTCCTCATCAAAGTCAATGTGTTAGTGAACGCAAACAACACAAGCTCTTCAAACACCAAGATGTTTGGCGTCTCTTTTTAATTGCAGTTACACAAGTTTTTTTTTTTTTTCCTGCTCCGGATCCGTGCCTCTCCCTAAAGCTGACCTGGTGGATCACCAGTCTCATTGTCATAATTACCGTCATCACAATCACTATTATCTTAATTGGCCTTATCTCCTCGTTAGCGGCTCGTTAGCTAATTGACTCGGAGAATAGCCCGGCAAACGCTTTGCGCGGGGACACAAAAGGCAACAGACGGAGATCAAGAGGAGACATCTGCCTGTTGAGAGAAGAGGAAAAACTGCGACAAGCTCCGGCTCATCTGTCACAGTAATGACTGTCTCAACAACTGTACACAATTATGTGTAGGGGAAAAACTGCTGCGGCAGCCGCCATGCTGGTTACACAGGAGAACACATACACACGTCGCGACAAGTACTTACATTAAATGCAGTCAGACTCAGACAGATGCTTAATGACATGTTCAGACAGACCAAAGGACACAGATACAGGCATGGGGGAAAAAAAGAACGCAATTATACACCAGCTAAGGCACACCATTGAGCTCCTGTGTGTCAAAAAGCCAATTATAGGACATTGAAAGGAGTGGAAAGAAATACTGTAATTACATCGCACTGATCTGTGTGGAAATTAGTTGGAATAGCAGAGAATATCAGAGTTCTCATCAATTAAGCACACAGCTATTTGTTAAATGATGAGGTGATGGTTTAAAAAAAGAAACTAAGAAACTATTTTTTTTGGTGTACTTTGCCCCAGGAATACTGAAGCAGTTCAGGAACTTTAAACCATAATTTATGTCATTTGTTCAACCATTCCCAACCATAAGCAAACGTTTTTCCAAAACTATTTCCTTTTCATTTACCGTTAGGCTGACCTCCTTCCACGACTCACACTGTTTATATTTTAAAATGTTTTTATGTTCCTTAATATCTGTCTTCATGTGAAACGCTGCATGTAATGGTCTTGCCGTAAAGCACTTTGAGCTGTGTTTCTTGTATTAAAGGTGCTATACAAATAAAGGTTGTAATTGTTATTATATCATTATTCTCTTCCTTTTTTTTTTTTGTCTTCCCAAATGGTGCTCCACCAGCATTTTTTTCTTCCTTTTCCTGACTTCTTCTGCTCCTCTTCCTCTTTTCTTTTGTCACACCATCCCACTCTCTTTTATTCTGCTCCAAGACCATTTCCCTCTAATTTTCCTTGCGTCCTTTTTGTCTTTACTTTGCATTTTTTTGTCTGTATCATCTTTCTTTCTCTCTGTCATTATGTGTTGCTGTGGGGTTGTAGAGTCTAGAGGTGTCACTGGTAATAAGGTCCCATGGGTACTCTGTACAGTATTGCTGGGGTCTGAGAACTGACTGCATAATATAAAGGTGGGCCTTTTGCTCTCCTGTCCTACTTTGCAAAAGGTCTGTAGCAAGCTGTGTGTGTGTGTGTGTGTGTGTGTGTGTGTGTGTGTGTGTGTGTGTGTGTGTGTGTGTGTGTGTGTGTGTGTGTGTGTGTGTGTGTGTGTGTGTGTGTGTGTGTGTGTGTGTGCTCGTGCTCGTGTGTTCGTGTGTTCGTGTGCGTGTACATCCATCATGCATCAAGCCACCAAGAAAAGCTGACCTTAGCAGAGAACTTTTGGCATTCACAAGTGAGGGTATGAAGGATTTTAAGATTGACAGTGTGTAGGTGCATCAGACACATTGCACAAAAGCCAAGCTTTCTGTCGATCTGTATCTCAGTCCTCACCCATGGTCACATTCTTTCTGAAGCGACTGTAAGTAAGATAAAAGCACCTGAGAACATTCCTCAGGAGAATTGCTGACCTTACTCAGCATGCTGTAAGCTGTAGAACTGTATTCAAATGAAGTTATCAATTTATAGTGAAAGAAAATTAACTTGCTTCTGCTGCAAAAACAACAGATGTTTTGAGCGGATTGACTCCTCGTAGAACCTTTTCGAGAAGTTTTTGATATGGCATCAGAAGTGATTCGTTAAAATATGATGGTAACAGACTGAAGCTGAAAGGTGCATTTAAATGAGGGTGTGGCTGTGGGTGGGTGCGGACACAGGTTACGTTTTGTACTAAAGGGCATTGTGTGTCCAGCAGTTAAACTTTAGAAAGGCAGTATATTTAGCATTTTCATAAATTCTGAGCTTTTCAATGAGTGAGAAGGAGTACATAGAGTTTAACGAGATAAGTGAACTTTTTTTTATAGAAAAAACATATCAGACACATCATCATTGTTCCCCGCAGATTATTTTTTACGTATTTTGAATACGTGTCTTGAAGGAATATATTATATTATTCTGCATATGTAATATTCATATTTGATTTCGTAAGGACAAATAATTTTAAATACTCTTAATGAGTGTTTTGCATTTATTTAAAAAAAAAATGCCTTTGCCATTATATTACTTTCCCTGTTCATCTCAACAGTAATATAGCATATATATATATATATATATATATATATCAGTATTTCTGAGGCAGCGCATGAATAACATATTGTGTTTGCACAATACAGTTTCACTTCAGTTTTACTTCACTGTTGACTCTGTTGGATACTTTTCCAATAATAAAGACACACAATGAAAAGTCACATGAAGAGAGAATGACAAAGAAAGAAAGTAGAAGGGACAATGAGGTGGAAATATCTCTGCAGTATATGCTGCCAGCATGTCAGAGTAACTCTCTAAAAATGGACACTTCTCTCTTCTGCAGCTAAACAAGAAATGTAGTTTTGGAAGGCTGCGTTCAAGTTTAGTCGTCTGCACGTAAAGCTGGTAGCATGTCGTAAAAATGGTACCAATTATAACACATTTGACATACTGTAGATGGAAAAGTGGAGAAGGGGAGTTATCTTGTAAGTAAATACAGATTATTAAACTGCAAAGTAAACAGATTAATGATGGTAAATACATGAAGAAACATAAAGCACAGTTTGTAACAGCAGTCGATAAACACCACCCTGATACTTGTATAAATATGCCTGTCTTTGTCCCTCCACAGGACAGGGTTATTATCTTTAGAAACTATTGACTCAATGTAATTTGGCCGCAGAGTTTCCCTGACACAGACTAACTTTGTCTGACTATTATTCACAGCTATGATTATAATCTGGAAACCCTGTTTGTTTGCTCAGTCACTCGGAAAGGGGGGTCAATCAGAAACCATTGGGTATAGCTAAGTGTGATGACATTGAATACTTCCAACAATTGCAACAGTGGCAGAGTTTTGGTGCACAACACACGACTTATGGTTGCCAATGCCAATTGATTAAAGGCTGCTCCTATAGTTTCAATATTATTCCGAGGTCTACGTCCATTAAGATGCAACAACTAGAAACGATCCTCAATGGAGTGCTGCCAGACCCGTACATTCATGGAGTGAAATTGGGTCTGGTCATACCAGGCTACTCCTAACACACCTCCTTCGATGGAAGGAGATTGTGGATTCATCCAGCCAACCTTGGTGATGTACACACTACGAGGTCCAACCCCACCATCAATGGATCGGTTTGGAAGCAAAAAGATTTGGGGTATAAATGAGGAGTCAGCGGGAGAGACTCCCCATGGAAAAGCCTTTCAAGTCCAGCTTCTTGCCAAACAGCATTTGAGAGAGGGAATAGGTTATGATAGTCTGAACAACCTCCTGCAAAGCAAATAATCAAACCATTTATCTCAGTCATAATTGCCCTAATGCATGAATTTAAATGATCTTTTCAATGTTTGAATAAAGTTCCTCATGAGGCCAGTTATTTGTGGATGATCAAGACTGATAATTTGTCCGTTTTTATTCAGTCAGAATCTTTCTGGGACTCTTAAGAGAGCCAAAAGAAACAGAGCTTATACGCTACTCAGTTTAGACACTATATTTCATGTCTCATATCCCGATAATATTACGATACAATTTGAGATTAATGAAAATGCAGTTATAAACATCTCCGTTAGCCATATCTTATTATACCTGGATAGACATGTCTAAATATCCCTACAGCACTCCAGTCCAGCACATGATGGTGATGTACATGCAGTACAATTTATTGTGTAACGTTACTAACATCAATAAACCCATCCACAAACATAAAGACTGCATTCGAGGGTATAAAATGCCTTCTATATAATCAATATACTGTATATATAATATGCTTGAGCATGAACCCTGCTCATCAAATAGCAGTCCATCTAACTTTTCAGTGTTGGATTGCACTCCAATTTTTCCATGGAGTGTAAATGGGCTATCTGTCTGTCTTATTCTCTCTGGATGTTTCTGTTTACTGATTGGTTGATGAGAGGCATCTGCTTCTGCAGATTACACACAGTCACACACAAGGATGGAGACCTACAAAGGCTGAAAACAGGGCTGTTCTGTAGGAGCTGCTCCAGTGAGAAGGCTACTGGGCTGGTGAATTGAGCTTCCAACCAGCCAGCCTAGTTGTATGCACGTGCAGTTGAAATGAACTGCAAAGTCAAAGCAGCAATTATCCACATACCAGTGAAGTTCAGCGCAAATCTTAACAAGACTAAGGTTGGTGATATAGTTGTTTATTACCATAGTAGATGGTATATAAGACCCCCTAAATCAGGGAAGTTGTGACAATGCCGAGCTTGTTTCTTTTGTTCTGCCAGTGTGAGAAACTGATGATGAGAAGCAGCGCCTGTATTTTTATATGTTCAGCAGGGCATTGATGATTTTCTCTGTTGGATTCACTCGCTGATTACACACCACAACACACACAGCAAGAGAAGTCAGTACAGAAGAGCAGCTTGCCGTCACCCTCTGCTTTCAAGCAACAGGCCTCAGCTACCAAGCCTTGTCAAACGTGGATCAGCGACAGGTGGATGTATCAAAGAAGTCAGTAAAAGTCTATGGACTGTTCTGAGGGACGTTTGTGGTTTCTCCCAATAAAAAGCAGTGGGAGCAGATCCAGTAAGATTTCTGTTGTTTGTAAAATCAGACCACAGTTATGTTCGGGTGATCGACAGTAAACACGTCGGAGTACACGCCCCAACCAACGATGGAAGTACATTCTACAACTACAAAGGTTATGTACATATCATCCCGATGGCTGTTTGTGATGCCAGGTTCGGTTTCACAGCTGTGGACGTTGGGGCATACGACATGTGACAGTGATGCCCGGGTGTTTTCAAGAAGTCTCTTTAGATCCCAGCTTATCCTAGCAGGGTGAACTTCCCCTGCCACCTTCACCTGCTCTACCTGGGAGTGAAGGCCTGAGCCCCCTGTATTTGAAGATGGAGAATCTTTTCCACTAAGGATCAACTTGACCTCCAGGTGAGTTTGTATTGCACCAATGCAACTGTACCACAAATCAGTCATACAAATAATTTATTTGTATTTCACTTTTTAAAACACACTTTTCAAAGTGTTTCACACACAGCATGATATACACACACTCACATATACAGAAACAAGTATAAATGCATATAGTATAGACAAATATATGCAGGCATGAATTAAAGCACCTGAACAAAACAAACAACACTAAAAGCAGTGTATTTATAAAAAGGCTGACATTTACATACATTTTCAGCAGCTGCATAAAACAAATCAAGAATGACATTTAAAAAGGACTCATGAAATTAATGGGCAATGTTGTCCTGTGTCATATGTATGTAATGCATTGTCAATACATTACAATTCCTAATTTTATTCAATTTGATTTAAAAAAAAAAAAAAGCATTCTTATTACTGTTATTAATCTTTGTAACGGACCAATCTCACGGCTGAACAACTACCGCCACTCAAGAGCACAGCGGGTGGTTGAAAATACCTTTGGCATTTTGGTGCATGGTGAGAAGTGTTTAGGAAGGCCAACGAGTGTTTTGCTAAGACAGCTGAAGACATCACAGAAGCATGCCCGGCTTGACACATAACCTTCATGTCACTGACGATCTACAGGAAGAGAGAAAAGGTACAAAAGCAGCACCTTGGTCAATGCACGGGATCTAGGAGAATGGAGGAAAGTTACGGACAGAGTAATTATATGTATATATATATATTTTTTTTTTTTAAACCCTATCAGAAACATGTTAATATTTTCATGCTGTGTATTTCTAAATGTTTTAATACATGTCTGTAGGGAATCTATTTAGTTTTTAAAAATGTATGGTGCAAAAATGTATTTTATTGTGATATACTGTAAACGCTATGGGTACACAAATGATTGAAAGCATTAAGTGATCTCCATAACTGTCTGTCATTGTCACTACTTTCTGCATTGTCTTTTGACCCCTGACCCTGTCACAACCCCAACTGGTCATGTGCATATTGTATTTTGCGGACGGGTCAAAGTTATACCTGAGGACATGCACAGCCATGCTTCCAAACAGGTGCAGGTTACATGATGCAAAAGCAGAGTTAAATGCAAAAAGAGCCAGACTAGTTTGCAACTAAAAATGTTATATAGTAAAGACTAAATATTAACATTGACTCAATGTAACAACAATGTGCAGGAACAGCTCACAAACTAACATGGGTTGGTGTATAGTACATTTAATAGTACATGTACTATCTGTGATGGTACATTTATTCATGATAATTTCAAAATGAATAGTGTGCCTACATAAATTGCAATCAGATCAGGACAGGAATAAAGACATCCAGCTGCTTTGGAGGCAGTGGGGGAAATAGTGGTTAGATTTACCTAATGACATCATGAGTCCCGTTAAGTAACCAGAAACACGTATTTTCAGGTGCAGTCCTTGTCTACAGACGTTATTGGTCATACTAACTTAAAACAGTATGTCACTGTGTAGCACACTCTGTGTGGTCCATCAATAACTGCTCATGCTCTAGTTTGAATACACTTTTTTAATTAAACGTTTTTGTGAAATTCGCCCACTTTGAATTACTCTATAAGAATGCCTAATTAAACTGGGATTTCATTAAGATATCAGATGGTCCTTTACCTGAATTTTATATTCAACCTTTCTCTTTTTATTTCATTCCATTCCTTTTAACTGTCCTCAATGTTGTATTTAGGCATTCATGGTGCATTAACCATATGAGTGATCGAAAGCCTTTCTAATTTTAGGTTTCAGTGGGAGCTTTGTAAAATATTTGGCATCTCTTTACTCATTTAATCATGTGATTTTAACATTTGTCAGTTTAGATTTGTTCTGCTCTTACTCTACTATAAATTCCAGCAGTGAACTGCATCTTTAACCTCTCTTTGGTTCATAAAATGTGATTCTCAGGCAGTCCCAGCTCCTGATTGCACAACTATCTGCTGCCTCGGTGAAGCACATGTCAATTTCACACCAATGGCGTGAACGTAGATTACATGAAAGGTCCGGTGAAATTTGCATGTACTGGCTCGTTAACACCTCATCAGGTCGGATGTTTTCCAGCAGCGATGATCTCTTTAACTGCCACCCCGCTGACTCAGATACAGAGCTACAGAGAAGGAAAGCACCAAAAAGAAAAGCTTTATTTCATGGAATTAATTCAGCTGAGAAAGAAATTCCATTTCCCCTCCCGGCTTAGCGGCCTATCGGAAGAGACAATGTAACAAGAGTCCTAGTGGTACTGAGTCTCGGAAGGGTCAAAAGCCCTGTGTGTCAGGTGGGTTTTATCACTGCAAAAGTCTTATCTGACATTTGTCACAAGGACAGGCCAGGAGAGATAATTGGAATGAGATTCTCTCTCTCTCTCTCTCTCTCTCTCCTGAATTTCCTTTACTCTTACCTCTTTTCGGTCACCACCCCACACATACATCACACACACATACACACACATACATCTGCACATTTACCTTGACACAGTGTGTATGCCAAAGTTGGTCTGCGAGCCTTTGCCTTCACATCTCTCAATATCTTATCATCAAGTGAGACACCCACGGTTGGCATTTTAAGACGACACGTTCTGACCGTGCATACACAGATAACCCAGCCACTACTCCCTGTCACTCACAATGGCCCACACACAAGCTGTGCGAGAGTGGGCGAATAAAAGGATGCTTATTTGTTCTTCTCATGTGATGGCTGGAGCGATGTGTGTTTGTTGGTTTGTATTTCAGAGCTGGTGAGAGTGTGTGCATGCATGTGCTGCACGTGAGCCCCTATTTATGCATGAGTTGATTCATTTGTGTTTATATCTGCATGTGTGTGTGTTATTTCTGCCTGGTGCAAGCGATGGTAAGCACTGATTATACAGTAATGTTAGGGTTGTCAGGAAGCCAGCAGGCAGCCTGGTTTTAGGCGCAGCAGGAGGTGGCACCATCATCACCATTATACCAGCCTCAATTTCAAACTGAGAAACAGGCCAGCCTGGACAAAAGGATGTCTTTTCTAGGTTTCATTTTATTCTGACTGGACCTCAGACTGCCTGGAAATAGCATGCTGCTTTGTTTAATTGCCAGGGTGAGCCAAAGACAAAACAGCTCATCTTGAAGTGCTGCTCATTTTATACAGACTGTGTTAAACACAAATATGTTTTAACTGACATTAGTTAAAAGGGTGAGTTTCTACAAATAAAATAAAAACACATACACTTAGTTGTGTTCCAGCTATGCAGAGAGCTTCAGTATTATTTCATGAGACATTTTGTGTTCCAGCTAGAGTGACCTTGAGAGCTGAATGCATAGAAACCTAGGAGAAACGAAGCAATGGGAGAAACATCCCAGCATAACACAAACTGTAACTGCGCTAATAGCAATAGAGGAGAGTGAAATTCACTTTCTGCTGCTCAAAGAATTTACAGATTACATCTGAGAAACTCAACACTAGGGAATATATTTTAAAACAATTTGCCTGTGACTCAGAATGATCCACTCACCTATCTGCAAACAGAAAAATGGAACTGGAACTGGAAGATGCTGCTGTTTTCCACGTCAGATTAGAAAAATCATACTTATATATATATAGTCCTATAGCCCACAATGTTCTTGTACCTGACTGAGCATCCATTGGCATGCTGGTCTAACGATTAACTGCGGTCAGGCGCATTGGTCAGGTAGAATTCTATCTTAAGGCAGCGGAGAGCGATTGCGCAGCTGACCAACAACAACAACCTGGTCTCCAGTAAACCGAGGAGTATTTTGTTGATATTTAAAGGAAGCAAAAAAATAGTCATGTGTTTTTACATAAGCCGGTGCACAATGCGCTTACACTTTGGTTGTTGCACACACAGGGACAAGCAGAAGTTCAGAAAACATACAATAGTTTAAAAACAAAACAATTTCTGTGAGAAATATTTCTTTTGTTTACATCAATCTGCTCAATCCCTGGGAACCATGTGCCTCATTTTGCACTGAGATTATCCTTATTTATCTTATTAAGTGGATTTAGATACACTAAAAATGTCTAAGATGGTTTGAAATATATATATATTTCCTCTCCATGAGAGCCAGTGTCATCACAGTGATTGGAAGTTGTTGAAATGTTCCCGGACGGCCTCTCACTCATGTCTTAAAGTAATGCTGGACTGTTGTTTCTCTTTACTTAGCTGAGTGCCTTGTTCCCTAACAGGGAATTGTAATCAACAGGTCATGGGCTCATTGTGAAAATCAATCTGAACCAGTCCATTCACCCGAACTTCAGAACTGATATGAATAGACTGAAACCGTCACAACACATTACATTTTATGTAATACCTATTACCTCTTGTAGAGAGACACTCTTCCACCATCCAGTGTTTGTAGCTCAGTTGTGAACTACATGACAAAAATAGGAGAAATGGTATAAAGTGAATCTTAAACAAAAAAGAGAGCCAGAAAATAAATTAAACAAAAGTAAAGCCTCTCAGGCAGCACATGTAGACTGAAATTAACCATTGTTGAAGGCCTGTGTTTGTGGCTGCGCAGTGTAACAGCTTTCAGGACATGGACCCTAATGGACTCTGCGCTACATAGCAACTTTGTTCTGCCATTTCTATTTCACCCTCACTGATTCTTCATTACAGTCATCTAAACAACAAAATGCACAGCAAGAGAAGATCAACCTTCATCCTGTTTGCACCGTTTGCCATTATCTGCTCCATCGCCCCGGCCGTATACCTTCTAATCAAGACTCTGCCATTTGAAGAACGAAACTGAGGGGGTCGGCTGCATAGAGGCAATTAAGCTCACAAGTTACCAAATTTCAAAAGGAAGTTCAACTTTATGTCTTTAAAAGTTTTGTTTAGAAGTTGCTTTCTTTGAAATAGCTAAATATGAAAGACCAAAGTGCATCCAGCGGCATAGACAGAGACAGGCAGGAGCTTAGATATTCTCTGCTGAAGGTTTTAAGTCAACGAAAGGAGAACAGAGACAACAGAAGCGGAGTCGGGCAGAACAGAGGAGGCTGCTGTATCTGGTCATTAATAGTCAACCAGGATATACCGCGGGGGGATTTCAGACTGTGGAGGCAGCTTGATAATTCAATCTGTCAAGCGCACGCTACAAGCTAGGCCAATTAACTGGAGAGGAGGCAGGCCTGACCCCAACATCCCTCCCTCCCTGCATGCCTGCCTCATCCCTTTTCCGTTTGCAACATCCCTGGCGTGTGTTAAACCAACATCTACGCCAGTTAAACTGTCACTCCTGCTGAGGTCAGAAAGAACAGAAAAGTGTGAGTGTGTGTGCGGATGAGTGAATGTCAAATTACTTCATTCGGTCGCTACAGTGTCGACTCTAATAACGGGGGAGATGCAACGTTTATGGACAGATGGCCAAACAACAACTGCTTCTAATTGACGGCTAATTGCGAACACTTGACAGGTGTACAAGCTTTCCGACAAATGAAACCTGAGTGATTTTTCGCTTTCTTTTGCTAATTTATAGTTACAACTTCCACTTAGTTTCTTCCTTTTCTGTCACTACACCTGTTTTCTCTCACCTCTCTTTATACAGAAGCAGAATAAGAGTCTTCCCGCCGCCTCGTCCCACACAGCTTTTACCTTTGTCAGACGTTCAGCAGCATCCCAACGCTTCTAACAAATTACTCAAAAGCCACAAATTAAAATGTTTAAAGAAGCCCAAAAAAAAAAATGCAGTATGGAGGTGTATGTGGATGGCGGGGGAGCATGGGGAAGGCAGTGTGCCAAGTTAAGAGGAGCCCACGACTGAAAAACATCTTTTCATGCACACGAAAATAGTTGAGTAAGAAAAGAGCGGGGAGACCTTTCATGAGCAAGGTCACAGTGGAGTGTGAAAGAAAAGCGTCACGGTGAGCAACATACTGTTAGCCGGGCTCGGTACCAGATTGATTGGGCTTTTATTGTGAATGAAAAAAAAGATGAAATTGTATCACAGACACCCAGCGCTCCCACATCTCATTTACTCAACCTTCAGAAATGCTAAAACGTTTTTCATCCGTGGATAGGTAGCAGGTGGACTCAAGCCATACAGCTGCTAATGTTTCCTCTATGATTTTCACAGAATTATAGCCGTCGAATAACAATCATTTCTTCAAAAGACAAAAAGAGATGGACGTTGTTCTGAAACCCAGCGCGGGTAACACCTACAGAGAGGCTTTTTGAATATCAAGTGAATGTTAAAAGGCTTTCAGGGTGATTAGAATTCTGCGTGCACACTTTCAAATTAGAAACAATCCTGCTCTGTCAAGCTCTACTGTTGCTTTTGAGCCTCAAGCCGGTTTGCTCTGCATGTGTGTGTATGTGTGTGAATCTTTGTACATTTAATGTCACTGCGTGTCATTTTCTTTTTTCTGCCTTTTTGCTGCTGCACGGCCATCCATCACGCTTACTGCAGGACTAAAATAAGGTTGCACATTGCGCGGCTGTGAAATCCAGCACATAATAATATCTGTTTTGAAGACTCTTGCTTTGATAGTCTTCCACCAAAGATGAGTCTCCTAAGAATTATTTGCAGAATTCCATCCATACAGTTGGAAGTGTACTCTTAACTCTCTGTGAAGGGAGGAAGATGTAAAGTTTGCATCAAAGGGGGCCTCAAAAAAAGACTCTCCCTCTTCTACCGACCACCAAAAAAAAAAAAAAAAAATCTAGTTTTGCGGGAACTCTCAGATGAGCTTCTTCAGAGGCGTCCGGAGAGGTTTCAGAGAGCTGAAGCAGGTGGAATGGGAGAGAGAGAGAAATGAGCAGAGCCAGAGGTGGAGAACAACTCAGAGAGTGGGTTAGATGAAGAGGGAGAAAAGCAAGAGACTGGTGGCATGGAACAGAATCTGGCTTCCCTTCATCAGGAGTAGCTGCCTCAGTGAAGATGACTTTTTGGGGTTAGTGCAGAAGGGAACCCTCCCTCCTCCTGTACACACACATGCACCTGAACAGACATGAGCACACATTTCTTTTAAAGGACTAAAGGCTGAGGAGGAAACATGTTTAAGACACAGGAGTAAAGATACACATACATATAGCGTTCATACATCTCATACTTAATTCCTGCTTTATATGCAAAAAAAGGAACCGGAATTTTTAACCTGAGCTTCGCACTGTCTATGCAGCTTCCTCACAGTAAACTGTCAGACAGCAATGCTAACATTGTTTGATCATGAAAGTTTTATGACATGTTTGCCTTCGCTCTGACTTACAAATCTTACGAGTGTCAATTAGCGGCAGCAGATCAGGAAGCCCTGCCAACTCATAACAAACCTTTGTCTTTCCCACGCCGACTTCAGAAGAATGAGGATTAAAAGGAACGTGGGGAAGACAAAGGGGGATACATGTTATATTTGCATGGCAAACGTTCCTGACACTTTTGATTTGTTGGTACCGCAGCAACGCTGTCGTTTACTATTTTGCTAAGCACTGCATTTAGACAACATTTATCCACATTAAAATATGCGAGAAAGGTCACAACTGTGCCACAAAGAGTTGAACAGGTAATATAAAGCATCTAATGTGAGCCAACTGAGAGAGCAAGCTTCCAACTTAGTTTGTCGGTTGACAACAGATGACAAACAATGTTTTTCCAACAGGATACAGCAAATTAAAGATAATGGCAACAGGAGAGTCAAGAGGTATTGCATTTTTATTTTTATTTTCTTCTCAGTCTTTGTCAAACCAAATATCTTTTAACCATAGTTTGAAGAGGTTGCTTTGATGTTGTACACAAAGTAGTTTACTTAATTTCATTTTGAGGCTGGTTTTGTTATTGCTGCAGAGTATTCCAATTTGAAGCCTTTTGCTAGAAATATATGCTACTCATTTAGACCAAATGGCTTAGTCATACATGTGTGAACAATGGAGTTTTATGAAGGTTTGAAGTGGTAATGAAATGATAAGAAACACCTTAAAAGCCCAAATTTACCGCATCAATATATGGGTGTGGCCAAGCTCCATTGAGGATTGTTTCCCGTCGTTGCATCCTAATGGTTAGAACTCCTTGACACTGCTGGAGCAGCCTTTAACCAATCAGCATTGACCACTGCTGAAACTCTACCACCGCCAGGATTGTTAGAATACTTTAGCATCATTGCACTTACCAATCGACAAAGGTCAGTGATTGGTCTGCACTTCAGAATGGTTGAGCAAACCTTGATACGAACAGGGTTTCTGGACAATAATGACAACAAAGTCTGAAGGAAGAAGCAATGGTTGGGCGGAGCCAGGCTTCACACAGTAAGCAAAGCCAAAGGAATGTTACATTGGGCTTGTAGGACAGTCTTGCACTCCTCTAAGTGATTACGTCGACAAGTCAGTGAGGTGGTCTTAATAGTAAGGTCACACTCAAACTCACTTGTCGTTCACTTCGATTCGGCTTTTATTTGTTGTGTTTGCTTCGTCAGCCTTTTCTTCGTCTGGACTCTTTTCGGTCCTGTACTACAACGGTGCCTTCACGAGGCACCAGGTGAAGACAGTTATCAACGCCAAGTCGTTGGCAGAAATAGTTGCGGTAAGAGTAACATTCATATCGTTATAAATATTTCAATATGAGTATCTACTGTATTGAGGGAACTTATTATTTATTTGTATTTTTTTCAAAGGTCCAATAAACACTTCAATTTCAATTTTTTTTTGGATCATTACTTGATGGATCAGAATTTATAGTGTTTTAAAAGGATTAAACCTAGTGACTTTGCTGATTTCCCAACTAATCCTCGAGTGCTGACAGTAGGTTGACATTTTTGGCTTCTCGTGAAATGTCTGTCAGATGGATGGAAATCTGCTCCAAGGATAAATCCTTATGACCGTGGCCATTCCCCTTTATTCTGTAGCAGCGCCTGCATGTCAAAGTTTTCTCTAACTTTGTGATATTTCTCAATATCTACAAGATGCTTTGATGATAAATTTAAGACAAGCATTCTGTTTTTCAGACAATGTATCCTGATGACTTTGTGTGATCCCTGATTTTGATTTAGCATCATCATCAGACCACAATTTAATTCATCTCTGATCTTATACTTCATACTTGAAAAACTGACATTTCCAACATTCTCACTGTACGTTGCGTTTACTGATCAGATAATATTGTCATGCTAATACACTAAACTAAAACTGTGAGCTTGCTAAACATGAAACCCTCTTAAAAGATAGCATATTACCACACTGTCATAAACATTTAGCTCAAAGCGACACTTTGCCTAAATATCATCTTAGCAGCTAGAATTCCTGCAGATTCTGTCTTGGCACTGGTTGGAATACAAGATGGCACAATATTGTTTATCAATGTTTTATGATAATACACTCAAAATTACTACCAGCCAAAACAAGGAGGCTCCCAAAGGACAACACAGGTTAATAATTTAGCTCAACACTAAAATGTTTTCCAATATAGAAGTAAAAATCATATTAATAGGTGTTATGCCGCCAATGCGCACCCAAATGACACTCCAGCACTTTTTTTTTTCAAGTGAGGAAATCACACACCCCTGATCCTGTTGAAAGTATTTATATTTTAAAATGCTTGATACAATCAACTCTTAGCACATATGCAAGTGAACCAATAAAAACCGATGGAAAGATCAAAGTTTTCATATTACCATTCAAGGTGTATTGATTAAAACTCGTCAACTCGTCAAGCCTCATTTTGATGTTCCCATTTTTCCTGTTAAAGTTACTGCATCATGCGTTTAAAGCAAGAGACCTCCAACAATTTAGTAGTCAGAAACCTTTCATTTTTAAAAAGGCTTTTATTGTGAAATATTTGCAGGAACCTGTTGTGACTGAATTCAGACAATCTCACTTTAGTTGCATAATCCTGAACAGCCATTGAAATGTTGAAAGGTGGAGACTTTATGAAAGTAAAGCAATTGAAATATTCATTATAACTATTGTATGTAAACTTGCAACTGTAGGAACAGTGATTACACAACCAATAACAGCCATGTGCACGCTTATGTGTGCACCAGTGTATGTGTTCATGCACGCACTAGTGTGTGCGTTCTGGTATTTTACACATAGCATTACATCCCCTAGAGTTTTTTTTAGTTTTTTCAAAACAAACTCTCCAGCGAGGAAGAGAGCTGAAGGTAAAGAGCCTGTCTCCCCAGACTCTGCAGGCACCTCTAGCTTTGAGGCTCCCTGCCAAGCAAACCTTAGTTTCCTTATATGTTAGTGCTGATCGCCCTCAGCGCACTGCAAGAGCCCCTAAGGGAACAGAAGTCAAAGAAAACACCCACTTGGTATACGACCTGGAACGTTTGCACTCATTAACATTTCTACAAAGCATTATTTATTCTACAATAAAACATAGTTTAAGGTGGACGAATACAGACGATACAACTTGGTCATTAGAGTTACTTAACAGGGCAGCAAGCCCTAAAATGAGTTCTGTCTGTCGCATTACGAGCATGCATGTTAAGGTGACTTTAAAACGAATGAAGAATGGCCATTGCATGGTACACCTGGATGTGTATAGAAAGCCGCAAATAAGCAGTTTTGGCTGCAGCACAGTAAAGTATCTGGGTCTCCCCATAGTACTGAATGCTCGGTAATGTTGTTCAGAGTTGAGACAACAGTAGAAAATCCCAATGGCTAAAACTCAACTCTTTCAACGCTTTTTCATAGTATTGAATACAGAGCACAGTAAGTTTATAAAAAATGTTGTAAGCTTTCATTGATAACTAGAAGTAGTCACTCAGTCACACACTGTAACGATGAGAAGGTGGGTGAAAGCAATTTAAGATAGAAGGAGCTGCTGTTGTAAGTAGCAATGTTTACAGGATGGATTACAATCAGGTATATAAGGAGCACAGCAAAAGTCACTCAATACCAAGCAGCAACCGGCAATGACGTCAACCATTGGTTTGTGAACGGCCGTTATGAAGCTTCGAGTTCGGAATTTGGCCGGCGACATCTTGCTAGTCCCGTGTGATCTGGAGCCTGTCGGGACCATATTTGGATGAGCTGGAGGCGAGTGAGCGAGCGGAGGATCTGACTCGATCTGATTGGCAACCCGGCAATGTCACGTCCCGCCCACCGATAGCCATAACCTGACTGCACCACAGGCATGTCAATCAAACAGACATGCTCCCCCAAAACCTGCCTTTTTGAGGCTTATTTTGTAATTACTGATGGGATTATTTTCAGATGGATGGCCATAACTCTTATCTGTGGCAGTGAATTGAGCGAACAACGTACAGAAAACTTGTCGAGAGATTTTATTGACTGATAATTTTATGAGAGAAGTTGAATAAGAGTCTATGGGGGCTTTTTGGAGCCAACCTCTAGCGGCACTCGGTGGTATTACAGTTTAAGGCACTTCCACATCGGCCTAATTTTTCAGCGCCGGAAGCTACGTCCACTTTTATACACAGTCTATGACTGTGTTTATACCTAGTACCGTATAAAGTATTAGAGGGCTTTTATTTTTTAAACAGATGCAGGAAGTTTCTGCACTTGGGCCAACCCAAGTGTAACTTCATCACTTAGTCAGTGATATTCATTTGACATTATAGGGCTGGCCCTAGTGTTGCAGTCTAACCCCCCAAAATAAGAATGTGTTCAGTGATTTTGTCTTTTGTTTTTTTTTTTTTTTTTTTTACTGCTACCTGCTACTGCATAAGCATGTCCCGACTTAAATCATGCAATCTCATCGACAAGTGCAAAGCAGAAGGCGTCTCCAGGCACTCCTGCTATTATGCAGCAGCACAAACCGCAAAAGTTCTTGGTGTATTAGAATGTAAATTATTAATATGCTCTCAACCACTCACATCACTGGTCGGATCTCTCTGAAACAGGTGGGCCAATCACAGTGACGTGCGACAACAATGGCTCGACAACTGAAGAACTGGCTTTTCCAGGGAATCATTGTGGATGAGGCTGATTGTCAAGATGTGAACACAGCGCCATTTTTCACCAAGACACCCACAACTCGCTTTGTGCGTCTTTGTGTGAATGAACCTGCCACCTGTTTGCACTTCTCTGCCCAGTCTGCAGTGCGCTTAAAGAATAACACTCAGATGGGCAAAGCAAATTTCAAGGTCAGAGAAATACCGAGCAGTTGGCACGCTGCTCGAGTTGGTTGTTGCGACACCACAAAAATAGAACCATTAGTCTTGTTTATCAGAGATTTAAGGTGTTAAAATGAAAAGAGGCTGCTAGCTGCCTACAAAGCCAGGCCAGTAGGGCAAGCTGGTTTCTGCTACAAAGTTTAGATGCATGCTTATTACTTTCGCATAACAATGCTCTGTTTATCAAGCATCCACAGCATTGATTTAAAACATTCAATAATTATGATTTGGATTTATGTGGTCCAACAACATTAATTCAGGCCTTACACAACTGCCAAATACCCATGTACGCTTCCTTCAAAAAAGGCCTTAAACAAAGCGGACACATGTTTTCGGCGTTGCCGGGCATCACTATCATTCTTCTCAATTTCCCAGCTGTTAGACAGCTAGTCTATTGTACAACAATGAGATATCACTTTAATTTAAAAGAAAGGAAGCAAGCAGGAAAGCGCAGGCTCTGAGGTTTTTTGTGGCGTCCATTGTGTCTTGGGAGCTAATAAAAATGAGACTGGTGTGCAGTGGCAGCATCAGCAGAGGAACCCCCCACCAGCACCCCCAACGCTCACACACACACACGCACACACAGCAGTATATGCTTTTTTATTGGCTTCATAATGGAGGACTAAGAGCATGGTGGAAACAGTTTTCTCTCTGTGAGGGCTGGAGCCAAAACTAAAACAGGAACACGTTGGCTTTAGCTTGTCTGGAGGACTTGGTGGAACAAAACAGCACTGATATAATTAACAACTGCCTCCTGAGAGACGAGTGCACACGTGCATGTGTGTGTCATTGTGGACACAATATATATTGAGGAGTCTGTGTGCAGATGAGTGTGTGCACGCAGTATATGGTCTGTCACACACGCACATACACACACACTTTACACGTACAGCAGCCAGTTAATCCTCCTGTTTTTGAAGTAGAAAAGGGCAAAAACATGATTTGAACCAGGATTCCTTGTAATCTAATAATGAACTCTGTTATTGACATGTACTCATCTGCGCCGCACCGTGGGGGCACGCACAACATATCTAACCCCCAACATCTGAAGGACAGCACAAACACGGTAGCCCGAGGAACCCTGCTAAGGAGAAACTCTCGCTATCTTCCTCCTGACAGCTCACAGGGAAGCTGTAGGTAACAAATCAAACAAGGAAGTCGAAGCCCCAAAACATTTAAATGGAAGGGAGGCACAGTCTCACAATGGTTCTCGCCTTATCTCCCCTCAAACACCTGCCATGTCGGCTGCTACTTATCCTCTGATTACAGCTGTAGCCATTTTGCTGTAATTCGCCAAAAAATTATTCCTGAAATAAATAAATATTATAACGCACAGAGTGAGAGGAGGTGGGGGAGTAAGAGAGCACGTAGTGAAACATTCAAGTGAAATATTCTCTGGGAACATGGTGTTCTGAGATTGGAATAAATAAGTAGACAAGGAGCAGAGGGAATAAAAAAGGGAAAAGTCAAAAGGCGGCTTGACGTGATGTGTAGTCTGGGATCTTGGCTGCCTCTGTTGCACTGTTGATCTCTGCTTCACACACAACTCTCAAACAAGGTCATATTATACGACGCAGTGTACAAAGAATGACAACTTTTCTGCATTCGTTTCAAACATCTCGGTGTTATCTGCACTGACCCTCGGCTCAGAAACCTCATTCTGGAAGGATGCTGCAGCAAAGAGAGAAAAGTAGTTCTATCGTATTCTGTGTTAGTGTCACAACTGCAGGTCATTCTCTGAGGTCCAAACCTCATTGGAAAAGTTTAGTTTGCAGGCAAAAGCAGCACAGTCAAGAACTTTTAACCACATGAATCACAGACAGCCTCGTTTTCAGTGGAATCTTTGTGATCTGCACCCCAGTTAAGGGTAGAGATTTCTCACTCTGTGTCACTTTATGAGAACAAGACAAACTGTCTGTGCTTCTTGCCATAATTGACCTGTTCTGCTATTTGTACTGGAAAGGACCACTTAAAGACACAGTGGAGCTCAGGATTGTTTTATCCTCCTAGCATTTGGAAGCAAGACAAACATCTCTCTGCTCATATGGTCATGGTCTTCATCTCAAGTGGGACCCATATAGACCTCTTCCTTACGGTAGGTAAGCATGTTGAAGTTGTTTTCTATTCTTGGTTTAGTTTAAGTTCTCCAACAAAATGCACCCCTCTCCGGTGTTGCTGGTCTTGCTGTCTGTGCTTCAGAACAGAACGGTTAAATTTTCAAGACCTGTTGTAGTCCGTTCAGGCATAACTCTAACTCATTGTTAGTATGCTCAGCAGGGCCACCGTGGCTACACAGTTGCTGAATATGAATGTTTAGCTGATATTTCTTGGTATAAAAGAGGACACAGCCCAATTATTGTTTCTCACGTGGTGAGGGAATCGGCCCTGCTTCAGATAGTGCTGCATTTCCTTCCCATTGATGTGGAGTACTCCAATTTGCTGAAGATGCAAGTTATTAGAGCCGCCAACTCTTTTCATGGAATGAATGGACATGTTGAATCCTTTTGTATGTATGGATTCACAAAGATGACGGAGATGTAGATAAATGGCAGCACAAAGGTGAAAGAAAACCTTTATGGGATTGACTGCAATAGAAATGAACATGACTAGGTACTACTCAGGATTTAGTTGAGGGTATTTGACGTTATACTCTCAGCAGACAGAAAATAGGATTTAATGTTCAACAATTTGACTTGGCTGCATATATTTTTCATGTATTGCCTTGATTGACTGAACTTAATTATCTTTGGGTTTTAATGCATCAATGACTCATTTCTATCACCATTAAAGGCTGAAGTATGATCGGGAAGGATGTGCTGATATGTGATGGTGGTGATAGCTTCCATACTGCAGGATATGACACTTTGATAATGAAAACAGTGCAAAGTGACTGTGAATGTAACACAAATTAAATCAGGCATTTCATTTTTAATCTTCTGGCTCCCATCAGATCTGCAGTGAATTACAATGTTTAAGTCCCCCCCCCCCCCACCCCCTGCCAATCTATCAGTCACTATTGCTGCTTTCTCTGTCTTCCTGTTATCCACCACCCTGTCACTCTTTTGTTCTCTTCCACAACTCCTAGTTCAGACGCCCCCCCCCCCCCACACACACACACACACACACACACACACACACACACACACACACACACACACACACACACACACACACACACCACCACCACCACCACCACCACCACCACTGGCCCAGCAGCAGGTAGCATACAGTGTGACAGAGTTTTCTTTCCAAATTTTTCAGTACTGTCAAACAGATAGCAATGCTGCTCTCTGCTGGCCATATAAATTAAACCATTACCATAAAAACAGCTGGGGTAAGTTTCTACTGGTAGGAAGTTTAGGAAGGACCTTAACAAAGCAATAAATAATTATGATGTATTTTACATTATCCATCTGTGTTTATGTGACTTCATGGGAACATCTCATGGAACTTAATTGGGCCATTTTGGGTGACAAAACAACACACATCCCATGAAGCTGAATGTTATGCTACGCCGATATAATTGCACACTAGACAACCTCAGAGCCTGCGTTGGATTTACACATCCTGGTTTCCTCAGTAGCCCCAGGCTAACTGCAATTTCAAGGTACACCGCTCATCAAGATGACTGACAAGTGTTGGAGCGAGTACTTGACCACGTGAGGGGGAGGAGGTATGAAGAGACATTTCACTGGGCCCCCTCAGTTGCATGTTTTGGCTTCGGTCTCGCTTTTTTCTGGGTCATAATTAACATATTGCAGTTGTGTTTCTAAGAGTGAAGAAATCCCAGTCTGTCTTGGAACTCTTACAATCACAGCTGTCATGGCTCTGACAGTTTTTAAAGAGGTCTTAACGATTCTTGAAATGTTGTAATTAAAGCCTGACTGATTTATCAGATGGCTGATTTTATCTGTCATTATTGGCCTATCACAGATATATCAATATCAGCTTATATGTTGTTTGATATTTAAAAATGTGAAAAGGATGCTTGGGGTAATTTAGGAATTGTTGTATTTTATATACTGTATTTTTTTTATATATAGATATTCATAATATGCTACCTCTGTCTTTGTCAAAAGTTTTTGATAACCACATTTTGGTCAAAATATCAACATTGCATTTTTTTAATTCTTCATATTTTTTGGCCTCAAGAATCCAGCATCAGTCACGCTCTAGTTGTAACATTTCAATAAAATACCAATTATGCGGTTTGTATTTATTGTCATATGTTTCATTTTCAGCATGCATCACAAATATTATGCTCTATGCCCAAATAGGGCTTTGATCTTCTAAATCACAAATATACATATACATATGAAAGCTAGTTCAGACAGGACCACTTTTGTCAAAGAAGGCTTTTGCTGCATCAGCAGTAATTTATATTTGGCGGTATTGCTCTGTCCTGGGAGTTCCCTGCCCTTCCACATGCTTACATGGAAAGCCTGAGATGGGTAGAGCACACCTCCCCGTTCTTCCGTGTGCCTACATGGAAGATTAAGGCAGAGAGAGCAGCAGCAAGAACCCAGTAGAACAGAACAGGCATCAATGACAACAGAAATGGCATTGATTAAATCAGACACCGTATTAAGGAGGAGCTGGGGTGGTGGTGGGTGGCAAAGCGGCTAGGAGAGGAAGCAGGAAGAGAAGGCAGGCTGATCAGCTTAAATAAGGCGCCCTGTTTGAGATTTGCCAGTGAATGCATCGCGGGGAATCAGCTGAGCGTCAGCTGATGTGGGCCGGCCTCGGGAAAAGTTGTTGAGCTATCAAGAGAGCTGAGCTTGACTTCGTGGCCTGCCTGAACTAACGCTATGCTCCATTTAGCCTAGCTTGCAAAGGTTAGTGACAATAACCACTTCGCATGACTTTTCATTCATCTTATTTCAATACCCCCCACATGTGTTGTGTTCATCCCTTATAACAAGGATGGTCTAGGTAGCATCAGCTGTCTCTCTTCCGTGGGTCCACACGTGACGTGATGGGAAATAACTGTTACAACTCCCATCCCCGTAACCTCAAGTCATGACAGAATAATCGCAAAAAAACAACAAAAAAAACATTCATGCCCCAGAAGAACCAGTGTATGGGGTGCTCTCACAGTATTAAAGGAAAATGCTCTGTATTTTCAAACCGGAAATCAAAACCAGAGATCAGTGATAGACGATCATGATGACAACAGGATGACAGATAGCAGGTGGGAGAGGACTGACTCCCTACTTCTCGCAGCCTCTATAATTACAAACACAAAAATATTGTTTTTCTGTGTATAGTTTTAAGATACAATTAAATGTGTAATTAAGGGAATTCACAAATTGAATCTCACGCTTTATAGACGCCAGCTGGTCAGCATGGTAGGATAGCAGAATGGAGGAAAGAGCTGGTGTCATGCCTGGCTCAAGTAGGTGGTGGACACACACACAAACACACCAACACACACACACACACACACACACACACACACACACACACACACACACACACACACACACACACACACACACACACACACACACACACACACCCGACCAGAACAGTAGCTGATCATCTCCAGCAGCCACGTTGGAGCCTGAGCGTCACACAGCCACATGCTACGGACAGTAGCGAACAGGCATACGGGGAAGAGAGATACAGGGATTTGTTTCATTGCTCAGTGTTATTGTCAGAATTGGCAACTAAAAAATATTGCTATTCCTTAATATCTGCAAGGAAAATAACAACTGGCAAATGTATCTTAAAATTTTGCCAAACGAAGTACTCAAGTCAAAATAAACACCAATGATGTATTATGTGTACTGTAAACTGATTTCTTATCACTTATCAAAAACAAAACAATTCAGTCGAGCTGAACACTTTAAGCTTCTTTATCCCACTTTGTTTGGCAGCCTCTCAAACCTCCACTGCCAGACTGATACTCTGCAGCAGAGCAGACATCCTGCCATTGGAGAGACCTGTGGAGACAGATGGGAGGTTTACGAATGCTGGAAGAGCAGTGAGCGGTGCTGGCAATGGCACACCTCGGAGAGATCTCTACGGCCTTCTTGTCTTTATCAAGGTTGGTGCTACGGTGTCACTGCGGTGATGCCAATGTGAGCTGCGAGTTAATTGAGAAAGACAGCATCAGAACATCTGCTTTGACTGCAAGGGCCAAAGAAAAAACAACAATTTGATCCGTATCTTTCGCTATCAACACGCTATCCCAATTGTGTAGATTCTGCAAAAGTACTCCTATTTACAGCTGTAGCTTTTATATATCAAACTGTTTGGGAAATTGAAATAAAACTGATGAATATTTATCTTGTTCCTCAGTCATTTTCTCATCCTGTCTCAGAAATGAGGCAGTCACATCGGGTTTGTGTTGCATAGGGAAGAGGGCAGGTTTGTCACGAAGGAGAAGGCAGTAATTCCACAACTGAATAGATTCCTAATCACACATTACTAATCTGGCCTCGCTCTCGCGTCCCCGCAAACAGCTCCTCATTCTCACCCGGCTTCCTCTTTTGTTTGCGAACCCGTCCAAAAGTCCTCGTGGATAATAACGCGGACCATTGCTCTGGTCACAATGAGGAAACGGATCCCCACTCAGAATCTCATAACCTGACGGTGGCAACTCACTATTGATTTCTTTCATAAACCACGCTCCGTCTCTCTCCTTCCCTCTCCCGTCTTTTCTCTCAGTGTCTCGACCCGCTGTGCTCTCGTCACCCACGAGCTGCCCCCACCCCACCCACACCCCGAAAGAGTAATTACTCACTCTTTTATTTTCTCCTGCGTGGCTCCATATCGGGCTACTCATCTCTGACAGCGGTGCAGCTCAAATTAAATTCCCCCATCTGATAATGAAAGTCATTAGGTCCCGCTGGAGCCTTATGGAAGGCCAAACAAAGCCTGGTGGAGGCCCGTGTAATAACCCCAGGAGGGGACAACACAGCTGAAGTGACAGAAAGAAAGGCGGATGCTGGATGCACAGCTGATCCCTTTTTACCGATTAATGATGGGCATCGTGCTTCTAAAGAATAAAAAAGACTTCTAACACCCTATTTTAAGGAAGTTTTCCGATTACAAACTACAATGTAAGGCATGTGTGAGAAAACAAAAATGAGGATTTAATGTTTAGTTTTTACACAATATTTATGTGTAGCAAAACTGTGCATTTCCATTGGTTACATTGGGATCCTCCTTCAACCTGCGCCTGGCAGCATGATCGATAGCCATACTCGTGTTCAGGCTAATTTGAATGAGGTTTTAAATTAGGTGGCATTTAGAATTCCCACCCTGGGAGTGAGTCGAACCGTTTTCCAACTCTATTACAAACATATGCAGGTGATGTGACCTTTGACACTCATCTGAGCTCTGGTGGGACGCATGCATGTTAATTTGCCACAGACCTTATGCTAAGGGTAATAACAGTGCTGCTTTTCTGCACATTAAACAACATGAACCTGATCTTTCAGTCCCTCCAGGAATACGTGATGTTTGGTTTGCAAGATTTCAAGCAAACCCTGTGTTTGTGGAAGCTTGCTTTTTCATTTCATCTCCACTTATATTTTTGGAAAATATTTTTTGCCGGTTCAATCACAACAGTTTTTGTCATAAAAAGAAAACTTCTACACATTAAACAATCATAAAAGTGACATAAATATCAAGGAATTTGCTGCTAAACTAAAATACTTAATTAGCTGCAGCCAATAATTTTTGTATTATTATTAAAAAAAAAAAATATTTCAACAATACACTGAAAACTTACATTTCTACTGGATGCAGTTTACTGTGGACCAGTCATTTTTATTTTGTATTTTCTTCTGTAGTTTTGGTATAGCTGATGGCACTAAATACTATAACATATTTTAGCCTCAGTGACCATTAACATCGAATTCCAGTCAGGGGCTCAAATCTGAAATGTAAAGTTTTAAAGTGGTCCTTGAAAGAAAAATATGAACTGATATATTCTGCACATGATGAAATCAGTTTTACAAAGCATTAGCTTAAACATGCTTAGCTTAGTAATTGAAAGCTTACAAAAAAATGCACTTACTTAATGCCATACTTAATGTCTTCACTAAAACTTGTATGTAAGCTACCACTTATCAAAAAACAAGATATATTCTTATGCAGTTGTTAATGTTTTGGACTTATGATCGACCCATTCGGGTTATAGCTTCCTTTAGATCCATGCACATCACTGTTGTGCATCGTTGTCACAGAACGGGAACGGTCTCAACTTATTGATCCACCTTCATAGAGGTATTAAGAGAGCTGGGTTTCCTTACTGCGGATTTGTCCCACTGTTTTCTTGTGGTATTGCAATGAAAAAAATCTCTTGTGGCTGAAAAAGCATATTTCCTATTGGACACCATTACAAAAGAGTTATCTGTAAAACTGTTGACTGGGCACCTTCTGCTGCAAACAAGATCCGTTTTTACTCTCTCAATTATGAATATTTGATCCATCCATGGTTAAATATTTATAAAACCTTGCCAGCGCATAGAAAAAGGAATTTGATTTGTATAATTTCATACCAATGTAAAGTCTAAGGATCAAGCTGGGGAAATACTGGGGCTTCTGGGCCACATAATGTGAAAGCAAAACTGAAAGCTAGTCATAGTTTAGCAAAAACAACCAGGCACAGTAAGAGCATTTTCATTTTGCATTGTATAAATTCAGAAGGTGCTGGGTTTTTTTTGCCTGTCCAAACCACAGAGGTGTCAGGAGTGAATTAAACCGTCTTTATTTACTCTAATATTAGGTATTGGCATGTCTAGCTATCTAGCATACAACCGATTCTCTGAAAAAAAAAAAAAAATACACTTACAGATAACACATCCATTATGTCTTTTTGTTCCACAAAGCAAATGGTTCATCAGCTGGTGAGGATGCTGATTTTCTGGTATGGGACATGCAACTTTACCTGCCTTTTGCATACATCTGCTTGAAATCAAGGACCCCTTGTTTATTAAAATTGCTACTACACGATGATGACAAGCTGTATGGTATATGTGCCATGAGAGAACAGAAATTCCAGCTGTGTGATTATAATTATTTTAATGGACTATAATCCAAACAGCACACCAGATTCTATGCATAATGTATGTATGTGTAAAATATCTATCTGTGTATACAGTGGAACTCAATGTATGTTTTGCTCCTCTTTCTATGTATTCATGTAACCCTGGTCTATGGAACTCAGAAAAATGAAAACATTGGTTGGATTCTCTTGCTAGTCAGACAAATAAGCCTAATGAATAAAAACAGCAGACATGTCTGTGTCTGTTGTTTGTCTCTACATGTGTGTGCGGTGGCCCAGGTGGGTGGTCCCTCTATTACAACACTCAAACCATCAGGTTCATTAGCCCAACAATTACGCATTCATGAATTTGCTGTTAAAATGGCATTTGCTGAGCCGAATGCGGCAGCTCCTGTCAACCTTAAGTGCTGGGTAAAATACTTTTAATTGGTCTCAGTCATTCGCCTGGTCGATTATGGGGACTGGCTTTTCTGGGAGCACAGTTGAAACATGGGGGCTAAAAGCCTCCAAGATGGTGGGATGGTGGTGTTAGAGTGGAGAAGAGGCTCTGGAGAGAAAGGTCACAGTAATCACCATAAAGGGCAGCATGCAAAATAATTAAAGAGAGAGTAATTGGCTGCAAGTTGTTTATTTGCATGTGTGTGTGTAACTGTAGTGAAGACAGCACCAGCATGTGTATTCATACCGACACAGTGAGAGAAAGACAGTGTATAAGTGTGTGTGTGTGTGTGTGTGTGTGTGTGTGTGTGTGTGTGTGTGTGTGTGTGTGTGTGTGTGTGTGTGTGTGTGTGTGTGTGTGTGTGTGTGCGTGCGTGTGTGTGTGCGTGCGCGTGTTGAGGGTGACTGCTGCATTCAGGTGTAGATTATTTTACAGCTCTTTTCACATGCTCAATGGAAATTCCAATCACGTCCATTCCTATCATCCACAAGAATACGCAGGTTTAACATTAGTTATGAGTAAGACGTCCTCATTCAACATCACGCTGACATTTGTAACTATGACGATAATAAAACATATCCATAGTATGGTATGCAGCTTGCTTCATTGAAAGACAATTTACTAACATTATTTGATCAGGCTTTGTGGTTTTCAGAAACTTTTACTTTGGCCTATAAGACATTCGATGGCTGCCAGACAGATAGTAGTGAGCGCTGTAGAAGCTTTAGACAGTGAGACTACTATCACAATAGAGTGTTTGTATGTACTTACATTGTTGTGCTTGTAGTTGGTTTCATGGGCAATGTATACATTTCTCTGCTAACAATGTATCCTTTATTATTTGGCAATCTTACAATCAGCATTGTGTGGAGATTGCTAAACAAGCTGATACAATTCTGATTAAGCCTATTGCAAACAAATTTCCCTGTATTTTACAATAAACGGTGTTTTTTTTGTTTTTGTTTTTTATCTTGTGTGATTGTCTGATTAGACATTTCCACAGTGTTTGGATGAATGCATACTGGGCATGCTCTATGGGCAAAGCATCCACACCAAACAATGTACCCATCGTTTTACAGCTGCAACAGTACCAACAAAAATTAGAAGGACCACAGCAGAGCTTGTGATAACAGCACATCTGGTCAGTTTTTTTGTAAAACCCTCAGAGACAAAAGTTCTGCACTGCAGATTTAAGTACCACAATAAGTTGTTCAGAGGGGAACGGTCTGGAGTACAGGAACGTCATCGCTGACTTCGTCGACTGGTGTGACTCAATCACCTCCGGATTAACGCCAGTAAAACGAAGGAGATGGTGATTGAATTCCAGCAGGAAGGTCACCCCAACTACACCGGTGAACATCCAGGGATTGGACATTGACATTGTGGACACTTATAAATTCCTGGGTGTTCACCTCAATAATAAACTGGACTGGTCGGACAACACGAATGTCCTCTTTAAGAAGAAGAGGCGACTCAATCTGCTGAGAAGACTAAGGTCCTTTGGAGTCTGCAGGACTCTGCTGAGGAGGTTCTACAACTCTGTGGTGGCGTCTGCCATCTTCTATGCAGTGGTCTGCTGGGGCTGTCCACATAGAGAGGAACAGGAGACGACTGAAGAAGCTGGTCAAAAGGGCCACCTCTGTTCTGGACAGTCCTCTGGACTCCATCAAGGAGGTGGGTGAGAGGAAGATGTTAGCCAAGCTGACATCAATCATGGACAACACCTCTTACCCCCTCCATGAGACTGTAGGAGCTTTAAGCAGCTCCTTCAGTAGCCGAATGCTGCACCCTCAGTACAGGAAAGAGCGCTACCGCAGGTCGTTTGTTCCGACGGCTGTCAAATTGTTCAACACCACCATAAAATAACATTGCACTTTTTATTTCATTTCATAGCACCTGACACTTTCCCAAGCTGTATTTATTTATTTTCATTTTATTTGTTTTTGTGTATATAGTGTGTGTGTGTGTGTGTGTGTGTGTGTGTGTGTGTGTGTGTGTGTGTGTGTGTGTGTGTGTGTGTGTGTGTGTGTGTGTGTGTGTGTGTGTGTGTGTGTGTGTGTGTGTGTGTGTGTGTTTATTTATTTATTCATTTCTCGGTTTTTTTTTCTAAAATAATTATTTTTTTCTATCTTATTTTATGTATACATATTTGTAAATTGGTTCTTATTGTGTGCATATTTTTTGTATTTCTATGCTGCTGTGACAACTAAGTTTCCCCACTGTGTGATTAATAAAGTCTAAGTATGTGTAGGATGACTAATATGAGAAATGGTTCCCAAAGAAGCCTTTTCGGTGAGCCTAACCGTGGACCTTTCTTGAATAGAATACAATCTCCCCTCGCTCTCCTTCACCTATGTCTGCTTCGCACCGTGTCAGTGTAACGGACGGGGAACAGGCAGGGTTGAGCTCCGCCCTTCGTTAGATCAGAGGACACAAAGAAGCGCAACCTGCAAACTGTTAAACACAGCAAAGACTCTCACACTGAATTGAAAATAAATAGTTGTTTAAAAATGTAGTAAATAACATAAATACAATATTTTTTTGCTGGACTGCAACAGCAGCAGCGCTACAAAGCAAGCGTCTGTCACACTCACTGGATACGATCAAAGCTGCTGTTTAAGTCGCTGGCTGACTGAATGGCTTGACTTTTCATATTGATTTAACAAACTTGAGCCCTGTGTGACATTTATTGCCACCCCCTTTGTGGAGGTGAACATAGGTGAGACTTCAGGACAGGTAGCTGAACTGTTCTGTTAATCCTGTGGAGATGGAGATGGAGTTTATCTCCAAAATGATGCGCAGCAAAACTCTCAACAGCGTTCACAGGCTTTCTGGAAACTAATAGAGCCAGAACTCTAAGAACTTTCACCAAGCAATTCTGAAGACGGCCACTTTATTTGGTTTAACATTGTGAAGCAACTTTTTCAAACATGAATGTGATGAAATCTAACTTAAGAACAACACTGACAGATAAACATTTATTGACTCCATAAGAGTGAACTTACGTGGATACACTTCTCTTGATTCTATGCAGTGCCAGTCATCTAATTAACATGCATGTGATCTACAGGTGAAGGAAATGTGAAAGGAAGTGATATGATACAGTGAAAAAGAAAATGAGAACAAGTTCCAGGGCTAAGACAATGAGTCTGGGTGGTCAGGGGCCTAATCCAGAGACTCACATTCAAGGCATACACCAATGTGATACAGGTGATAATAACTCGGCTGTCAGGTAGGCCTGCAAACACATGATTTATGTCAGGAGGAGCGACAGGCTAGGACCCAATAGCAGATACAAGATCGAGATCAGGTACAGAACAGACTTTATTTTAGTCCGAGGCAGGCTGGTGGAACAGCCGTGAGACAGATGAGGAGGATCCAGAGGCGGATCTCTGGCAGGAGCAGGCTAGTCCGAACCACACTGGAGGAACAGCCGAGGGACGGATGTGGAGGAACCAGAGGCGGAACTCTGGGAGGAACCGGCTGGTCCGAACCGCACTGGAGGAACAGCCGCGAGACGGATGTGGAGGAACAAGAGACACGATTTTGGGAGCAGCAGGCTGGATCGACTGTGTGGTTCCCTTGGTCCAACACACGATGGCTGGCAGGATCAACGGTGTGGTTTCCCGTGGACCGACATATTTTGATATGTGTTTTGTTGTGAAGCGATTGGGATTTCTGGCGTAATTCGATCAAGTGTAATGGAAAAGAGACTGACATTGTTGGAAAGCTAACGTTGAGCAGTTTCATAGGATATGGGTTGCATCTCTCTGTAATGAATACTCACTGCAACTCAACCAAGAAGGGGTGGGAATTTAGATACAATTTGCCTCCATCGGGCTCTGAGGATTAAGAATATAATTTTTCAAAGTAAAATGGCAAAGAATAGATTTAACCCTCGTGTTGTCCTTGGGTCAAAATGACCCGCAGCTGTGTTCAACCAATTTCAATTTTATTTTCATATTTTTGGGGGATCATTGGTGACAAGGAGGCTGTGAGGGTTTCTTTAAATAATGATGACTAATAATCCCAAAAAATATAAAAATATAGAAATAAAATAGAACTTGGTTGAACACAGCTGCGGGTCATTTTGACCCAAGGACAACACGAGGGTTAATCATCTATGGTACATAATATCATTGACAGATTCTGAGAATCCAGAGAAATCTCTGTATGCAAGGGACAAGACAAAAAAACAATATTGGATGGCCGTAATCTTTGTGCCCTCAGGTGGCACTGCAGTAAAGACAGACACAAATCTTTTGTGGAAATCATTACATGCGCTCAGAAACACTTCTGAAAACCTTTTTTTTTATTTATCCGTGAACACATGCTGCATCTAAACATTCATGTTAAAACTCTAAGAAGAAACCATGACATTATACGTAAACACTGCTGTCTTCTCTGAGCTCATTTAAGATGGACTGAGGCAAAACACATTTTAAAAGAATTTGAAATTAATTTTCATCGTGCTAAATAGGAGAGGGACCATTCAGCTTGTTATCAGCACACAGCTAAAAAAGACAGCATCCGCGATGGTATTGGGGTACATTAGTGCACATGGCATGGGTAGCTTGCACAGCTGGGAAGGAACCATTAATGCTGAACAGTGTATACAGGTTTTGAGCAGCATATGCTAAAATCTCCACAACTTAATTTTAAGAGAAGGCCTTGGTTATTTCGGAAAGACAATGCTAAACCATGTTTTGCACTTGCCGCCCATTCAAAACATTTGGCATATCATGAAAAAAATACAACAAAGAAGATCCCTAAGTGTTGAGCACCAGAAATCTGGTCTACTCAGTTCCTAAATGTTTACAAAGTATTGTTAAAAAAAAAGAGGTGTTGCAACACAGTGGTAAACATGCACCCGTCCCTTTTTTTTTTTAAACGCGTTGCTGCCATCAAATTTAAAATGAACATATTTTTTTCATAAAACAATAACATTTCTCCGTTTCAACATTTGATTTGCTGTCTTTGCTCTATTTTCAATTAAATATGAGTGTACGGTATTTGCAAATGATGACATTCAGTTTTTATTTAGAAGCAACTGTAGGATGATTGAGTTTAAGCCTTCACAGTGTTCTATATTCACTTTCGTATTCTTTTTTACTGTGGCCCTGATATAGAAAAACAAGGGAGTGATGCACGAATAAATCAAAATAGCACTAAATATCTGAATTGTTTGTCTTAAAGTTGTTTTAGTTTAGCTAGAAATGTTGTGCAGTGAATTGTCTGGCAACCATTTTATTTGGCACACACGGTCAGAATTTTAGAAACAGTGTGTGACAATCAATCCACTCATTACCGCTAAACAGAGGTGGCATCATGGGGGCCTTCTGCACTGTCAAAGAGACATTCAATATTCTAGCAGCGCTAACACATCATCATTTCATCTGCCCTGACAAACAGCGGCCATGCGAGAGATTTGACTGTAAACATGACAGAAGCAGCAATTTGAGATGAGAATCAGACTCATGCTAATGGTCGAGGGGGATCGAAGCCCATGCGGCATTTAGTCAATATTTAACAATGGAACACGTTGAAAACTAAATGCCACTCCAGCACAGGGCTGGAGTTAATTGTCGGATATTTTCCCTGCTGTACTTTGAGGTTCTAATTAGTTTTAGTTGTCTGGAAAGCGATAGTTGGCTGAATCAATGTTCACCATTGAAAATTATGGAAATGCACACCATGGTGGTTTTTTTCACGTTAATGATTTTATTGATTTTGAACATGAGAATGGCAGGTCTGCTTTATACTCAGAGGTTAGAGTGACTGTATTTGTATTGTTTTCTGCTTTTATTTCTCAGCTCTTTGGTCGATGGATGCTCGACACAATAACTTAATTCATGGACTTTTAATTGCAGAACAAAGTGTTTTACCGAATGAAACAACGGACGTTTGATTGTAGCCGACACAGCCGATACCATTTCACACCACCACTCCTGGAGTGATTCACATCTGTTGTCACAATGGGTGGCACTTACTGATAATGTCTATAATCAGCCTATTTAATGCTTTCAACAGAGTGGCAGATATGAAACAGATGGTAAATCTGCAGCCGTACTCTAAACACAACACGCTCCATATTATTGAGATCAGCAGTTGGTGGAATGCCGCTATATGTACACACTTTACCTAACAGTGGCTCGGGAAGAATAGGAGGGCTAACTGAAGCTCTACACTTCGATACATCATTCTTTACAAGTACACTCGACTAACCAACCATGTAAATACCTTTCTGGCGTTCACCTGAAGAAATGCAGGGCAAAATACAACGTGTCTATGCACTTTAACCCTCCATTGCAAGAGGAAGAGTCTTTTTCGTTGGCTTTGTAGATCGTCTTTAGCCAGGATAAAGAAACCCTCTCCCCTTCCCCACCATGCTGCAGCCAAGATTTGAATCATGTTTACAGTCCTGCACACACACACACACACACACACACACACACACACACACACACACACACACACACACACACACACACACACGCTCCAATCTTCCTCAGGAAAGCAGAGGTTTGGTGCACATCTGAAATCTCACTACAGGTGCTTGACAAAAGCGAAAGCCGTGGTGGGAGAGACGTTGTCTGATTACCATCATGTTTGGTGAAAGCGCTGCTGTGAGCAGTTTCTTAAATGAAGTGCACATTTGGGAGCTGACAAACACAGGATGCGCTCTCCGATATTCATGGAAAGGTTATGACTGTAATCAGAGCCTCTGATGGAAATTGAAATAAAGCGTCCATTTAGGCTCACACAGACACACAATATGGAGCTTTGCAATCATTCCCTATAAGGGAAGGCTAATGTTTCTTGTTAATGTTTCTCTTTAGCAGCTTAACATGGAACATACTGTACTACAAGGCTGTACTTGTATTAGTATATTCATAAATGTAAGTTCACCACAGGGCTATTTAAGCGCAATATCTGCATATCTAATCAGTGTAACCAGCAGTTAGTGTGGTGTACACCCTAATGGTGCTGCAATCGCTTCTCCTTGGAGCAATCAGTTCTCAGAATATGATCTTCAGAGGAACACACAACCTGTCATTGAAAATGTCCTTTACGATGACAAGCTGTCATTTACAATGCATCAGAGATAGGCTGGCGGTAGCAATCCCATTCAGCGCTGAGACCAGTGCCATTCATGCTTGTGAGAAAGACAAAAAAAAAATATTCTAATTAACATTCCCAGTGACCCGAAAATAAACATTTATTTTCCCATCTTCTGCACACGGTGAAATATTTTTGACACTGTCCTTTGTTAGCCTGCGATTTCCATTTTCATCTGGGTTTTGCCTCCAACATGTAATTTATGCATCAAATTCATGCATAATTAATTTTGAATTTACCACTGTCTAAGTATTAAAACACCAAAACAAATTCTCTGATAATGGAGGTGTTTGAGGTCTCCCTCATTTCAAATTAATACTTTCTTCTTCCCCCCTATTCTTTCGTTCTCTCTATAGGCAGGAACAAAGGATAAAATAGATGGAAATTTGAGGACAAGGTGACAACTACAACAGAGCATTCCACTGACAATATCTTCATTTGGTAATATATAATTTAGATAGTTTTAGATAGAAATATCAGACCTACACATATGAAAGTATGAGAGGAGATTGCATCCATGTTTCCCTTTTAGTCTCATTAAAATATTTATATTGTAATAATTCATGTTAAACACAAAATTAACATAAACATTTTTATGAAGTCCTTTAAAAAGTGAAAGAGGATCCAAAATAGCTGCAACAGTCTCATATCGTATGCGACACATTTAAACCTTTGATTTTCAAAGGTTTGGTTTCGGTGCATTCAAATCTGTCATCGGGAAGATGTTTATTTCTTTATACAGGATATTTCATCTTGAGTCCAGGTTTAAACAGGGGACATTGTGACAGTTGAGTGCTTGAAGCTATAGAGGCTTTAATCATGCCATATCTGGATATTCATTATCAGACTGAGTGTACCGAAATAATACAAGTGCTGCGAAATAGCCATCAGCACAATCCCCGCCTCACTTTCGTGGATTAAAACATAACAGTATACCCTTTCTCTACTCCAACCACATCTCCAATTCATGACAGAATGGCTCTAGGTAGAACTAATCACATGCCATCTGATGGCTGCTTTTACCCCAAAGTGCCATAGAGCATCATGAGTACAAATATTTTCGGCACCGGTGGCTAAAAAGCCAACTGAACCCCTAATCATGATAGTGTTAGGATAGTTCTGTGCTCTATAATCTGGCATTGAGCTTTCAGATGTTCATGCCACTGTGGGATCTATATGTCTATATCAAAGAAATTGAGTGTACTGTATGTATGTGCTGTTCTTTGCATACAGGCTACACCACCAGTAAAAAAAGACAGAGGAAACAAAATAAAAACGTGTTTGATAAGCTCTCTACCAAGACCATTGCCACAGTGGGCTTCTGACAACAACAGAGATGAGGGGTGACCAGTGGTGACCATAATTAACACAGGTATAATAATTACATTTTAATGAGGCTGTTGAGAATGATCACGGGTCAACATTTGCCACAACCCAGCGAATTGCTATTTCTCAATGTCTGGTTAATCTTATATGTGCTAGCACACATTGCTGATGTATTACTTTGTATTCTGGACAAAGTGTAGTTTTAAAGTACACACCAAGTGCCATATTAATGCGGAATAACACTGCAAGGGTTAACTGACAATATTACTACCTGCGCTCCCTTACCAAACCCCTCACTGATTCACAATATTCTCTCCTACCACGATGCATGCTATGCTCAAACCAGAGTAAGACAAGACATACGCAAAGCCTCCCTTCACCCGCGTTTGGTCAAGTTAGGCTCATTACACCTTGGAAAGGCTCAATGGCGGTCCTGACTTTCCAGAACTTCTCCCCTCAATACTCACACTCAATACTCACACATGCTCTAACAGTTTTACATGTAAACTACTATGACCTGCGCCTACAAACTTTGGCAACATTATCTTTGCTCAAAGCTGCAATATCATACATGCTATACATGACCACCACTACTATTCCTTCTCCGACAAATCCAGAATCTACCCTGCCAGTATGACTTAGGTCTTTAAACTTTGGCAACATAAGGTAGAATTTACTATTAATTTGGTCTTCATTGAGACAAAGGGATGTGCAGTCCAGAGAAAAATGTAATAAGACGTAAACTTCACCCCAAGTGCCATCCTAAAGTGAATACTGGACTATGCCTCGTCACCCCCATGTTACATTTAAAGACTGTAACCTGTTCCAGACTAATGTGTGAAGAACATGATCTAATGAAACTACTCGAGTGGATTCCTTCAATGCATTGGCTAAAGCCCTCAGTTTTTTTCTTTAAAGGACATACTGAATGTAAATGTCTCTTTTATTTTTTGGGGCTGCATGAAAAGTTTGCCTGAACTAGCTTTCTCTATTGAATATAATGTAATGTAGAACATGATGCTTCAAGGGTAAAATATGAAAATGTTAATATTCTAAGCAGGGCAGGCAAATGATGCCTGATGAGGAAAAAAGAAAATAACTTGGACTTAAATTAGAGCAGTCATGTGTCAACACAGCAATTAACAAGGCCCTCGCCGCCTATAACTTTAATGGGGCGGAAGATTTATTAGGCGTATTAACAGCTTAAGTCTTCCACACCATGTCACTCAACACTGTCTGTGTACTCCTATCAGCTCCGGTCACTTGGCTGTCTCTGTGAAACCGTTTTTTTGCCTCCTGGCATCAAATTTTTAGTTTCATAACATTAGATTTTTAGAAAAGATAGCTGGGAGTGATGAGTCTGTGTTTGATCAATACTGCTGTGCCCCATCTGAACTGTTGTTGGTAGTTATGGTGGTGCCCTTTTGCAGAGTCTGCCATCTGGTAATGAGTAAAAAAAAAAAAAATGTTTGGGTAGCAGAGGAAGGCCAGAGAGATTTTTTTTTCACTGTCCTCACAACAGTGGTATTGTTCTAGGGGAGGATGGCTGGATTTTGTTAACTCACACAAGACAATAAAGTAATTTGCAGGTGAACTGTGGCAATTTAAGGACACAACACAATGTCAGCCAAAGTAAATCAAAACAGACTAATTTGTCTTCAAGCCTGGGTCTGCTTCCAAGTTGGCAAAACAGCTGGATTTGTAAAACTCTGCAGCCCATAAATCCTTTAAATGTTTTGTTCAGTCTCTCTGTTTGATCGCCTTCCTTGCCTCCTCCAGATACAACAGGCATCTGCAAGGAAAAAAAGCTGATAAGCTGTAAAAACCTGCAGTAATTTATAAGACTCACTGATCGTGGTGAAGCATCCAAAGTGTGGATAAAGTGTGCAATATTGTCTAGACGTTACATGCTGCAAATGGGGATATTTGGAAACTCAGCCCAGTGCCGGTAGTTATACCGTATTCTGTGACCTCTCAACTTCTTTAAGTTATAGCAGCGCAGCAACAGTTTCAGCTTTATATAATTGTTGAAAAGGCCAGGCTCACTTGGACTATTCCGCCACACCCCCTCGGTGTGAGCCTGTATACCTGTGCAGGGCAGCTCCCCTCTGCCACAATATGCTAGAGGTGGTAGCCGTGAATGTGTGTTACAGCGTTTGAAGACTTCATGTGTGCGTTCCTTGACCTGCAAGCAAGACGACTGCAGATACACCGTTATGGTCACTCTCACGGTAGTAGTCCTTAATCAAGTTTGTTGTAGCCTGTAATGCCGAGTGCTAGCGCAATGTAGCATCCATTCATTCTGCACGTGTGGCTTAATTAATACTGCATGCTTTCTTCAGTGCTCTGTTGAGATCTTATTTCGTTAATCACTGATGTATGATATGTGTTCCTGAGTCTCATTGTTCCAAGTATCCTGGCTGTGTTTTTGTTCCTTGAATTGATGTGGACACTTTGTGCTAGTTATGGTGTCGAGTTGCCATTAACTTATTCTTTATTAAGTTACATTATTCTTACGTTGGGTATTCTTCTTCTGTTTCAGAACCACACACACACACACACACACACACACATACACTAACACACGAATGCGAGCAAACTCCCTCCGTTCTGTATGACTGCCTAAGTTGAATAAAAGTTCTTTCACTGGAACCTCTGGACTCAGTAGTGATTTGACCAGTCACTTCAGTGGTGGGCCGTGATTTCCGGAACCTCAATTTATTAGAGAGACCACAGTCAGCCAATCTCTTCGTTTCAGTAATGTCAAGTGCTGTGCATGCAGGATTTATTTCACTGATTCTTGTAGAATGATAAAGTAGACTTAATGAGACAATAAAGAACACCCTGACAGCCTAAATTCACAGAAGAATCGTGTGAAAGCGCTTCAAGATGCATACAAACCATGTCCCTTAAAAAAGTGTGTTTAGGGGTATGTAGGAGAATTGGTGCTGTTTTAAACACAAATGGTGCTCCTGTTGTGCAGCCAAGCGTCAGTCAACAGTGACATAACCCATTGGTTTGTGAACTGATCAAACAGAACACAGCTTAATTTCTAATTAGTGACAGGACTGGCATGAGTGCCAGAAAACTAATAAGTAGGAGGGACTTTAGCAAAAAACACCACAATAACCACAAAAACGTATTGACTTATTTCATGAGAAAGGTTGAATGGGAGTCTATAGAGGAGGAGGCTTTTGGGAACCAACCCTTAGTGGTAGTCAGTGGTATTGCAGTTTGTCAGTTCTGCATTGGCCTAATTTTTCAGACCTTGGAGTTACATCCACTTTTACATGTAGTCTTTGAACATGCGTGTGCAGGTGTGTGCTAGATGTAAAATGGTCCATGCTATCAAAAATAGAAGAGGTAATTTCAGCTGGGAACTTTTAGTGGGAGGAAATTACCTACATGCCATTTGAGGAAAAGAGTGAAATTCCCGGGATCCTGTGGTAATAATTACCGATTATCAACCATTCTATACCATGCGGTCTGCAGAAGGCATCACCCTCCTGGTGTTCTTTAATATCATATTTTACAATACAATGAAGACATGTGTCAGGATTCCTGTCTGCTCCTACTGTTTGCTCTTCTGTTTTGTCCCCAATCACCTCTCCTCATGTTTTCTGTCATTCCCCTGTCTGTTTGTTATTGTTTTCCCATGTGTTCTGTGTCCTCCTCTCCCTGCCTCCTGTCACCTCCCACGGCCACACCCCTCACCAGTCTCAGCAGCTGCCACCACTCTCCCCAAATCACCACCTGCAGGTGGCTCATTTCCCTGATCACCTCCCCGGACTATATGTACCCTGCTCCTGCAGTCATCTAGTGTCGGTCCATACTGCTAGATACTGCCAGTCACTTGTCTGTCTGTTCCCGTTCCTCCTGCTCCAGCTCCTGCTCCTGCTCCAGTACCCTGTTTCTGCTTCTAGACTGTGTGATCAGTTAGCGCTCCCAATCTTGGCTGATTGCTGAAGCTAAGCAGGGTCAGGCCTGGTTAGTACTTGGATGGGAGACCACCTTGGAGTACCAGGTGCTGCAGAGCTACCAGTCGGTGCTACCAGTCAGAGCTGCTGGTCACTCAAGTACCATATCTGTTGCCGCTTGCTGTGGAGGACCTTGGGATTCCCCCAGCGCTGCCTGGCCCCCGGTGAGAGTCGGTGAAGCGTCTCTCCCGACTCGGGAATCAGACATTGACTTTAGGTACCGGCCTGTATTGAACTATAAAGACTGTTTTTGAACTATATCCTGCCTGTCACCTGAGTCAGTGTTGCCTGCGTTTGGGTCCAGAAACACCTCACCTCATAACAAGATGTCTC
Source organism: Brachyistius frenatus (assembly GCF_029030835.1). Lineage (NCBI taxonomy): Eukaryota > Metazoa > Chordata > Actinopteri > Embiotocidae > Brachyistius > Brachyistius frenatus. The sequence continues at coordinate 5,226,503 of NW_027210615.1, forward strand.
AAATATCAACAAACAAAAGCCATCGAGTCTCCCACATAGAGTATGATCTATAGCGTAGGTAGCACTCACATATTCAAACCCACATATTCAGATATGTGGCCACATTTTTTCTGCCAGAAAGATTCAAAGCTTCTTTCAAACCCATTAATTATTCCTGCTGATCAGTCGAAACCAAACGACAAAATAGGAGAATGCAATAGTGAGGAAATGGTACCGCTGGATAAGTGAGAACAAGTACAGAAAGAGGTGCACAGAAGGGCAACAGTATATGAGCAGCACAGCTCCAGCAGGCAGATTTAAGTCTGGAGTCAGAATCACTTGTAATACCGTTGCTTTTATTGTGGCCTTTGACTGGCGTAAAGATGAAGCGACAGAGGTCAACTTCTATCAGACAGGAAAGAAAATGTGAAAGTAATGTCGGCAGATTTTCCTCCAACAATATGTCGTGGGAAAGTGCTGACAGGAACAAGGCTGGAGAGTGAAAGATCAGGGCTTTTTCGTAGACCTTTATCGTTGTAATGAGCTAGAATGGACAAGGTGGCAAGCTTCGCAGGACGGTGCGGTAATGTGCATGTTCGCAGCGGGTATGGAAAGATAGAGAAGCGAGCAGGGTTTATTTCTTCCCTCAGCGTTTCATTACCTTCTATTTCCCATTAATACAAGTATCTTCGGCGTCAGCAAACAGCGCAGGGCAAATGGAAATGAAAGCAAAGCGTCTCGTCATGCTTTGGCTTCCATCAGCGTGGCGCATTTAGTCGTGCACACACACCGCCACCGCGGACAGCGGGAGCCGTTTGCGGCCGGCGTTTCGTTAAAGCAGCGGGTGTTCGTCATTTGTTTGGCGAGATTACATGGTGGGTGATCTCGTTTAGGAGGTTTTATTCTTTGTTTCACGCTGAATGGGTGGGCAATGTTTGGAGGGAAATGAAGGAAGAAGAACAACTGTGAGAAATAAATACAAAAAGTAAACAGCAGAGATTGAACAGTGTCAGGAAAGCAAAGAATTAAAACTTGTACTATCATACTGAGGGCAATTTGAAATTAGAAAAATAGAAGCTGCATGAAGAATTAACCTTGATAAACAGTCAAATGAAACAATTAGAAGAATCCTGTGAAGATGTCACTTCTTACGGAGCCAAATTGACTCAAATAAAGAGAGAAACTTCATGTCATGTCTTTTTTAAATCAACTTCTCATCAGTACACAAAAAATTATATAAAAAGAAAAGCTTATTTTCCACATGACAAATCTCTTCCGAGTGAATGAAACCAGATTTGAAAGTGTTTTGAGGGAAAGAGAGCTGAGTAAAAAGTGCACAGAAGGATCATAATTAGGAAGGAAAAAAAGCTTCAAATGTCGGTTCCGCTAGCTTAGACTTCTCCCTTAACCACGTCATGCAATCTGCCTTTCTAATTCCCCAAAGACCCCCAGGACAATTTTCTGCTATGCTAGCACTATCCTTCCAAGGAATTGCTTATGTTAATATAGTGGATAAAATCCTCTACGCAATTAAGCTATTAATGTGTCTGAAATTTACTGTTGTTGTTTACTGCCGCGACATATTCTTATTTTCATGTTTCCTCGACTAAGTCAGACACGGAATAAACAAAACGACTTCTCTTGTTGGAAAGTTTATTTTCTTGAGAACTTGTAATGTTGTCTTTTCCTTGGGGAAATTCTGTTCAAACATGTTATTCTTTTGCATTAAAACTTAATTTGGTTGAATCATATTTACATACACAATTCTAATCCATTACATATACACATGGAAATTGGATTTGCCTCTCAAAACACAATTACAGCTTTATTAGTGGTTTATAATTAATTGATCAATTGTATGGATTAATTTGAACAACATTTAGCTTGCCAGAGTGTGACAAAAGTTTCTTTGGATGGTGTTTGTCCTTTACCCTGACTTTTTGGTTTATCAGTTTAGCGTGTTATTTTAACTTCTGTGGGCCAGTTAATAAAAATGGTTATCGTCTAATGTTCTCATTAACTGTCAGTTCTGCAGTTACAAAATCTTGATTTAGTCATTAAAATATGCACATATATTTTGGCCACTTGGGGGCAATCTACGAACTAATCAATAACATATTACATCCCTTTAAAGGTCTGATATTGTACACTCTTCCTCTGTTTTATTTGCAGTTTTGATATCATAAGAATATTTTTTCTAGTTTTATGTACAGTAAATGATCCAAACAAAGTTTTACATCCCGTCTCTTCAGCTTTTCTTTGAAGCTCTACCAACAATAAGCTGTTTTATGTCTTTATGGAACATTGATAGCAATACACATCTGTTCTGATGGCTCCTTTCTGAGTGACGCATGTCTGGGCCACAATTTTGATCATTTTTTAAGCTTGTTAAGTCCAAGACAGAATGTCCGCTCTGTGTTTTCTTCCACAGAAAAGGTTGGACAGCTGGTTGTGCTCATGGCAGACATATGAAAAGTGTGAGAATTTGCAACTTCACAACCTTACGTGAGTCCAAACAGCACAGTTGCTGAATACCGGCTGTGTGCATTTATCTGCGGACTGCTTGTTTTGACATTTTCACAATATTTATAAAGCAACTATACCTGCCTTATAATCAAAAAAGAAATGACAATTCAAATTTATATGACATAGGACCTTTAAATTTGTTAAATTTGTAATATATGTCGTTTTACACAACAGATTCTTAATAACATGAACAGTAAAATGAGCAAAATACGTTTTTATGATGTTGTTATTTTAAATGCGCTGGCGATTGGTTCACCTCCAGCAAACACAGAGCAACACTAGCTTTCATTTAGGTTGATGTTTCTGACCACACAACAAATATGAGTCCAATATTCACTCCCCTTCTGGCTGCACTTTGGCTTTGGTCTCTACCAGGTTCTGGTAGGGAAACGTATGTTATCAGCCAAATGTTCAACTGTGTCCTCCAACTGGTCTCCAGCTGTGTGCGTCTGCTGGTTGGTGCTGAGTGTGTAGTGTACACTGGGTTTATATGTCTATATATATATATATGTTTATATATATGTATATTTGTCCAGGAAACAGAAGCCTGCTTTGAAACAAAACCCTGTCCATATTGTTGATATATTGATTATTTCTTCTATAATTATGGGTCTTGTGTTTAAATTAACAGCTATGTTCAATAAGTTACTTGTAACTAGGTTTTTAAATTATTTAAAGAAGTAGCTAAAATCAAATAAGTAACACAATGTCCTGCTGTTGGAAAACCAGAACCAAAAAGTTTGAGTTATTTTAGAAACAGGCCATCAGGTCCGTAGCAACGAGACACTGAGGTAATATTTTCTGTATCATGTATTATTTGTCTTTTTTTTAGGAAGAAGAGGGGCGATTTAAAGCACTATGAGTTGCCACCACTCTATGACTGACCTTTTTCACAGCAGACACAGAGACAAATCGCAGTAGTGAAATTGCAGGTTTATTAATGATGGCTGCATTCCACTTAGTATAGACAGTGTTTGTGCTTGCTGGTTCATGGCTTTCTGGGACACTCAATGGGACTGAGCCATCATTAATTCCGCCAGTGCTTTCCCTACTGTGACAAGTAACAAATATTTAAGGTCTATTGAAACTCACACTTGAAGGGTATTTTACAAGGTAAGTATAGTATTTATAGACTCACTATATTTCAAATATACTTCCTTTTAGCCCTGAAAAAAGAAGAGATGAAGACGTACTGACAATGCTAAGAAGATTTTGAAGCCAACATTTAAAACTGCATGAAAACAAAATAAACAAAACAAAAAAAAGATATCAACTACATACAGTATAATCAAATACAGGTCCACAGATATGTTTTGTCAAAAGATACTTTAGAGGGTAGAGTTGCATAAAACCCTGTACAAATGTGTTTATGTAACGCTAATGCTTTATATGGTGTCCTTTTTGAAAGTGTTAAGTTTTCACATTTGAATGAAAACTCCAAGTATTAGCATTATCATAATCTGATTTTGTGTTGCCATCTTAGTTGCATGCCATGTATAATCTTTACCAGATCCTCATTCCAATGATTTTTTTTTTTTTGCTATATGTAATCATAATGGTATGTTGATTGGCAGCACACAGTTTGTAATGTGTTCAAAGGTATCTCTGACCACCTGCAGAGCTGCTTTGAATGATTACGTTTCCAATAAGCCTGTGGCAGATTTACACCTTAATCTTATGCATTTTTGCAAAATATGCTGATTACAATGTTTATTTGAATCGCTATCAGGAGCATGCTGAGTTTTAAGTGAAATTCTGTTATTATTATTTGCTTTTTGGAAAAGCCACGGCTTGTTATTAATACAACAAAGCATGTGAAAAAAAACAGAAACAGATGAGGGGTTGAGGACAAAAGACTGGTGGCTAGAGTGACGATGAGAGAGACAGAGAGAGACTGTTGCTCATCGTAATATGACCTGAGCTGAGGAAAGCGCTGGAAAATTACAGAGGGCCCTGAGTGCACTTTTTGATGCTGAAAGAGTAGGTAAGGCTCTTTGAAACCAACCCATCAGTGGTTGGTTTTTTTTCACGGCATAGTGCCGGGCCATACAGGCATGGGTAAATAACACCTGCAACCCTCAAACAGTGTGACCCAACATACAAACAATCCCCAACATCAGACAGGTGGAGTGTGTGTGTGTGGTGTGTGTGTGTGTGTGTGTGTGTGTGTGTGTGTGTGTGTGTGTGTGTGTGTGTGTGTGTGTGTGTGTGTGTGTGCGTGCGTGCACTTGTTGAACTGCATTCTTTTCTCTCCCACCAGAAATAAACTCAATCAGCCATCCCTTCTCTCCTCCTTTATTTGTTTTCCTCTGCTCTCTTTCACCCGGTTTGAACTCCAGTTTACCTTTTTCATTCAGGTCCACCATTATCCTCCCACAAACATCTCAGGTCGGGGGCCGTAGTCGCAAATATTCTTAAAATCCTCTCAGAGCTCCTAACTTCGCCTACATATTTTTTAGCTAGGAGTCTTAGTTTAGGATTGTCTTAGGACACTCCTCAGAGCAAGTCTGAGCAAGAAAAGAACAGAAACCCTTTATTTTAGCGAGGATGTGTGGTTGACCCCATTGCTAGGGATGACACCTTTTAAAAGATGTGATGAGTTGATCCCCCCCCAAAAAAGCCCTCATTGTGATAATGGCCACAGGGACAGTGATATCCAGTGTAAATTAAATTGACTGCGTGCCAATACGAGGCGGTGAGAGCGTGTTTTTGTCTGTCTGATCACGGCTGATGAGGGTTGCGACAGACCCGAGTTATTTTTTCGGTTACCAGATATGTTCAAGCTGTGATCACTTGATGATTTCTGGCGTTATTTCATTGAGCGGGAGAAGTGAACTTCACTAATGAGATCGACAACAAACATCATCCCTGCACCATGTAATTTGTGGCGTCTCATTAACATGCCGTCATTCAGCATTTCAAGAACATGTCTCATCTGCTTAAGAAATTCTTAAGCCTCTTAAAAGTCCTCCCCCCTGCTCCCGACATTTTTTTCACCTTAGGAGCTCTCTTAAGGGCTAAGATGCTTTGTGAATATCTTTGGGAAATTCTTCGAAAACGCTACAATTGTAAGAATTTTCTCAGAATTTTGTCACTCGGCGTAACCCTTAGTCTTAGGAATCTTTGCGTATGCGGCCGCAGTTTGTCTCCCAAGTTTTCGGTCTCTTTTTGATGTTATCTTTGTTCAATGCACGCTAAATATAGCCCAGCTTTCCTGTTTTCTCTTTTGATTCGCTTCAAAACTTGGTCTCAAATTCTTCCACAAAACATAAAAGCTATGTTTAGCCCGAGTAGTCTGGGTTGTGGTACACAAATAAGGAGTTCGGAGAAACAGCCACAAACTCCAAAATGGCAGGAGACATTGAAGTGAACTATTTTCATTCTTTAAAAATAATCAAATAAAAATACAGCATATTAAAGTCATGGTAAATGTCTTGATTCACCACAGCGGTAGTTCACAAACAAATGGGTAATGTCACTGCTTGTTGTAGCTTGGACACCACCCATGTTGCCGTTGCCTGTGGATACACTTCCTGGTTTGGACTCAGATGAGACACTGCCACAGTTTGCTTGATAATTAAATGACTTTTAGTGCCTGTTATTGTAAATTTTTTAGCATTTTGTCTCAAATATATTTTTCATCTTTATGTTGTTACAGTATTTCTGCCAGTGTTGTTATACAGTTACGAAGTAAAGTGCTTTAGCTATAATCAAAGCGGAAATATTATGTCTGTCCCGCATTGTTGAGGCCTTAAAAGTGCACAAGACCCAATATTTGAAATTCTTCACATATTTAGAATGTCCAGACTCAGGAGTGTCAAAGCAACTTCTTGTACCTTCTAGCATTAGCGTTCTGCTGCAGGATGCGTAACATTTTTTTTTTGTATTATTGAATAAAACTGAAAAAGACTTGAGGAAGGAAATACAATTAAATACAAATTTACTTTTGACACTGCACTTTGAACTGGGAACTATAGTACAAACAGCAGAGAGGACATAGCACGTATAGATTTTAAATAGCCTAATTCACAATCTTTAGCTACAAGCTGAAAATGACACCTGGGCTGCACAAAACATGAACTAATTCTTTACGAAAACCCATCCAGCATACTCACTTCTAACCTACTGAGTCATGTAAATGTTAGTTTCTCTTTAAAAAGAAATACAAGTTGAAAACCGACACATTTAGCAGCAGCACATTAGCCATAAAAGCCTTAAAAAATGCCACTGCTCCACTTTTCTTTAAGAAACCATCTCACACATATAAGTATAAATAAGAAACACACTAAAGAAATTGCTGTGCTGACTACAGCCGAGGTTTTTTTTTTGGTCAACCTATAGAATATGTATCAATTAGCTACAATGGGAAAAATCTACTCGTTCAAATAGCTGTGAGCTGAAATGAGAATCTCAGAAAACACTAATGGGTTTGAACCCTTTGACCTCTAATTACAGGTGGTGCAGAGTCGGCATTTCCCCCATCCAGATGACAAACATTCTGTCAACTGCATGACAGGTAGTTTGTCAAATTTAAATGATATATATATATATATATGTATTTATGTATGTATGTATATATGTTGTACATATGGGTCTGATGGGAGTGTGTGGGTGCAGGAAGGGTGTTGCCCTTATTCATGGCTCCAGTCACCGGTACTCCAAACACCCGTGTGCTTCCTGCTTGTCACTCATCTTGATGAGCTGTCATTCATCCTGAGACTCAGTTAACTCTCACAGCACACCCCGATTTAACATGGTACACGTAGGTAAACCCCGAGCAGGAAGGAAAAGTGCCTGTTCGGAATTGTCCGTTTCCCTTCATTCGTGCATCCTGGACGACCTTTGCACCTGTCAAATTGCATCTGGATATCTTATCTGGAGGAGGAAAAACATGTTATTGCAAGGTGCAGAGCAATCCGACGCACAGCGCATTGCAAATGGATTACTGCTGGATTGTCAAGACCTCCCCCTGAGATGGTTGGTCTGCACGATGTTTGGATCTCAGCCATTACAACTGTCCAGTTTAGCCACACTCCTCAAGAAAAAAACAACAACAACAAAAACCCACTGACCCACGCCTTTTCAACATTGTCCCACGTAGATGGTGTCTGTTTTACTCATTTGCTGTCACTTTCCAAAACTGAAGATTCAGCATTCACACCTACTTCACACTGTGATTGGCCTGTTGAGTGGTGGTAGGTGAGGCATCATCGTCATTTTCTTTTTAGCTGTCTTTTTTCATTTGTTACTTAACTATTTGTATACATTATCCAACAGAGGCAGGTTGAAGAAAAAAAAAAAACTTTACTTAATATGATTTGTACAAAAACAAAAGTCCAGGAGTGTGAACATAATACAAGAGAAAAAGCAGTCTCAAGTCTAAGGAAGGGTATGAGCAGACAAAAATGCTGGACAAGGAAAGAGAAGTCCAGGAATGCTAAGGCTGAACTCTGTGGTATGAAAACGTAAGGTTCGGACTATTTTCCAGCAACTAGTACTATCAGTGTCACAAGTCTTAAGAACTACTTCTGAGAGACCATAAGCTGACCCATAGTCAGCCACTACCATGACCACAATGGTTCAAATTGTCAGGAGACAGATGTGTACCATTAACTGTCTAAAAAAAAAAGAAGCATCTTTTGGTAGTTTATACTTCAAGTGTAGGAAAAGTTTTAAATTGGAAGGTGTAACACAACTAATGAGCTGCAATCGCTTCCTCTATTTTGGACAAGGATGGATTCGCACCGATTTTCTTTGCCACTGCGAGCAGATACACTACACCATTCCAATCAAATTAATTTATTTCACTGTGAAATTCGGCCAACTTAAATGCGTGTGTGATTACAGCCATTAAAAAAACAACTTAACACTCTATTTAAGGTTGAGCATTCCCCTGTTAGAAATTCTAAAAAGCATTCAAACCCAATATTTTGGCTGCTACTACTCTCTGTAATACAATGTGGTATACTGTGTATGTCGGTTGGAGGCGGGTGGGTGAATGTGATGTCGTTGGGTAGAACTGCGCCACGGTCATCATATATTTTTGGAAGGGCAGAAATACTACAAATTTTCTCCAGAAAAAGAAAAGTAACTTGTTGTTAACTGTTCCACTGAACATTAAATAAAGTCACTTGGATCAACTGATTATTAAATTTAAGTAATGTTATCCAAGTTAGAAAAAGCTACAATAAAAACCTAAGAATGTGTTAGCCATCTATTTCAGCTTAATAAATGTGAGGCCATCAGATGTCATCACCCAGATAATACTGCAGCTACGGGTCACATGGTAGGACCTGATGAATATGACGTTGTGGGTGAGGATATCTGAATAACACACTCTCCACTTATCTCCTCCACTTTGCCCCTCCTCTCTCTCTTTCCTCCCCTGTCCATCCAACCATCACTGCGGCGCGCTTCCACACCTCGCATCCTTCCTCTCCTCTCCTGACTGACAGACATAACTCCCCCGCCTCAGCACCCCCTCCCCCTCCCCATGTACACTCAGACAGACAGATGGGTGGATGGATTGCAGGGACAAAGGAAAGGTAGATTTGCCGCTCCACCTCTGCACTGCTATGATATCGAACGCCCGCCCACTCCTGTCATCGCCGTGGTAGCAAATAGATTGCCTTTACACTCTTCACCACTTCACACGTCTGATTAGCTCGCCCTGTTTCCTTTTTCTGCTTTTTCTTTTGTTTCCCTAAAGCTCCTCTCTCTCTCTCAATACATCTCTCCAGAGTTTCATTTTTCTTTTTACCTCTGGCATATAAGCAACACTGGCGCGACGCTAATGATCAATTTAACAATATATATTGAGCACAGTTCCCAGGAGAAATTTGTAATCAAGAAGTGTATCGATCCAGTGTATTATTCTGTAGTTTGCTGTGGATGTTGGAACAAAGTCACGTAATAACGCTTGATTGTGGCCAGATACATCCCAGTTTCAGGTGCAAAAACAGACACTAATGTCATACCTTGAATTGAGTTTCTCCAAAAATGTTTTTATTTTTTTTACTGTTAATGTAACTGTGGATTGATGATTGTTTTGTACTTTGACGAACTGACAGGGTGGTGAACTCCTTGTAGGCATGCCAAGGTGCTGCCTGCTCCGATTCCTACGTTTGTAGAGGGATTTAAAGGTTGCAACAAGATGACTGACAGCCGGCGAGGTAGCAGTGTACAGTATCAAGATCAGCTTTTTCTGATAAAGGATGATCACACGGCTGAAAAATGGATCAAGATAATCAGCTGGCCCGCTAACAGGGTACATGAACACAGGAGCCATCCAAGATAAAGCTCCATCACACTGAGCAAGCTGCATTAAGGTAGGATGGGAAGTCAATTTTCAGACCTGTGGGCAGGCTTTTGCTTGACAAACACGAGACAAATATATATAAACATCATATAAACTGCAATAAAGGCCAAATAAATCTGAAAATAAATCAATATTAAGTGTGAGCTCTCTTTGCCTTTGAAACTGTGTCAGTTCTCCACAGTACCCTGGACTCCAAGGTTGTATAGAACTTAATACTGTTCTTCTTTGGATTTAGGGTGTCAGTCTTTTCCCAAATGGACTCCATGATGTTAAAATCATGGATCTATGAAGACCATACTGTTGTGGCCTTCTACATTTTATATTCAACACACACACACACACACACACACACACACACACACACACACACACACACACACACACACACACACACACACACACACACACACACACACACACACACACAGGGAGGAGAGAGAGCTCAAATCCTAAGAACATCTGAACCAGAATCATAAGAAGGTTTTTTAAAAACATGTTTCACTCATCCTGATGTGAAGCCTTCAAGCCAGTTCAAGGTTTATGCTGCAACACTAAATCTATGCTGTTGCACAGCACCGCTTATTCCCCCCTCCCAGCGTCCACCGGTAGGCTCTACAGTCTAGCTTTCCACCTTTAGGACAAGTCAGTATTGTTGCTCCACACTCCTTGCTGATCTGACCTTGATGTTTTCTTGTGGGTTGTGACAAATTCAGAGCGTAGACAACAAACACCAACGCTGAACATATTCTACATTTCCATAATAATCTCTTCCACCATAGATGACTGACTGAACCTCAGTTTATGTCTCCAGTATGGATCTGTCTGCCTTCATCGTTTCTCTTTCCGCTGACTGCATTGATGCCTCCTTCACATATTGCTTTACGCACTGACATGCATTTGATTTGTGTGCATCCTATTTCTTATACAAGTTTCCGAAGACAAGTGTTATTGTCTTTGGGAAAGAGAAAGAGCCAAGTGCTGTCAAGCAAAAATGAACCATTGTTACAGCACTGTATAAATAGTTGATGCAACTTGTCAGAATTGTAACTGCTTCTTGTTTATATATATTTCTACATCTGGCATGTCTGCACTCACAGCTCATTGTCAAGTGTTGTTTGGGTTTAGTTTCAACAGAATTTTTTATTTTTATGAGTAAAAATTACAAGTTATGTCACTTGATCAACATCAGCACCTGTTTTAGACAAGTGACTACTGGGTGTATTTTCAATTTCCCCCATGGACCTGATCAGAGAGAGAAAAACAACATTTTGAGTGGGTATGTTGCCACCATGACACAGTTCAGGTTGTTGGAACAAAATGTTTTCCCTCAGAAAATCCCAGTACAACTCAGTGTTTACACGCTGACCCTGGGGGATGAATTCCCACGAATGTCAAACAAAACTCCCCTGTTTGTGCAGTTGCACCTTCATTGGCCCAAGTTTTTATTCGAATTCTCTGCTCACGTTTAAGGTCCAATGTAAAATATCAAACGGTGATCACAATAACATGTGTAATTTAGATGCTAGAAGTTGCAATGTAACTTGGGAAACTAACTCATGAAAGTTGTTGCGCAACAGGAAGAGTTTCAAAACTTTTTGATCACCCCTTTTAAGCACATGACTTCAATGTCCACAATTTGAATCCCCGCCAGAGAAACTTTATTCCATATCATTCTGTCTGTATCTCTACAACTGTTACAAAAAAAAAAAAAGGCACAAATATCCCCCAAAAAAATCACAACAAAAGTCAGTGAGTGCAGCTCTAATACAGACACATCAGCTCTCTCCACCTTTGGGATTATTGTTTGGTAAGCACACAGACTGTGCGTAAAGTGTACAACAACTCTGCTTCCTCTTGGGAGTTCGTTGCCACAACACCTTACTGCACCGTTCTTCTTCAGAGAGGAAGTTGGAGCGAGGAGCAGGCCAGCTGTGCAGGATGTGCTCAACAGCTGGCAGAGGAGACAGCCCCCTTGTGACAATATGCTGTAGTACCGCTTGATGATCCATATCAAAGAAGCGAGCGAGGCTTGTGACACTCTTGGCAGACGATGAAAATTCCACTTTGACATGTGAACACAAGGCTTTGATTTCATTGTTAATGTAGATGTGACACTTGCATCCACACTGTGCCAGCTCTGTGTGAAGTCTGCTGAAGTCTGTCAAGCACTTTCAGCAGGATTATACTTTATAAATCACTGCTTTTCTCGATTGTAGTGATACTTGTTGCAGTAAAATCACCCTGCCATTGTGTCTGAGACCATTTTGGATTCCTTCTGTATGTAAAAGTATTGGTTTGTCTTTTTTTATTCATGTCAAAGCGGAGGCCGTTTAATTAAGAACATGCTGGTAGCGTCTGAAGTAGCGTGTCACTGAGCCTTTCCTGTGATATGGTTATCTTAGCTCAGCAGCAATTACAAGACTCTTGAAAGGAGTTATCTGGAGTGTTTTCTGGAGTTTCTTGTCCAACTGGCAGCAAAAACACCTGTCTGGTTATGCCTTCGAATGAGACAGCAGAAGAATGCCAACAAAGGGTGCTTTCAACGGTTAATTGTTCAATTTTCCAAAGCCATTGTTGCTGTTGTGTGAAATGCTTTCTTTCTTGTATCTCATAACATACACCTGAATAGTCTCACAGACCCAGTAGATCATAGCTGATTTTGCTTTCAGGATTTTCAGCCATTTTAGGCACTGACTGGTCTAATTGTTATTGTTTTGATTTTCTTAAAGACAAAACATTACTGTCATTCTGAAAAGCTCATTGCAGGTTAAATTGAAAGAAGGAAAACATTTTGGATTTTTGGTTTAAACTTTATGTATTCTATGATATAATTCATCATCCATAGCCTAGCGGTCTGAATTTATTTCAAACAGTTTCAAAAGTGTGTAGTTGTCCAAAGGTAGCAAGCTTTAAAGCCGAAAGAAAACCTCGGGTTGGAGTCGGCCAGTCAGAAGAGAGGGTAGTTGATATCAATACTCCTTAAAGACACGGACACAAAACTGCCTGTTCTTGTCCGAGCTTCAGAGAGAAGCTTAAGAGAGAAGATACAGTATAAAACGATAGAGATTGTTTTTGGTGCTTAAAACCACAAAAATATCCTATTTGGGATATTAATACTGCAAATAATGACCAAAAAGGTGTCAAATATAGGACTTATACATTAAATTCTAATTAGACCCCATACATTCCTTTTATCATGCATTGTAGCATTTTTATGCTTGTAGGGTAGCTGCAGGTCTCTCTTGGGTAATCTAACCCCCCCCCCCCCCCAGGACATTTTGTAATTTTAATGCTGGCAAAATTGGAAAATAGCTGTGACGCAAAGTTTGCAGTCTTGATGGTATTTTGCTGCAGGCTCTAATATCCCCTTATGTGTCAAGTAATGTGTAAACTTTGGGGCATGTTTAGAATTTGATAACAGACACAGGTGCTGATGAATAATTTACCATCATGTGTTGCATCCTTTGGAGGTTTCAGCTAATGAACTGGGACACAGTTAAAGCACACTAAAGAGGATATTTGAGGTCTAAATGTTACTCCTGTTTGAAATATATTTTACTCATACACCCTGCTGTCCACTGCTTCCGTGACTCTGCTGTACAATTGCTCAAATTAAAAAGAAAAACATGTCCTCCAATGATAAACAATGATCAACACCCAGAGATCAAAACAATGTCATTTATGTTGTGAGGCAGATAAATTCAGGCATGTTGATTTACTTCCTTTTATTTATCGGTTATGAATCCAGATGTTTGCCCCTAGAAAGACAGCTGTTAAAATTGTCCCGCTGGGCTCCATTAAAAAGCTGAAGGCTTTGTGACTGAGTGACCTGCCGAGCACAAAAGATCTAACTTAATCACAAGCAACATTGAACAAAGCGAGTCGGTGGTTGTTTTGCATCTGTTCCAGTGATATTTAGCAGATAAACACATGTCAAGTGCTGCTGTTGGTTGAAAACATCATTACTTGATTAATGTTGAGGTTAAATATCTCCTACAACAGAACACTGGCATCCTTTCTGTATGCATATCATAGCAAAATACTGGAGAAAACTCCACAGGAACAAAGCAAATTATACTTTTTAAAGTTGAGATATTCAACTGTAAAACACATATATGTTGATTTACTAACTTAGATGTCAGAAAAAGTATGACCTGACTTCGTGAAATACTGTGACGGGTAAAGTATAGTGAAGGAAAAAAACTGTCATCACATTTTGGATCAAAAAGCATTTTGGTCCATGCAGCCAAGTGAATGTCTCAGATGGATAACAGTTGTTCCTCACTGGAGACATAATGAGTCTATGAGTCATCAAATACACTCATACAGAGAGCACCAGTAACCTGGATCGTGTTTAATCACTTTGTGATGAGAATGATTTTATCAATAAAAATCCATGTCATCTGTTAAACATGATTATGTGTAACAGGGACTTGTACATATACAAAGACATTAAATGATAGATGACGTAGAGAAAAAGTTGAGTGAAGTTGAACAAAATTCAATCTCATCCTTTTTTTAAAGTATTACAAAATTATAATAATTATCCAATATTTTAATGAAAAGATCAGTGCCCTCGGGGACCAGTGGAAAATCTCGCCTGTGGCGTGAAAATGTCTAGAAATGGACCATACTCCGGTATCAGAGCGCTTTGCACATACAACAGTCATATGACCACCTGCCAATAGAGATTTTCCTCTGAAAAAAGACGACCCCTGAGGTCGTTGGTGCAGGCATCTTATTTTGACCTAATGTTACACTTCATTGTAACAGTGTCCTCTAGTGGTTGGGAGTGAGGGATGAAGTCTGGTGATGTTATTGACCAACTAAGTCCATATTGGGAGGAGGTCTGGGTGAATGAATGGGTCAACAAAACATGCAACTATTGTTTGTTTTCTTTTCTTTAACCATGACTGTTCAATAACTCCAACCACTTGTTCATGATTGTAACCCTTGTGATATGTTCTCTATATTAAATCCAAACCTTGACCTTTCCTTAAACCTGTTTTTGCGGTTAAATGTAACCAAACACAGGTGAAAAATAGCGTTGCTATATGTCCTGCTCATGGCACTGGATCCAGTTCAATTCCCAAAGAAGTTGTTGTTGAAGAAGTTGTAGTAGAAGTGTTGAATATTGTTAATGCGCTGAACTGTGATCTCACTGTTATACCATACTATGAGCTTGGTTAAACGCCAGCTAACAGCAGGACATTAGTCTTCTATTTGCATTTAAAGCTGCCCTCCAGGTTTGTTGGAGGATATATAAAAATACTCTTTGAATCCTAATTTGTGTCGGATACGGTGCTTCCATGAAAAAGATCTACCGCCTGCTTAGAGCTTCTTAAAATGACATATACTCCTACTCCCTCATTTCAAAATCCACAATCTATGAAAATGAGAATATTTTTAGTTTCAAAAGTTCAACCATCGGATACATGATGTCTCTTACATCATTGTAAAGCACATTACACTCAATAACTGTATAGGTTTAACTAGGAATTGCTTCGACACTGGTCGTGATGTCCGAAATCCTGTTGCAGGTGCATGCCTAAAACTCACACTTTACATAAACATTGCACTTTCAGCAGGAGATTTTAAAAACACCCTTTCAGTGTCATATACTCTACTGGCAGCCATAAACCTGGATGCATCGGGTGTACATTTTTTCATTATCTTTTTTTTTTTTTCTATTCTTGAAAATCAAATTGTGACAACAGTAGATATTGTCCCTTTTTTGGTTGCATCCACACCTAACGTTGTTTTGCAAATATGGTAGATAGAGTTTTATTTTGGTAACTTTTATGTAAAAGACCATGAATCCGTCGCTCTTGCTGTCTTACTCGCTGGCTGTAAAGCATAATGTGGTTGGTGCATTTATATTTTTCTTGTGCTCTTTCCCCCGCATTTCCAGCATGCCGTCATTATCTGCAATTTATGAGAATAAAAGCAACCAAATTAAATAGGAGTAATGATTGGGTAGAAATTGTATTTATTTCTAATGAAACATGCACTATTCAAACATTTCAGTAAAGACAGATTCAGGTCGCCTACATAAAATATGCTTTGACTCAAAACAACCTAATAAAACAATATTAATGTTAAAGGTGGAAGGTGAAATATGTATTTATCACAACGTCAGTGCCACAGATGCTGTAAAACATTGAAGATGATCTTCCAGCAGGTGGTCGGACCATTGAATCACGGTCCTGCTGGTGCCACTGCACAGACATCATTCAGTGAAGGGGAACTCTAAACATTGAAGATCAGTGAAGATGTAAGCCTACGCGTGTACACCCATCAGTTCAGTGGAGGATACTGTGTCAGTGTCAGGTTTGGCCTCGTCTAGGCGTGAAAAGAACACGCATGAATGAGAGTGAGAGGGTCAGTGGTGGTTGGAGGAAACGAACAAAAGACTCACACCCGCACAAGTTTGTGAGAAAGCAGAAGTCAATGAGGATTTCTTTTAACGTAATTTACTTCCATAAACAAAGAATTTTACCTTATATGTTATATAACATTACTCATGTATAAATATAGATTTGAACCCAAACCGTGATGTTTTCCTGACACTAACAGAAGTTTCAGTGCCTAAACCGAACCAAATTGTGACCGTCTCACATTTAACCTAAACCACGATCTCGATAAATACATGGTTTTTGGTGACCAAACCTAAGATGGCAGATTTTACTGTGCTCCAGAAGTTTTAAGCTTCACACATTGAGTGAAAGGTGAAATTCAAACGTGTTTGTGCTCCACTGAGGGAAACCTTGACTCAATGATAAAATACGAACCCTTTGCTTTTCATTAAATACATGGTATGAAGCACAGACTAGCCAGTGTTGCAGCTAAAAAAGATATACAGATAGCTTATGTTGCTAAAGCTCAAAGTTGCCATCAGTAGCTTAAAAAAATATTCATCCATGGTGCTTCTCTGGAGTCTGTCACTGTTTGTGTCACTCTCTCCACGTGTAGCTTTGGGAATGTTCTTTTTCTGAGTGTGTGTGTGTGTGTGTGTGTGTGTGTGTGTGTGTGTGTGTGTGTGTGTGTGTGTGTGTGTGTGTGTGTGTGTGTGTGTGTGTGTGTGTGTGTGTGTGTGTGTGTGTGTTAGTGTGTCCTCCCAAATTCACCACTGAGCGACACATAAAATGACTCCTTGCTATCCCCATTGGCCTCACACTCAGCAGCGTTCAGCATTTTTGCCGTTAATGCACTGACCTGCTGAGAACCCTGGATAAATGGAGGTCCTGCTGTTACGGCCAGATCACAACACAACGAACCAAACAAACACAACAACGTGGGTTCAACTCAGCAGAGACCTCATCACCACACTAATGGAGCGTTCAGTGGATTCATATGTACATTCGGGATGCTTTAATTTTTTTTTATTTCTATATAATTGTGTCTCTGTGGATGTGTGTTGATGCCTGTGAGCACATGCAAGTGTAGCGTGACGGGGTTGTTTGTTTTTCTGGGGAGTCCATTCACAGCGAGGTTGTGTACACAACACACACCACTCATCGCTTCAGTATCCAAGCTTCCGCTGTGAAGACATGGCGGGAGTCAAGCAGCTCATCTCGGTGTCGCTGCTCCCCACAGTTCTTCTTTGGCACACACATACATGACTCCACACACAAGCCCGAATCAGTCCCAACGCTGACATCACCTCTGAGGAAGCAAATCCATTTAACTCACCTGCCATTACATGTTTGTGGTTGCACATGTGTGTAAGTGTAATATGTGGGCATTTTCATCATCGGATTAGTAAACTAACACTGGTAAGTGAAGCTTGATGAGTCAAATAATGTGAGAGAAATACTTTCTTTCAGAAAGCAGAAGGTTTAGCAGATGCAGAGAAGTCTTTATCTCACGTCACAGCTCCTGGCTGCTGTTGGCTCTTCTTAATCTCACATGCAGCGTGAAAACACGGATATTTTGAGTGGCATTTGCTCACAAAAGTGCTAAGCTAAGATTTAAACCAGGTGTTAAGAACATGAAAGGATACAGAAATATACTGTGACAGTTCAAATGTCACGATCCTGCACAATATTAATGGTTAACTCACATGGATTCAGATTTCTTTCTTTTTTTTTCTCTGTTATGTAATTAAATTGCAGTACGGCAGTCTTTTACTATGAAAGAACCTCGAGGAAGTATTTACTGAGCTTCTGTTTCTCAACGAAAAGATAACATACAAATACAAGATAATAGACAAGCTCCACTGAAGCCTGAGTGGGAAATAATAACAACATTACATAAAGTTAAAGGAAAAGGCTGGTATTAATTTATATTTTTAATTAAGTCATCACATCTGTCCTACAAAAAATAAATAGATAAATAAAACCAACAGTGTGTTAGTCCTTTTCTCTCGCCTGACTCCTCTTTGTAGCCCTCATTAATTAACTCCTTTTGAAAATAATAGTCTTTATAGCTGGATGAATTGATGTTTTTGGCCACAGCAACAAGCTAAAAACACAAAAGTGACATCTATCCATCAAGTACTTTATTAGGAACACCATGATCTAATACTGGGTCAACATCCCTTTGCTCAGAACAGTCGCAGTTCCTGGTTTCATGAATCCCGCAAGATGTTGGGATCCTGCATGCTCCATGTTGACATGATTGCATCAAATCATTTGTATCAATTCATAAGTTGCACATTCATGCTGTGAATCTCCTGTTCTACCACATCCCAGAGATGTTCAACTGGGTTCAGACCTGATGACTGGCGAGGACACTGAAGTCCACTGAACTCACTGTCGTGTCCCTTAAACTAGTTGGAGATGACTTTTGCTGAGATATTCTGGAAGTGGCCTTTCGAAGATGGTTATGGTGTTATGCATATGATCAGCAACTGTAGCATTCCATGATTGATTGGTATAAAGGGGTCCAAAGTGTACCAGGAATTTTTTTTCCCTCTGCCATTACACCACAGCGGCAGCTTGGACTGTTGATACAAGGCTGGTTGGCTCCATGGATTTATGCTGTTGACCAAAGTCTTACCCAGTGCACAACACTGAGAGTGATAATGTGAACGTTTTTGCCGATGGACCCCAACGAGATGTTGTCATCTTAGATGAGGAGATTAAGGGCGAACATCGATGAGGAAACCTGAGCTCCTTTTGTCACATTTTTTTCTAACTTTCTGGATATAAGTTTACTGATGGATATACACATTTCAGATGTCCGTAATGTAATTTTGAAGGTCCGGAATACAGTACAATTGCTTAGAATGTGATTTCAGACTAGTAACAATACAATTGCAGATGTCCACAAATGTGTTGCAGATATTGGCATTGATTTTGGTTCCAACCGCTGTGTGTTTATGAGTTGCAGAGAAGGTGAAAGGATTGTTGGGGCGCAGAATGAAGGAAGAGCCGCTCAGCATGTGTAGGAACTCGAGACTGTTGGAACAGCTTCAGGTGAAGCCGGTTGAGAGAATGAAGTGAGTTCAAAGCAAAAGATGGCAACTAAATATTAAACACAATGCTGTGTTTACTTTTTACTTGTTTCTCTTCTACATAATTTCATACATGGTATTCCAGAGTTGGATGTCTTTAGTGTTGTTTAATACAAATGTGAAAATAATAAAAATAACAGTAAAACCCTACGTTGAGTTGGTGTGTCCAAACTCTGTGAGACTAAACAGTCTTTACGATGTCGTGAGCAGAAGCCACGCTACTGTGTGTGTGTGTGTGTGTGTGTGTGTGTGTGTGTGTGTGTGTGTGTGTGTGTGTGTGTGTGTGTGTGTGTGTGTATTAGTTAAAGTCAAACTCCTGTCAAAGGCACCTGCTAACTTCAGAGATGAAAGTCGGGTTGTTGTTTGTTTCTTATTGTGTTGTTTCTATCCCTCTGTCATCACACAGCTTCCATAATCTCCTTATGAAAATTCATAATCATAAACAACCACAACAGCACAATGCCAGGCCGTGCGGTGCACCTGCATCGCACGATGAAACGAAAGATGTAAATAAATAATATTAACAAGTGTCACCTCAGCGAGCTGCAGGAGCTCTGGGGGATTGTAACACATCCCGTGAGGCTTCAGTGTTTCCACTTGTCAGCTAAAAAAAAAAAAAAAAAAAAAAAAAAAAAACCTAATCCAGTCGCTTTTCACCTAAGAGCTTAGGTACGCAGTGCCGCTGTTTCAGGATAATTTTTGTCTGGAGTGGACTTAGCATACATCAGCCTCATTTTACGCTTCTTATCTTTCCTCCTTCTGCCTTGTCACCTTTTCTTTGATTTATTTGACTTTGTTTCCACGCCTTGTTGACAGATTCTGTTCTTTTGTTTGTTGTTTAAACCAAGTGAGGATTTAGCCCTGCACTGACACAGCTTTTGGCCTCAGATCTGAACTGTCTGACTCCAGGAAAACAGGGCTTTTTAGTTTTTTTTTGCGCCCAGTGTAATCCTCACAGATAAAGCAACCTCTTCGAACACAGTGGAGTGTAGCAGTTGCTTAGGCAACAGACTATCCCATCTAATCCAACCTGTTCCCATCTCCCCAAAGTCTGAATACCTGTCGAATTGAAAAGCTTCCTAAGCTCACTACTTGTTAGGCTTGAGTTTTATGAATAGCATTTTCACCAAAGATTTCAATAACACCATGTCAGCTTATTCACTGACATTAAAGCCAGAACAGCCTCTCACTGGTCCATCTGCAGTGACCGTGAGAAGAAGATTGCACTTAGTTCCATTTCTTAAGATAACAAACGGCTCAAGAAGCAACCATTTCAGCAGCAGTGACTCGTAACAACGTGTCCAGCAGCGAGAATTGACTGTAATGGAAATGGAGCTGACCCCACATTACCCCACAGGGCACCACTTTGTTTGTCTTTGTGCCCCCCCCCCCCAAAAAAAAAAAAAAAAAAAAAAGCATTCTTCAATTCTACTCTTAGTTCCCACCTCAGAAAGAAATGATGGGGGAGAGATGATCTGGCCAAGCGCTTTATAATCTTCCCCGCGGTGCCGGGAGCAGCAAAGTGTTGGGGACATAGTATTGATTTATATAAAACTCAATGTTCCCTCTGCTGCCCAGATCTGAGTGTGTCTGGACCGTGAGAGCGATAAGGGATTGAACTAATGTGAGTGCAGAGGGGAAGGGCCTCGATGCCAAATGGATAAGCTCAGAGTTTGAACAACCTGAAAGTTTGCAGTCTCGGTTGTATGTTATTTTTTTCTCTTCTTCTTCATTGTGTCACTGTGTTACAGTGCTGGGTCTTGATGAATTGGAGCTTTACGGATAATGTTCTCTGTGAGATGCCCCTGGTGATTTGGGGTAAAAACTGTAATATGTCAAGCCACAGTCTAAGTGGAACTGCTACTGCATAGATTTTGGTCAGATTTATAAGCCTAATTAGGCCAGCCCACACCAGCACAGGCAACTTTGCAGACTTTACCTTGTCATAGTTTTTGTTTTATCTTGCGTTATCTTAGGGCAGCTGCATCTTAAAAATGCTGCTGGGGTGGCACATTCAGGACTTGATATGGGGGATACAATCCAAATAAATATGGTATGATGCCTGCAAGGTTCGAGTTCAGACTGAAAACACATCCTTGTAATTTCCAGCTCAGGCTGAAGTCATTTATAAATATTTTGATGCCACATTTCCTTATTTTAATTGTCTTCTGGAACCTGACCTTATTATTTTCCAATTATCCAGAGTGGCTAGTAAATTGCTTTTCTTTAATTACTTCATTATTTTTTCCTACCGCTTATAACAAACACACCCTTAAGGATCAGTTGTTCACTGGTCAATTAAGATATCCTGTTTACTGAAACCGTGGAAAACTTTTTGTGTCTTCAAGAGAAATCGTTGAGTCTGAACAGAAAGTGGATGTGGAGGATGAAAAAAAGGACTCAACCTCTGCCTGAGCAAAACCTGTGATAGAGCAGTGTAAATAATACAAGTAAAAGTCCTGAATTATTGAAAGATGAAAATATAATCAGTAAAATGTACTCAAAGAGGAGCTCCGTGGACGTTACCCAGTAAAGCAGCGCTGCAGAATAGAAAGGCCTCCTCCTCGTCGCTGCTTGAGGATTTAGCACGAGGGATGTCATGGGAACTGAAGGTCAATACACACACACACGGCGAGCGTCAAAACAGCTTCTCCTATTATTTTCTATATACAAGCCGCACCTGGATGCACCGTCCCACGGACCATCACGCCACTGTCCTTTTTCCAGTGTGCTTTTTTTGTAGTTTGCAGATCCCACTGCAGTTTATCTTCTATTCTGTTCCTAAGCAGCTCGACTTCCTCGCCTCTTTCTGTTGCAGTCTCACAATAGATGAGGAGAAACTAGTTGTCAAGACGGAGAAATATCCCGAGGTGTACGATCGACATCAAGCGTTACGTGTGTGTGGTCTTCATGACGTGTCCTATTGTTGCTCGGAGCAGCACTTGACGCACGGCACGTGGAGCTACGGCGCCAGTGTGTTTTCAGATTGACCCTTCTGTACTAATGCAACTTGAACTCGTGAGCTGACGTGGAAAATTGAGCGTGATCCTCTCAGCATTCCAGAACGTCAAACTTGTCGCCAGGCAACCGCATCATAGCCACCGAAAGACTCCTTGTTGTCGACATCTAGAAGCGAACGATTTAGCAAGCTTGCAGGTGAGTAACATAACACAGAAAATGAAAAGGCAATAACGACACGAGGGAGAAGATGAAGCCGCTGGAACATTAACATTTTGCTCAGACATATTATTATTATTTCAAAAACTCCACGGCTAAAATTACAAGATACAAACTTTCCATCTAACGAAAAAGGAACACAGATGGCCGCCACCATTTTTTTTAAACCTCCCAACTTCAACGTCATCGCGCTTATAGCCGCCAATGTTGTCTGCTAATTTGTCCGTCCTTCAGTGTGGGTGAGCAAACGTTAATGTAAATGGGATTTCCAGACTGGCATTAAGTGTAAAGGAAACAGTCCAAATATTCACATCCTGAAACGTGTCACGGAGCAGACAGAGACCGGACTCAAAATGCACGACTCTGAGACAGGAGACTCTTTACTGAGACACAGGCAAGGCAGCGGGACAAAAAGGAGTTCCAAAATGTCAGGCAATCAGTCCAAACAGGCTTAAGCTACACAAGGAGCTGGCGAGAGGCAGAATACGGGAAACAAAAGCGCAGGTCATACACAAGGAAGTCACTAGGAGGAAAGAGCGCTGGCACAAAGAGCTGTGGAACGACGACAAACCGGCAAGCAGGAGAGAGAAAGACAGGTTATCTACACAAGTGGGCGGGAAGACAAATGGATGCAGGTGGAAACAATCAGGGCGGCGCAAACAGTCGCAAAACACGAGGAACCGGAAGTGAAGACGCAGGACGAGACGTGGCAAAATGTTGGTTATTGTTTGGGAACTGCGACAGCTGCTGATGTTGTACAATGCTCCACATCCGAGGCTCACAAAAGCTAATGTTAAATTGTTCAGGGTGATGCAACAATAGCTCATAACGTCACCTCAGAACACTATTGGCCTCCCGTCACCACCGTTAGTATTGTATTGTATGTGCTGCAGTCAAACTGCATTCTTTACATTTATTTATTATTTTTTGTGTCAAATCAGGAATAATTTAAATTCTACTTTTGGTATGGTGACAGTTGACATCCCTTCCCTAAAAGGCTCATGTTTGGACAAGGAAGAAGAATGTTCTGCGTCTGCTGTATTGATCGAAGCATTTTTTTTGTCCGTTCAATATTGTTTTAGGAGTGCAATGTTACAATTTAAATGTAATAGCAGCATGTTAATCAGTCATTAAAACAGTGCATTAAGTTATACAATGACGGTAAATGCAGTGGAGTAGACTTTTGTTAATTTTATTTTTTTATTAGTGTAACAGGGAAATAGTCGTGCAATTACAGTACTTTAGTGAATGTACTCACGTACAAGGGAAAAGATAGGATCAACTGCTTTTGCAATTACACAGATTTCTTTCTGTATGTTTCCCACCACTCCAGGACGCCATTGTTTTTCATTAATTATTGTATATGGCAACTAATTAGCAGACTTTTGAATGCCGTATGAGCTGTACAATCCATCACATAGTTAATCTACCTTACAATAGTTGTTTTCAAAGTTTGATGCAATCCATGAAGTCACATATTTGTCAAAGTGTTAAGTAATCAATTAAAAGTGTAAGACCTGCACACTGACTCCAAACTGCAAATGTATTTAAGCAGACAGTAATTTGGATTTCTGTTGGTTTACATAGTCGAGTCAATATTTAGTCTATGAAAAGAAAAGAAAAAAGAAATCCACTCTGGGTTATGGAGGAGGTTCATGGATTCGTGGATTGTGGGTATGCAAAAATGCCGTGCTTTGACAACAGAGACCAGGATTTACATCCTGAAACTCACTTTTGATTAGGTTTAGGCAACAGAAGTCCGCTAGTTAAGGTTCGGGAAAGATTGTTGTTTGGGGTAAATGTCAACAGTAAAAATAGCCACTACGTCATGTATCGTTCTTTATGTCATTGTGAACTTAAACCAGAGGACCATGAACTTTCCTGCACCTTAAGAAAATGCTTTGAATGCCAAAACCTAACCATAAAAAATAATGAAATGTCTGGACATTTTGCTACCTGCCAGATATGGTGATTGACAACGTTTCCGTGTTGTTTAAAATATGATCTGAATGGAATTATATTTCCTTTAAAATGTAAATGTATTTACAAGTTAGTTATACAGAAATTAAATTTAGGAGACAGTGTTGCAGCTGTTATTTATTTTACATGGTGTTCACAGAAAAACAGTTGCACTGTATATTTTCCATTTTACCAACCAAATGAGTAGTTTTAATTGTTGGTACGTTTCTGGAGATTGACTCATCACTTGGTTGACAAAGTGTTTAACTCTAACCTTTAAACAAATAACTGAAGTAGTACACAATAGTCATATTCCTTATTTTAATATGATAAGTTGTAGGTCAGATAAGGTAATACCATGGAACCATGTGAGATAAATGACCGGACCAGTGATGATATGTTTAGCCGTACGTCTTCACTTCACCGCTGGTTGTCGAGGTGGTGTCCCGCTAACAATGTGGGCTTCATTGACAATTGGAATACTTTCTGGGGAAAACCTGGTCTGATCCGGAGAGACGGCATCCATCCTACTTTGGATGGTGCAGCTCTTCTTTCTAGAAATATGGCCATGTCTCTTAACAGCCCTAAAACCTGACATCCTGGGTTGAGGCCAGGACGCAGAGTTACAGTCTTACAGCTCCTCTGCAGCTTCTTTAGAGCTGTCACTCACCCAAAACATTCAACACCCTATAGAGGTTGTGTCTGTACCCAGACCACCTATATTTAAAAAAAACTCAAGAAGAGATGTATCAATAAAAATGTATCCTACCAAATTAATGGATCAAACAAATCTGACAATTAAAAGCGGACTATTAAATATCAGATCTCTCTGGTCTAAATCTCTGTTAGTAAATGACTTGATAACTGATCATCAGATTGATTTACTCTGTCTCACAGAGACCTGGCTGCAACAGGAAGAATATGTTAGTATTAATGAAGCAACTCCTAATTATCATATTCCTAGAGATTCAGGCCGAGGAGGAGGAGTGGCAGCAATCTTCCACTCAAGTTTATCAATTAATCCGAGACCGAAACTTAGTTATAAGTCATTTGAGAGTCTGACTCTTTGTCTCTCACCCAAACTGGAAAGCAGAGAAACCGATTCTATTTGTTGTTGTTTATCGCCCACCTGGTCTTTATTCAGAGTTTCTAACTGAATTCTCTGACTTTTTGTCAGATTTAGTGCCAAGTTCAGATAAAGTGATGATAGTGGGAGACTTTAACATTCATGTTGACGTGGACAACGACAGCCTCAGTTCTACTTTTAGCTCATTATTAGATTCAATAGGCTTTTCTCTGAATGTAAATAAACCCCGTCACCGTGGTAACCACACCCTCCATCTGGTTTTGTCGTATGGTATGGAAACTGAAAATGTAATTGTATTTCCTCAAAACCCTGTTTTGTCGGACCACTTCTTATTAACATTTGAAGTTACAATAATGGACTACACAGCATGTGGGAATAAATCCCACGACAGTAGATGTCTGTCAGATGATGCTGTGGCCAAGTTTAAGGAAGCAGTTACATGCTTATCTTCTTTGATGCCGTGTGTTAAAGCAGTGAAAGGCATCTACGTTGATCTTAGTCCCACACAAGTGGATCATCTGGTAGAAAACACTGCAGTATCTCTGCTACAACTCTAGATGATGTCGCCCCTCTGAAGAAGAGAGTAATGAACCAGAGGAAGTTGTCTCTGTGGTACAACTCAGACTTACGCTCTGCTCGGCAGGCGACTAGAAAGCTGGACAGGAAATGGCGTTCCACTAATTTAGAAGAATTTCACCTGGCCTGGAAGGATAGTCTAATATTATATAAGAAAGCTCTTTGTAAGGCCAGAACTTTATATTATTCATCATTAGTAGAGGACAACAAGAACAACCCCAGGTTTCTTTTCAGCACTGTAGCAGGCTGACAAAGAGTCATAGCTCTGCCGAGCCCTCTATTCCTTCAGCTCTCAGCAGTAATGACTTCATTAACTTCTTTACCAATACAATTTTCACTATTAGGGAGAGAATCGGGCAGACCCTTCCTGCCACCATCACTGATGTGATGTTACATTACATTACATTTAACTTATGTTAAGCACAGCAGCCCTGAAAGCAACTGTAGGACCAGATGTATACTTGGAAAATGTCTCTTCTGTGGAGCTCTCTGAGTTAACTAGTTATTTCTTCATCTGGATCCTCTAGCTGTCTGTTAGATCCCATCCCAACTAAGCTTTTTAAGGAAGTCTTCCCTTTAATTAATACTTCCATATTAGATCAGATCAACCTATCTATTGTACCTGGCTATGTACCGCAGGCTTTTAAAGCGGCTGTAATTAAACCTTTACTTAAAAAGCCGACTCTTGATCAGCTGTTTTAGGAAGCTACAGACCAATTTCCAACCTGATGTTTATTTCTAAAATCCTTGAAAAAGTTGTTGCAAATTGAATTGAATTGAATTGAATTGAATTGAATTGAATTGAATTGAATTGAATTGAATTGAATTGAATTGAATTGAATTGAATTGAATTGAATTGAATTGAATTGAATTGAATTGAAATCAACATTTTGATCATTTACAAAGGAATGATCTGTTTTAAGAATGTCAGTCAGGCTTTAGAGTTCATCATAGCACAGAAACAGCTCTGGTGAAAGTTACTAACGACCTTTTATTAGCCTCAGATAATGGACTCATCTCTGTACTTGTTCTTCTGGACCTCAGCGCTGCTTTTGATACGATTGATCATATGATCTTATTACAGAGATTAGAAGATGTTACGAGGATTAAAGGAACTGCATTAGACTGGTTCAAATCCTACTTATCAGATAGATTCCAGTTTGTCCATGTCAACAATGAGTCTTCCAGACAAACAAGAGTTAGTTATGGAGTTCCACAAGGCTCAGTGTTAGGCCCAATACTTTTTATTTTCTACATTAGGAGATATCATCAGGAAGCACTGCATACACTTCCATTGTTATGCAGATGACACTCAGCTATATCTTTCCTATAAAATCAAATTAAACTAATCAGTTAGTAAAACTTGAAGCCTGTCTAAAAAACATAAAGGCCTGAATGACCAAAAACGTCCTGCTTCTAAATTCAGACAAAATGGAAATATTGTATTGTGTCCTAAACACCTCAGAAACTCTGTCTGTAATCACTTAGTTACTATAGATGACGTTGTCTTGGCCTCCAGCAAAACTGTGAGGAACCTTGGAGTTATCTTGTCCTTTAGCCACCATATAAAGCAAATCTCCAGAACTGCCTTCTTTCATCTACGTAATATTAATAAAATCAGGAAAATCCTTCAACAGCGTGACGCAGAAAAACTAATTAATGCATTTGTTACTTCTAGGATGGATTATTGTAATTCCTTGCTGTTAGGATGTCCAAATTACTCATTAAAAACCTTGCAGCTGATCCAAAATGCTGCAGCAAGAGTACTGACGGGATTTAGCAAGAGAGATCATATTTCTCCAGTTTTAGCTTCTCTTCACTGGCTTCCTGTGAAATCAAGAATAGAATTTAAAATTCTCTTGATGACTTACAAAGCTCTACATGACCAGGCTCCATCATATCGTAGAGATCTTATAGAACCATATAATCCTAGCAGAGCAGTTCGCTCTCAGTAGCTGGTCTACTTGTGGTTCCTAGAGTTTATAGAAGTAGAATGGGAGGCAGAGCTTCAGTTTTCAGGCTCCTCTCCTGTGGAACCAACCAGCTCCCAGTTTGTGTTGGAGGGGCAGAAACCCTCTCTAGCTTTAAGATGAGACTCAAAACGTTCCTTTTTAATAAAGCTTATAGTTAGGGCTGGCTCAGGTAGACCTGAACCAACCCTTAGTTATGCTGTTATAGGCCGAGGCTGCTGGGGGACCTCCTTACACACTGAGCTTCTTTTCTTTCCTCCTACTCTTTAACTGACTCATACTTCACCATCTTTTTCTCTCCCATAGTTTTTGCTTATTGTCCGTTGTCTCCATTCAGTTCCCTCGCTCGCGTAGTTTCTCTTCTTTCTTTTGCAGATGTCCCGTCATGGAGCTGCATGTCTCTGCCCTGCGCTTGTCGTCTCCACCAACAGTTCTTCTCTTCTAGATAGAAGAAGGTTTTTCTCCCTTAAAGAGGAGTTTTCTTTCCCTCCTCGCTTATGTGGGAATTGTTGAATTGTTGGGTTTCTCTGTATAATATTATAAAGTCTTGCTGTAAGGACTTTAATGTGTTAAGTGCCATGAAATAACCCATGTTGTGATTTGGCGCTATATAAATAAAGTTGAATTGAATTGAATTGAATTAGAAGACACTTGACTTTCAGTGATGTATTATGCAACATTGGACTACATGTGATTAAACAGGAATCTGTCTGCTTTGAGCAGATGAAATACAGCAAGGAAATAAAAATATGCATTTATGATTTGTTATAAGGCGGCTAAAACTTGAAAAAAACACTGATACAGTCTTCATTAGGTGCACTTACCTAAATATATATGACTAATATAGATAAATTGTGGATTATACAGTCATTTGCTGCACAGTAGATTCATGAAGTCTCTTTCGTGTTCCCAACAGTGAATTTGTGCATAAATGTTTATTATGACAGAGGACAGCGTAAACTTTTCCTTTTTCCTTCATTGTATATGAACTCTGCTTTATCGACACCAAACAGGCGGAGCATTGTGTGGACTGTGTGGCATGTTTTGTGTATTTGCCTTTCAAACATGAAAACGCATGGCCAGACTCCTTCAGCGCAGCTCTCATCCGGCGTTTCCATTACAAAGGGGAGCACGCAGGCTTTGATGGAGAAGGTGCTCTCTCGCTCCCTCTCTAAAACCCTAATTGTACCTGCTTCCAGGCCTATTTCGGGGACATCAAAGGATCAACTAGCCTAAGTGCTCCTGCCACTTTGTGAGGGTACATATTGAAGCTCGAATTTAGAAACTCCCGTCATTATCATACTCATATGAGGAGAGTTATTTTTCCCTGTGTGCTGCAAAGAGGATGCAATAGGATGTCTCTTATATGAAGCAATGGCGCCCTCATATGGGCAGAAGAGGTCCCGACAAGTAGTGAAAGATAATTTGAATAAAAGATGAAACTGCAGGAGATGGAGAATAAATAAGAAGTCTGCAATGCATGCGCTGCTCTACCTAGAAACGGAATTAGAATTTTTGGTATCAAACAAGAGCAAATGGCAGATCAGGCATCAGCCATCCTGCTTTGATAATGAACGTCTCCATGCTGTTGGAAAGTCTAAACAGAAAATGACATTCCCTCCAGCTATGTGTCTAACATTCAGATCTTGACCTCCGAACTCTCAAATTATAGTGCTAATTTATTGACCATGAACCATATTTTCATTTCAGAAAGGCAATCTGAGTCATCCCAACTTGTGATTTTCTGCGATGGGTTGAAAAACATCCTCCAACAGCATCTGCTGCTGGAGGAAGGCCAGTGTGATATATCTGTTGCTAAGCAACCACTTTGACTCTTATTTTGTTGTGCAGGACCACTAACTAGATTTTTCAGTCAAGGTTGCATCAGTTTGGTTTGATTCCTCTGCAATGCTGGAAAGAGACAGAAATCAAAGGGCAGTGTTTATTATTGATGGGTCTGTGTTAACGCTCACTATCAAATATGTTACAAGCAACATTTTAATAATATATGACATTAAAAGTTGGTGGAAAATGTGGACAATGGAAAATAACTGAAACTCTGTTTCTGTAGTTACATTTTGTGCGGATTATTGATGAAATCAACATAACAAAAATGCTAAACTATGAAGTACACTTCATGATCGGCAGTTGGAGTTACAGCTAGCTGTGAAACACAGCTCATGAAGGCCATCAACATATGTTGTATTTTAGAAACCTTTGTGTCTCTTTGGTGCAGTTTTCTAAATAATCATGCTTTTTTTTTATCTTCCAAACTCAACTCAATAAAAATTAGATCCCAGTGTTACATGAAATTTTAGATTCAGTGTGACTTGAACTTTCTGAGGATATCATTATCTGCAATTACCAAATAAATGTCCTTAAATCTACTTAAAAATCATCAAAAAGGCCCTACAGCTGCAGAACTTGCCTGCGAAACACCGATTCTCAAGTTGTATTCAGTAACACAGTAAACTAGTGACTAGTCATGTGTTCATCCGCGAGAGCCCCACCGATAATTGTACTCATTTCAGTACATATTCACGGTAAGATCGTCACAAACAAACCTTTCCAACTTTACAGAAAGAAACTCAACAATTAACATGAGCAGGAAGAAAAATCTGCGACAGAACGAGTGGCCACCTGCATCGACCGGTAGAGCTGAAGGGAGAGTGGAGAGAGAAAAAAACAGCATAGAGAAACACTGTGTAGGTTAGTGGGGCAGTAATTGCAGATCAGAAACACGTGGTTTCAGAGATACAGTACCTGCTAAAAGGTACAAGATTGTTGAGGCCAGTACTGATATTAGGAAGTTAAAAATGACCGTATCGATATATCTACAGACATGTTATCAAAAACTGGTGAGAAAGATTTGCAATGGAGGCAGAGTATTTTAGAGTTTAACAAGTTTAAACTAGTAACTACATTGTAGTTGCAAAATTAATAAATAACTATACATTTTTAAAAATTTTATCCCATTTGACATTTTTGGTTTTATAGAATATTCTGAATTATATTCTATAAAACAAAGTTTCAAATCGGCACATATCAGACAATATACACCAATACGGATATGTCTGTGATTGGCCAAAATTGGATGATAAAATCAACTAAACTGATAAATCCATCGGGCTCTAACATCCATTGGAGAATTTCTAGTAGGAACTGCAAGTAGCTATTTCAGCATACTTATAGTGAAGGCCTGAAGTTGAAGCCCGAAGCTTACTAACTGACTGGAGCGACAGTTTTTCAAAATGTGTATAAAGTGATCACAAGTCTGTGGCGCCTCACACCCAAAAGTATAACTAAGTAGTTTTAACGAAGAAAATTAAAAAAAACCTTTGTATCCTCAGTCCTCAGCTAATAGTGAAAAAAAATTATGAACGGAGTAATTAATCATCATTCTGTAAATCGTGTGACATGTCTAATTTTCAGTCTTACTTCTACGCGAGGCTGATTCCAAACTATAAAACTAATCATTGTCAATGTGCAACGCTTGTTTTTTCAATTCATAGCAGCGTGTGAACAGAATAATAGAGAACAACATTTACTTCCACCTGAAGCTTGTACGTACGTTGGAGAAAATGTTTGAATTCTATTTGCAATCTGAAGCATCATCTTCAAGTAGTTTGGTTTCTTGTTTTGTCTTCTTTGCTGCTCTGAATTTGTCTTATTTGTTTCATTCTCAAAGGTTTTGGGATGAAGCATGTGGGTGACGAGTACGAGGTGGAGTCAGAGTAATGTATTGCAGGTGGTTACTGAAGGAAGGAAGCATAAACGTCTTTGTGTGAGTGAGGCCTGACTTCCACTTGGCTTTGTTTACAAATGTAATATAATTTCTACTTCTCCACAGCACACACCACATTTAGTGTTACAACCGGTTCCAAATAGCAGCCAACCGATGTTGCACGAGTGCTCGTGAACACGTCTCTGAAACACAAACTCAGAAATACAAGTAACACAAATAATAAGTGAATATTGTACAACCATCAATACACATCATGACACTGCTTCAGGTCTTTAGCTATATTTATCCTCTGTGGCGAGTTGCTTTTACAGTTGTCTTTCATCTAAAATGAAGTGCGCACATCATTTTGTGGCGTTCAGTCTTTCACTGATTACAGTTACCTTTAATTCAGGTGTTTTCCCAGAGCAGATAATAAAGTCATAAGCCTTCCAAAGCAGTGCTGTCTGAAGATTGCCTGAGGATGGCAATGTCAATGTAAAGTGTTACAATTTTGCTATTTTAGACTTTTTTTTTTGGAGGCATTACTATTCGGCCTGCTGTAGTGGCTGAGGGAACTGTTTGACCTCAAACATATTATTTGACAACGTTTGCTGAGTGCAGCCTCTGTGGCCACAAGTAGCGAGTATAGGATAATTGCACAGCGGTGTCGTTAGAAAGAGAAACTTTCTCAACGGTGAGATATCATCATTAGGTGATCTGACTGAGCTGGTGGGATAGCAGCACAAACAACAAACGTCTCATATGAGGTATGGTGAGTTTACTTCATGTTCTGCTGTTGAGATAAATCTGTTGTAGTTGCTGTCTGCTGGCTCTAATACCGGGTGCTGCACAATATATAGCAGGAAAATAGTCTGAGCTGAAAGATGTAGCATGTTACAACAATGTATCCTTTAATCCTGTGTAATTCATCTCAGGTAACAGATGATTCTACATCTTGGACTTCACAACAGAAATACCAGTCTGTCAGTACTTTTCACCTTCTCTCGTCTCATGTGACCACTTTGTTGTGATTGGTCCCTGGCACCATCATACGGGCCATGCACCACAGCAAGCGTAGGTCGAGGGTCAACAAGCCGCCGTGTGGCCAAGTTATTCTCTACTCATCATAGACTGTAAATAACACACCCACAGGTTTCCTAATAAGTGCATTTGAAGCTCAGTTCTGGGTGTCGCCGTCTTGTCAGTGCCTGACTCTGCCTTAATCACAGCTAATCCAAAAATGGGCAAAGTTTGGAGTGGTTGGAGCTGAGGCAGGTTGCTGCAGGTGAATGATTACTAAGGTGCTAAAACCTTCATGCAGCTTACTAACTTTTCTTTTTACTTCCGTGTTGTCTTAATTTTTTTTAAACCATCTTAACTTTTTCTTTGTTTTATAGCACCGCAGCTGCCACACAAAAACACCAGTATCTTTACAAATGATGTAATCCACCTCTGGTAACATGCAAAATAACAAAAGTCAAATAAAATCTATTTTAAAAAAAAAATAGTTCAGTCGCTTATAACTGGAGAGTAGTGGCATCCTGTTTTGCTAAACGTGGAAATATTAAGATTTCATTTTGAGGGTTTTGTTGTTTGTGACAGGAGAGTAGCAGAGAATTATTCTTATTTCTGTTGTTGTGATGGTATCCAGGCAAGTGACAGATTGTTTGTGGCAAGTTGCTAATAGAGTGGAGGGCACAATTTCAGCAGTGACAAGTGTCTCTATTTTCTACTGTGAAAGAACACACTTCTGTTACAGACAGGACAGATCAAGCTTGTGAAGAAGCAGAGCGAAAGCCCAAGAAACTCGTGATGTGAAATTATTCACATGAAAAAAAAAAAAAAAAAAACCAGTAGATAGCTTTTGAAGGTGGGAAATAGTTGTAGGAATGGTCAGTGGAGGAATCGTGCCACCTGCATTTTCCTGTCTTTTGTGATTGGTGCTTTTTTTGAATGTGTTTTAAAGATTTGACACATTATTCCTCTGAATGAACGACACTGTAATGATGCAGTGGTTTGGACCTCCTGCCAGTCAGACACTTGGAAATGCATGTCTCCTCTTTGTTCCTCCATCTGATTTGGTTTTCATTAAATCATCAGAAAGATCTGATCTCTACATCACCTGGAAAACAAGGAGATGTACAGATGAAGTGTGAATTAGGTCCCGGACAAACGTGTTAGTGTTGAAACAAACAGGGCCGAGAAGGAGCTGTAGCTGCTGCCACCTGCTGGCCCAAATAGAAAATGGCAAGAAACACTTGATTTTATTGTCTTTTCGCATTAAAGTGTCATACAAAATAAAAAACTGTTTTTTGTTTTTGTTTTGTTTTTTTAACCCTGGTGGTTGTTTGCTTTGTGCTCAGCCGAGGTCATAGTTCACCCACTTTATATGGGATATTTTCTGGAAACAAACTGATTGACATATAATAACGCCAATTCATACATGCGTGATATTATATAAGACCAGTTTACATGTTACATGTTCTTCAGCTGCTGACAGGACAGAAAGCATTTTCTGTGTGCTGTGAACCCACAGAAACTCTATCCATAGTCACCATCTTTCATCACATTCCCCCCAGTTCATCTTTCATTGTGTTTTCTGGAGTTTTGCAGCAGTGTCCTCTGTAAACGACATGTGAGCCTTTGACAGCTGAAAAATGGAGCAACATGTTGGGAGCACATGTTTCCTGCCTCATAAATCAGCTTTCCTATAATATGTTGCCCCTTTCTGTGTCTCATTACAGTCACGACAAATCGTAAAACGTTCATGACTTGAACCAGCGAGAGAACAATCTTATACAGCAACAGATCAGTTTCTGTTCCATTTGCAGCTTGCATATGCCATTTAATGTCTTGCGTTGATGTCCTGATTGTTAGACACTGTACTCCTTCCATGTTGAATACCTTTTCTAGCTCCAGATAAACTAAAGATAAAGGTTTTGTAAGATGAAAACTGTATAAAGTTGCCAGCGGGTTATTTGTTCCACTTATCTGAAAAAGCACAATGTCAGAAAAAGGGAAAGTTGCGACTGTGTAGAAAACAGAACCGAGAAGCATATGTGACTGCTTAACTGCCCTGTTGTCCAGCAGGCGCGGAGTTCATGGACCACTGACAGCCGTCCTGACTACAAAGTCTTCTCAACGTTGGACAGATGTGTCCAGCTGCCTGTTCTGTGCTGTTGTTGCACAAACGGTTCAAACTTAAAACATATTCAGTGCCAGTTTTGCAGGAACTTGAGCAGTGTCTTCATTCTCTCTTCTGCTCTTTCAAGCAGAGAGACCGGAGATCTGTTGATCAGTGGGGGGAAGCAGATGGAAGTGTGGACAGATTCCTGACCTGACAGCCCCTCAAGGGTCAGCCAGGTGTGTGGAGTCCACACAGAGTCAATGTTCTACACTGGGCTCTTTATTGGCTACCAACTGCCTTTTTCTTAGGAATAAAGTGTTCTAAAGAAAAGTTATCTGAACCTTCTGTGTAATATTATCTGATGCTGATGAGGGAAGCTACCAGCTACTGTGTTACAACACCAGTCACAGATTTGATTGATGAGTATCTAAATCTTTGCTGTTGAGTGTGGAGTAGGAAAATCTTCCGCTGTCCCACCATTGGTTGGCGCATCTCACTCAGCTGGCCCACGACAGGACAGCAGTGTCTGCAGAGTCACTTTGGAAAATGAGACTAAGCTCTCTTTCTGTCTGTCTGTCACTTTTTCTGCCTCCCTCTTCATCACTGTCACTTAGACCTCATCCACCTGACCTGACTGTGTGTGTGTGTGTGTGTGTGTGTGTGTGTGTGTGTGTGTGTGTGTGTGTGTGTGTGTGTGTGTGTGTGTGTGTGTGTGTGTGTGTGTGTGTGTGTGTGTGTGTGTGTGTGTGTGTGCGTGTGTGTGTTACCAGAGTCTGATGGTGGTGTGTCTGTAGGATTAACATCACTGCCTCCTGGTGGTGCAGTTGGACTCCTGCTCCGTTTATATAACCCCACAAAACATATTTATATTAATAAAGAACACAATTGTATGATCTATTCCATATTTAAATGCATATTGAAACAACTTTTTTGTTGTACATTTTTGTGGAATTGAATCTCTACAACAAATATGTGAAATGCTCTGACTGACGTATGTATTATGGAATACAAATCTGATTATATGAAGAAGAAAAAACTCATTTGAAATGAATCACACAGTTCTCAATGGATGAAAGTCACCGGAATAATTTTTGTTGTGAAGTTAACTTTGTAAAATATAAAAATGTAAAGGTTCGATGAAAAACTATTTGAAAATTGTGAAATCCAAATTTAAGCAAATACACATCAAATAAAGGTTTGGGCCATAAATCATTTTATGTCTCATTCTTATAGAAGTTTAAGGGTTTTAGTTGTCCAGTTGAGAGTGGGTATTCTCCCTCTGGATATTGAGCTCGGTTGAATCCAAAATAATTAAGAGAAAAATCAAACTGTGTGAGGTGGACAATCAGTCCTGCTTTCATAACAACATAATAATGTTAGGATAAAAAAAAGAGCTGGGAGATGACAGAATGGTTGTTTTGGGCAGGATGGGTTTAATGAATCCAGTTTATAGTTGCTGTTTTTGTCAGTGATTTTGTTTTAGACAATGAATGTCTGAAGATTTAAGTTGTTTCTATTGTTTAAAAGTTTATAGTCAGCACTCTGGGTTTGGTTTATGTGAATTTATGTTGCCTTGTAAGCATTTTATATTCCCTGTTCACCGCCAATGAAAGGAAACATATCACAGCTACAGCTGTTAAACTATATCTGAAACTTCCAAAGCTGTCCAGCTCCTTTCCAGCATCCGATGATACCCGTTACCCCCAAACCATCTGGGATTCATAATCCCTCCAGCATGTTCTGGGTCAGCTCTGTGGTCTTTTCACAGTAGGACAGAATCCGAACACCTCCGCAGGGTGAACTGGGGGTCACGCTTTTCTTTTTTTTCCTTAGCAGTTGTAACCATTTACATCTGCACTTTCACAGAAAGGAAGATCAAAATAGTTATTTGCAGAGTGAAACATCTTGTCACACTGAGACCGCTGTGGTACAACTCTTCTTGTAAGACAGTTTTTGTAAACCTATCATCAGATGCTCCACGTTTGTAACTGTGTCACTGTGGAGGAGCAGTGGATGGACACAGAGGACAGATTGTTGCTTTAGATTCTCTGTACATGACAGAGGAACCTCAACTCAGAAGCCTCAATTAAGTTTTCATGTTTCATATCACCACTCAGAGAGAGAGTTTGTTCCAACATCTGAAACAACCCCTATATTACCAGAGTTATAGAAATAGTTTGACATTTTAGGAAATACACCAAGGGCCTGATTTACTAAGATCTCAAATAAAGGGTACGAAATTGCGTGTTTTTTCCAAAAGTTTGCACATTTATTTTGCACCCGTATTTGCATCACTGATATCAGGTGCAAATCGTTGTATTCAAATGAGGGGTTTGTGTGTGTTAAAGTGATTGCAGCCATTCTAACAGAACCACCGCAAAAGGAAAAGGAAATCTGATCCCGTTGAAATTAAGAAATATAAAAATAACAAGAACAAAACGCTTCATAGGAGATTATCAGCAAGGAAGTCAATGCCATGAGAAAAACAAAAAGGCGAAGAAAACGACTTGAAGATGCTGTAAAGCAAATTCCAAGATTTGCTTCTCAGTACATTATGTACGTGTGAAATGAGTTGCTGAAAGCATGTGCAAAGCTAGAAACGTTTGTCACACTGAAATGTGGAGTTAGACCGTGAAACAGTTTCTCATCCGTCTTCAGCTCAGGTTTTTTTAGGCGGGGCTAAAAGCTAACCTATCTACCTCACAACAACCTATCTACGTCACAACAACCTATCTACGTCAGATCACAGCCGGTTTATATAACCTTCTGCATGGCTCCTCCTCTCACACGGTGAAACGCTATAAAAGCCTGGAGCTCATTTGCATAAGAGGTCATCCCACTCGACTTCAGTTGCTCCTCCTGCCGTAGTCAGATTGTTATCGTACATCAGCTAGCTGCTACAGGATGTCTCCCTCCACCTGCTACAGGATGTCTCCCTCCACCTGCAAGTGCATCTTTCCTGGATGCAAGAACCTCCAAAGCAGCGCTGCATCGCTATTTAAATTCCCTACTGATGAAGAAAGGAAAAAGAGATGGATTGATTTTGTCAACAGCCACACTGATGGAGAGCTTCGCATCAACAACAACAGCCGCCTGTGCAGGGACCATTTCACGGCGGATTGTTTCACCAACTTCCACCGGAGACGGACGGAGTTCTCCTGCAGCGCGGAGCCGAACCGAGCTTCACCCTCACGGCCGTTCATCTCTCGGTCGCACCGGCACCGTCCGCTGCCGCCGCCACCAGGGTCCGCCGCCACCAGTAGCGGTGGACACCACCGCCGACCGTGTCCACCGCCGTCGGCAGGGTCCCCCGCTGCCCCCAGCAGTTCACCACTCAGTTCTGTGTGCTTGTTATAATTATACTAGATAACTTTTCCACAGTAACTCTGCTATATTTACCGCTAACGTGATTTTACTCGTTGTAGAATAACTTTATTTACATGAAATGGGAGCTAATGTGCTAATTAGCTTCTATTGAGCTCGTAGCAGAGTTCAGAGGAAAATGCTTTGATAACCTCAGATTTTTTTATGCATCTCAATATAGCTCCAATAAGGACCTATAATATATGTAACTCTGTATTTTACATGTCGGGGTGATGGTGAACATGGACCAGAGGAGATCTAATCCTCCCGATTAATGAGGGTTGTTGTTTTTGTACTCCGGTGTAACGTTACAATCAGCGACCCTCTCGGTTACATGCACCGGTACCGGTCCGGATAAAAGAGCCCGACTACATGTGCAGGAGGCCGCAGAGAGCAGGTGGAGGTGGAGGAGGTGGAGGTGGAAGAGGAGGAGGAGGAGGAGGAGAGACATCAGTGGAAGAGAAAGACTGTCGGCTCGACCTGAGCAGGTTCAAAGTTTGAATTGACATGTGATGTAATGAATTGATGTGATGTAATGAATTGATGTGATGTAATGAATTGATGTGATGTAATGAATTGAGTGATATAATGCAGCGTTCATGTTGCAGTCGTTACAGAACTAAATCAACTCCTCCGCTCTTATTATCTCCACTATTGTAATGCAGGTGCGTTAGAAGTAGTTGGAGACTCACTGTCTGCTGTCTCTGGTGTCCAGTTTGACTCCTGTGTTACAGCTCGGGGGACAAGCTTCATTTATATGCATCTGTATGTTTCACTCATTGGACAAATAAATTCTGATTCTATTCTGTTTTCCCAAAGCAGGCTGCTCCGTCCACCAGAGAGACAGAGGACCAGTGGGACATCACGCATAAAGTCACCGAGAGGTTGGATGTCAGACGGACCGCTTAGTGGGGAAAAGAACTGCAGCCACAAGACTTTCATACTGAACACTGAACACCTTCCAGCGAGTGGGCGGAGCTTCAGCTCCTTCAGGACACGCCCCCCCAGTCTCAGAGCAGAGAAGACTGATGATTTTCTCACGATTTCAAAGCCTAATTTAACAAACTTATCAGTGTTTTTTTTCATTCAAATTTGGATGGGTAGTTAACAACCCATACTTCTGTGGTGTGATGAACTTAAAACTCTTTCATTTCTACTTTACAGCATCTTTAATAATAAAACGTCAGCAATAAAACAGGAGAGACGGTAAGATGCTTGTAACAAACACTGAGCAGCAGGTGCAGCTCTTTCTGTGATGGGCAGGTGAATTAGTCTCACTCAGTGCCTCGCGGGTGCTCGGGAACCTTATGTACCTGGGAATTCTGCGGGACACATTCAGGACAGCATACCTGAATAACGAGACTGTTTGGGATATGCAAGCAGCGATATGCTGGAATGACCCAGAGGCAGGATTATGCTGAGTCATAAAATGTTTCTTAATTGCTGGTGTGACCACCTGTACCGCAGGGTGGGTTATTTCCTTTCAGATTTTGGAGAAAACAACCACGGATCCACAAGTGACGGAAAGCAATGGACTGAGACAAAGGCCAGTGCAAACGTCCAGTGATGTTGAAGGTGTTTTGTGTTGAGCAGAGTGACGACGGCCTGCGGATAAAAACTGTTTTTGGTCTTGGTGGTCTTGGCGCACAGTGCTCTGTAGCGCCTCCCAGAGGGGAGGAGCTGAAACAGAGGGTGTCCAGAGTGGGATGGATCTGCAGAGATGCTACCTGCCCATTTCCTGACTCTAGATGTGTGTAAGTCCTGAATGGATGGCAGGTCGGCACCGATGATTTTCTCTGCAGTCCTGACTGTCCGTTGTAGTCTGTTCCGGTTCTGTTTGGTGGCCGAGCCAAACCAGACGGTGATGGAGGTGCAGAGAACAGACTGGATTATGGCGTTTTAGAAGTAGATCAGCAGCTCCT
This sequence comes from Brachyistius frenatus, assembly GCF_029030835.1. Lineage (NCBI taxonomy): Eukaryota > Metazoa > Chordata > Actinopteri > Embiotocidae > Brachyistius > Brachyistius frenatus. The sequence continues at coordinate 5,266,688 of NW_027210615.1, forward strand.
GGGGCAGGTTGAGCTTCCTCAGCTGCAGCAGGAAGTACATTCTCTGCTGGGCCTTCTTGATTATGGAGTTGATGATGGACTCCCACTTAAGCTCCTGGGAGACTGTGGATTCCAGGACAACAGCAGACATGGTGTTGTTGAGGATGGTGATGGCAGGCAGTGTTGGGGGGCTCCACCTGAAGTCCACTGTAGTCTCAACAGTCTTGAGCGGGTTCAGCTCCAGGTGGTTCTGACTGCACCAGAGAACCAGCTGTTCAACATCCCGTCTGTATGCCGACACATAACCTTCCTGGATGAAGCCGATGACCGTTATATTCTGCAAATTTCAGGAGTTTGACAGATGAGTCTCCTGCGGTGCAGTCGTTGGTGTAAAGGGAGAAGAGCAGTGGGGAGAGCACACCTCTGGGGGGGCGGCAGTGCTGATTGTCCGGGTGCTGGATGTGATGTTTCCCAGCCTCACCTGTCAGTCAGGAAGTTTGTGATCCACTGTCAGGAGGACGCTGGCAAGGTGAGCTGGGAGTGTTTGGTGTGGAGGGTGTCCGGGATGATGGTGTTGAACGCCGAGCTAAAGTCCACAAACAGGATCCGTGCGTATGACCCTGGGGAGTCGAGGTGTTGCAGGATATAGTGCAGTCCCACGTTGATTGCAACATCCACCGATTTGCGGAAACTGCAAACTGCAGGGCATCCAGCAGTGTCCTTCAGATGGGATTTTGTAAAGATCTGTGGGAAGATGGGGGCCAGCTGGTCAGCGCAGGCTTTCAGACAGGAAGGAGACTCACCGTCTGGCCCTGGTGCTTTCCTGATCTTATGTCTTTGAAAGAGTTGACACACATCTTCTTCACATATCTGAAGTGCAGGTGAAGAGACAATGGTGTGTGTGTGTGTGTGTGTGTGTGTGTGTGTGTGTGTGTGTGTGTGTGTGTGTGTGTGTGTGTGTGTGTGTGTGTGTGTGTGTGTGTGTGTGTGTGTGTGTGCGTGTGTGTGTGTGTGTGTGTGTGTGTGTGTGTGTGTGTGTGTGTGTGTGTGTGTGTGTGTGTGTGTGTGTGTGTGTGTGTGTGTGATGTGGGGTCAGCCAGTTGGGGATTTTCCACAGTGTGAAGGGATGGTGACTTGTTGTTGTCCATCAGGGTGTTTTCAAGGTTTTCCACACTGACGCTGGGTCATTGGCTGTTTTTAAACCTTTCAACGTAGCTCTTCTTTGCTGCCTGGATCTCCTTCATCTCCTTCGCTGAAATCTATTTTGTGTTAATATCTGGAATGGTGAGCGCTACATGGCCTGAAGAACCTCTGCTAGATGGGTAAAAAGTTAGCCATTTGAAATATTTTTAAATTGTCAAACTATTACTTCGATGTCTCAAACCAGATATCTCACTATTTATTTTTTTACCCTAAAGACCTACATTTGGGGAATTTGCTTTCCACTTGCCCATAAAAACCCTAAAAATAATAATGTTGTAAAATCCTGCACTACTTTCTACTTCTGTAATAAAGAGCCAAAATGAAACTGGAACTTTGAGTTGTGGTCATAAAAGTAAAAAAAAAAAACTTCCCGTTGGTTGACATTGGTAACTAACCCCCATAGAACAAAGTCTTTATATACATCTATTACCCATATTTCCTAAATGTTCACAGATTTAAATGTAACAGCTCAAAAGAAGACTCCATGAGAGTATCACATTATACCACAGACATGTCAGCACAATAAAGAGCAAATGACTAGAGAAGAGAGCATTGGGAAGGTTTTTTTTTTTTAAATTTTGACAAAACAAAGTTCCAGAGTTCTCTCTCAATTTATTCTATGAGTGCTTTATTGTATTGTTCTGTGTCTAAAACATTTTTTTGCAGCTGAAATGGTGGAAGTCACGTCTTTTTCGTAGAATATGGAAAGTAAACCCTATCGAACATGTTTTTTTTAGAAATGCTTAAATAGAGATTGAATTGAGTTACTGTAGTTGGTAGAATAGATGTTGGCCCATATATGACTTCAGCTCTCTATCCTTCATTTAGTTCTCCTCCTGTTCTGAAGTCGTTTATCACTCACCATGAGAGTTTTACAAGAACCCTGGAAGACAACTCAGTTTGTAATTAGTCCTTCTTTTGCGGTCACTTTTCCCTTTTTGATGTAAAAAGAAATCAAGATTTTGTCTATTTCACTGAAGCTGCCCTGGTGTTCTAAAAAGCTCCACCTCATCTGGGTTGGAGTACTTGGGGATTGCTTGGCCCTGAGTGCTACATGAGTGAAGTTGTATACTCTGGGAACTATCCAAGAGGTTTTCTCTGCGGTTAGACAACCCATTTGCAAGAGATTCAGTGCGGTTTTACCTTCCAGCTGGGCTGGAACAAAAGAAGCCGAAGCTTGAAGAAGCAAATGCAGAAGCATTCCGCTGCCATGAGCTCCTCTAAATATTTGGAAAGTTGCAAGTCCGACAATAATTTGCAGTGTGAGTATGGATGAATGACTAATGAATGACCAGGCAGACATCGCTGCTCGTAGCTTCTACTACCACGTGCAGAGAAATCACAGGTCCGGTCTGCGTATTATAACCTCTGCCAACTTGATTAGAACAATTTAATCACAAACATCTGATGCCTTGTTATTGATGTGGCATCATTGAAAGTACCCAGGACAGGATTGCCAGGACCTTGGCTCTCATTTAAGTCAGTGTGCCAAACCATTAGCTAAGATGCAGCATGTGGAAATACTCACACTGTGTTTGGGCTGCTATACCGACATCCTGTCGTGGTCTCTGGCTGCGCCCCCCTTATACTTAGATATTGATTGGTTTGTAGATAAGGGGCCTGACTCTCAAATTGGCAAGTTTTTAATTCGGCCAGAAGCTTATTTTGTTTATCTGAAAAAATAATAAATAAAGAACAGATTAATTTTATTGCTACTTCACAATTTTTATCATAGCATTTTTTACAATCATGCATCTTTCTCTCAGAGACCATGTGTCATGTGTCCTTTTTTTTTGTTGACTTTGGATTTCTTCATCTGGCCATGAAAACTTTTGACTGCTCCTCTCCACATGTGCTAATGCAGCTCTTTAAAAAATAAAAATAAAACAATTATTGAATCTCTTCTGAATTGTTAAGTATATATTATATTATATATACATTATATTATATTCAGTATTGCAACACATCTCAGTGTTACTGAAATAGTGTCAAAAATGTCTTACATTTGGGTTGTTCATACTGTCAACCTATTTTGAAATAAAAACCAGTGTATATGCTTGTCCCATAGCATATACAAATACTTCAGTGTATTACTGTTTTCTGTGTTGACTTAGTTACGCCCCAGGATCTG